>NC_091070.1:180380769-180694423 GCF_032405125.1 Capricornis sumatraensis
CATATTAGATTAGAAGTGGAGGAAAACTATATGATTTTTAAATTAGGAGCTTGGATGCTTTGAGAAGAAAGGAAGAAGATATTGTCTTCTACCTCCACCTGTGAGTGAAAAAGATTTTACGCACTAAGCGCGGCCGAGAGGAGTTACCCCACGTCCGAGGTCAGGGGCAGCGGCCGAGAATGCCAGACTGCGACGGTGCAGGAACGGCCGAGAGGAGCTACCCAAGTCCAAGGTCGGGGCGGCGACGGGGAGGAGCTACCCCGCGTCTGAGGTCAGGGGCAGCCAGGAGAAGCCACCTTGCGCCCGAGGCCAGGGGCGGCGTCGGGGAGGAGCAACCCGAGGAGTGGTGGCTGTGCGGGCGCAGGAGGGCCTAGAGGAGCTATCCCACGTTCAAGATCAGGAAGGGTGGCAGTAAGGAGATACCCCTCGTCCAATGTAAGGAGCAGCGGCTGTGCTTTGCTGGAGCAGCCGTGAAGAGATACCCCACGCCCAAGGTAAGAGAAACTCAGGTAAGATGGTAGGTGTTGCAAGAGGGCATCAGAGGGCAGGCACACTGAAACCATACTCACAGAAAATTAGTCAATCTAATCACACTAGGACCACAACCTTGTCTAACTCAGCGAAACCAAGCCATGCCCGCAGGGCAACCCAAGACGGGCGGGTCATGGTGGAGAGGTCTGACAGAATGTGATCCACTGGAGAAGGGAATGGCAAACCACTTCAGTATTCTTGCCTTGAGAACCCCATGAACACTATGGAAAGGCAAAAGGATAGGATACTGAAAGAGGAACACCCCAGGTCAGTACGTGCCCGGTATGCTACTGGAGATCAGTGGAGAAATAACTCCAAAAAGAATGAAGGGATGGAGCCAAAGCAAAAACAATACCCAGCTGTGGATGTGATTGGTGAGAGAAGCAAGGTCCAATGCTGTAAAGAACAATATTGCATAGGAACCTGGAATGTCAGGTCCATGAATCAAGGCAAATTGGAAGTGGTCAAACAAGAGAGGGCAAGGGTGAATGTTGACATTCTAGGAATCAGTGAACTAAAATGGACTGGAATGGGTGAATTTAACTCAGATGACCATTATATCTACTACTGCGGGCAGGAATCCCTCAGAAGAAATGGAGTAGCCATCATGGTCAACAAAAGAGTCTGAAATGCAGTACTTGGATGCACTCTCAAAAACGACAGAATGATCTCTGTTCGTCTCCAAGGCAAACCATTCAATATCACTGTAATCCAAGTCTATGCCCCAACCAGTAATGCTGAAGAAGCTGAAGTTGAATGGTTTTATGAAGACCTACAAGACCTTTTAGAACTAACACCCCAAAAAGATGTCCTTTTCATTATAGGGGACTGGAATGCAAAAGTAGGAAGTCAAGAAACCTGGAGTAAAAGGCAAATTTGGCCTTGGAATGCGGAATGAAGTAGGGAAAAGACTAATAGAGTTTTGCCAAGAGAACGCACTGGTCATAGCAAACACCCTCTTCCAACAACACAAGAGAAGACTCTACACATGGACATCACCAGATGGTCAACACCGAAATCAGATTGATTATATTCTTTGCAGCCAAAGATGGAGAAGCTCTATACAGTCAACAAAAGCAAGACCAGGAGCTGACTGTGGCTCAGATCATGAACTCCTTGTTACCAAATTCAGACTCAAATTGAAGAAAGTAGGGAAAACTGCTAGACCATTCAGGTATGACCTAAATCACATCCCTTATGATTAGACAGTGGAAGTGAGAAATAGATTTGAGCGCCTAGATCTGATAGATAGAGTGCCTGATGAACTATGGAATGAGGTTCGTGACATTGTACAGGAGACAGGGATCAAGACCATCCCCATGGAAAGGAAATGCAAAAAAGCAAAATGACTGTCTGGGGAGGCCTTACATATAGCTGTGAAAAGAAGAGAGGTAAAAAGCAAAGGAGAAAAGGAAAGATATAAGCATCTGAATGCAGAGTTCCAAAGAATAGCAAGAAGAGATAAGAAAGCCTTCCTCAGTGATCAATGCAGAGAAATAGAGGAAAAGAACAGAATGGAAAAGACTAGAGATCTCCTCAATAAAATTAGAGATACCAAGGGAACATTTCACACAAAGATGGGCTCGATAAATGACAGAAATGGTATGGACCTAACAGAAGCAGAAGATATTAAGAAGAGGTGGCAAGAATACACAGAAGAACTGTACAAAACAGATCTGCATGACACAGATAATCATGATGGTGTGATCACTAATCTAGAGCCAGACATCCTGGAATGTGAAGTCAAGTGGGCCTTAGGAAGAATCACTATGAACAAAGCTAGTGGAGGTGATGGAATTCCAGTTGAGCTATTTCAAATCCTGAAAGATGATGCTGTGAAAGTGCTGCACTCAATATGCCAGCAAATTTGGAAAACTCAGCAGTAGCCACAGGACTGGAAAAGGTCAGTTTTCATTCCAATCCCAAAGAAAGGCAATGCCAAAGAATGCTCAAACTAATGCACAATTGCACTCATCTCACATGCTAGTAAAGTAATGCTCAAAATTCTCCAAGCCAGGCTTCAGCAATACGTGATCCGTGAACTTCCTGATGTTCAAGCTGGTTTTAGAAAAGACAGATGAACCAGAGATCAAATTGCCAACATCCACTGGATCTTGGAAAAAGCAAGAGAGTTCCAGAAAAACATCTATTTCTGCTTTATTGACTATGCCAAAGCCTTTGACTGTGTGGATCACCATAAACTGGAAAATTCTGAGAGAGATGGGAATACCAGACCACCTGACCTGCCTCTTGAGAAATCTGTATGCAGGTCAGGAAGCAACATTTAGAACTGGACATGGAACAACAGACTGGTTTCAAATAGGAAAAGGAGTATGTCAAGGCTGTATATTGTCACCCTGCTTTCTTAACTTCTATGCAGAGTACATCATGAGAAACGCTGGACTGGAAGAAACACAAGCTGGAATCAAGATTGCCGGGAGAAATATCAATAACCTCATATATGCAGATGACACCACCCTTATGGCAGAAAGTGAAGAGGAGCTAAAAAGCCTCTTGATGAAAGTGAAAGAGGAGAGTGAAAAAGTTGGCTTAAAGCTTAACATTCAGAAAACGAAGATCATAGCATCTGGTCCCATCACTTCATGGGAAATAGATGGGGAAACAGTGGAAACAGAGTCAGACTTTTTTGGGGGGGGACTCCAAAATCACTGCAGATGGTGATTGCAGCCATGAAATTAAAAGACGCTTACTCCTTGGAAGAAAAGTTATGACCAACCTATATAGCATATTCAAAAGCAGAGACATTACTTTGCTGACTAAGGTCCATCTAATCAAGGCTATGGTTTTTCCTGTGGTCATGTATGGATGTGAGATTCGGACTGTGAAGAAGGCTGAGCACCGAAGAATTGATGCTTTTGAACTATCGTGTTGGTGAAGCCTTTTGAGAGTCCCTTGGACTGCAAGGAGATCCAACCAGTCCATTCTGAAGGAGATCAGCCCTGGGATTTCTTTGGAAGGAATGATGCTAAAGCTGAAACTCCAGTACTTTGGCCACCTCATGTGAAGACGTGACTCATTGGAAAAGACCCTGATGCTGGGAGGGATTGGGGGCAGGAGGAGAAGGGGACAACAGAGGATGAGATGGCTGGATGGCATCACTGAGTTGATGGACGTGAATCTGAGTGTACTCCGGGAGTTGGTAATGGACAGGGAGGCCTGGCGTGCTGTGCTTCATGGGGTCGCAAAGAGTCGGATACGATTGAGCAACTGAACTGAACTTTCTTATTAGAGGTAGAAACTATCGTTGAGCTTGGTAAACACCCACAGCACAGAAAGGAGCATAAAAATAGATAATAACTGACATGAAATTGAATTTACAGATTGTCTCGTTGGACTTTGTCAAGTGCCCATAAACAGTGGTCTTAGCTTCCCTAAGAACCTATCCTTTTAACCTAAAAGGATTCTAAACAACCTGAATGCTTCAGTGAATAGATAGCTTAGACCCCACTCCTTTTTTTCTCAACAGGAAATAGAAAAAGAAAAAAAAAAAAGCTAATTAAATAGAAATGCAGCCTTATAGCTCATCTCACAATTTTAGAAGCAACTCATTTTGCTTTATTCCTAACAGATACCTTCTAAAAGGCAAAATACCAGTAAAAATTAAACTCGAAGTTCCCAGCTCACAACTTTTCCATCTCTGTCCTGATGGATGGTAAAACAAGCAAGATGATCATCACACTCACTGCTGTCATATCTGGCTATTTACTAAAAAGGCTGCTTATTCTTTTTACCAGATTCCCCTAGGTAGTCAGAGAAGAAAGGAACTCTCTCCTAGCAGAGAAAATGTTAGAGAATGGGTCACATTGATAAATCTGACAACAGTTCTCTTTGAAATCTTAAACCAAAGGACAGGTAAAGAATGATATTTGGTTATCTTAATAGTCTATTATTTATTAATAGCAAAAGTTAGTTGCTTAGTGAGATGTTCACCAAGAAATTGCATCTCTTGCTTCAGAGTAACATGAGAATTTGAGGTTTTACTGAACTTTAACAGTCTAAGCACAGACAGACACAGGCCTATTAGCAGGAAATGGGACCTCTTCTAATGTCTTTATTCTCCTCGATAAATTCTGTGTTGATTGGAAATTAATTGTTTGTACCATTTACCATAAAGAGATATTTTTTGGCTGCACCATGCTGGCATGTGGGATCATATTAATAGTTCTCCAACCAGGGATCAAACCCACATACCCTGCATCAGAAATGCGGAGTTTTAAGTGAACTGCCAGGGAAGTACCATAAAGATATTTTAAGTACATGGCAAACATTAACCACTTAACATCTGAATAAGCAGCAGCAAATTCTGAAAGCCAGGCTGACTTCCCTACCAACAGTGAGACTTATTTGGGGTAAGGAAACAGAAGCACATCACATACCCCTGTGTACAAATGTGTATTGCTCAGCCAACGGTTTTTATCTTGGAGTGGTAACTTTGTGATTATCTGGTCTATCCAATTCCCTGTTTTCCAGTGTTTGATCTTTATTATTAAAAACTGATGGGCGTCCAGATTCCTCAGCCTCCTCTACAAGTTCAGCCCAGTATTTCAAGAACTTGATCAATTATTTACACTTCTGAAATCAACTGTATCATCACAGTTCTTTCTGATTCTTAGTTTAAGTCTGAGGAAACTCACTCTGGCAAGAGGTTGGAAAGTACTTACACAAGTCATCCTAGAGTTTGTTGTTTTATTGCTGTTGTTGTTCAGTCGCTGTCATGTCTGACTCTTTGTGATCCCATGGACTACAGCGCATCAGGCTCTTCTGTCCCCCATTATCTTCCAGAGTTTGCTCAAACTCATGTCCATTGAGTTAATGATGCTACCTAACCATCTCATCCTCTGCTGCCTCCTTCTCCTTCAATCTTTCCCAGCATCAGAGTCTTTTCCAATGAGTCAGTTCTTCAGATCAGGTGGCCAAAGTACGGCACTTCAGCTTTAGCATCAGTTCTTACAATGAATTTGCAGGATTGACTTCCTTTAGGATTGACTGGTTTGATCTCTTTGCAGTCCAAGTGACTCTTGGCAGTCTTTTCTAGCACCAAAATTTGAAAGTCTCAGTTCTTTGGTGCTCAGCCTTCTTTGGTCCAACTCTCACATCTGTAAATGACTACTGAAAAAAACCATAGCTTTGACTATATAGACCTTTGTTGTCAAAGTATCTCTGCATTCAAGAGGGTGCAAACCTAAATACAAGCATTTCAACCTTGAAAGACTTAGCAGTTGGCTAGTAATAACTTTTTTTCTTAGATCCAAGGATTTAAAATAAACAGGATGGGCCACTTTCTACAAAATGTTTAAGGGATAAAAGATTATAGTAGAATTATCTGGGGTCTTCAAACTGTTCATTGTTAAGAACTGCTATTTCTCTTTTCTCTTTCCTCTAAATACCATTCTGGCCACAGCCCAGATTAAAACTACTAAGACTGAAAGTAGAAACATTGGGAAAACCCATGGTGCATTAGGGAAAACAGTCTCTCTACCAAGAAAACAGAAATTTAAGAAGCACGAGGGAATTTGTTCTCACAGAAGAAGCCTGGGATAGTCCTCATAGGAGAATTCATATTATCCCAAGAATAGGCCTCTGAATAAATTGTTTGATCATTGACAAATTTTTAAGAATTTTTAAAGTCACATAAAAACTGTCAGAAAATGTGCCATGCTCTTATAAAATGCTTCTCTCAGTCCTCTAACTCACAAAATGTTTTCTATATTTCTCCGTAGGAGCATTGACTGCAGACATCTGTGATCTACTAAAGACTTGCTGGTGCCAGGCAGTATGCTAACTATTTTAGAAATAGGAAGTCTTTTAACCCTCACAGGAATTCCTATAAGTTGGTAGTGTTAATCTCATTTTAGATATAAAGAGACTGAAATGCAAAGAGAATAGAATTTCAGAAAGGTTGTATAGCTAAGAGGTGACAAAGGCAAGATTCAAATCTCTTATCCCAGAGCCCTAACTGCTTTCATTGCTAATGAAAATGGAGGATGAACCAAGCACAAGCTTGAACACCACACTACCATTTGGACTACAAAAAGTTTTCTTCTTCATGTCCCCTCTTACCCCTAAAACTGAACCTACCAGTGATGGGGGCCAAGAGAGTTCCATACAGATTGAAATTTCAGAAAAACAGCTTGGATATGGGTGTTGGTTAATTTGGTTAAAATAAATAATGGGGTGGAGGGCCAAGTTTAATCTTCAGTTTTATTCATGATGCATAATTAGAGAGGAAAAAGTCTTCAATACTACAGCTGCTGGTCCATAAATGTAACCAGATTAATTTACCTAAATGTAACTGAAGTTTCCTCACTGTTGGATTCTGGTATAATAGAAAGCTTGCTGAGTTTTTCCTTAGCTTTGTATATGTATTTACCTAGAAATGTATATGAAATATGTATATATATATTAATATGGGGAGGTAGGCAATAGGCCATAGCACTGAGTGGTAGTTAGCTGCGTACATGTGTGTATGTTCAGTTGCACACTCATGTCTGACTCTTTGTGACCCCATGGACTGTGGAATTCTCCAGGCCAGAATACTAGAGTGGAGAGCCTTTCCCTTCTCCAGAAGATCTTCCCAACCCAGGGATCTAACCCAGGGCTTCCACATTGTAGGCAGATTCTTTACCAGCAGAGCCACAAGGGAAGCCCAAGAATACTGGAGTGGATAGCCTATCCCTTCTCCAGCAGATCATCCCAACCCAGGAATCCAACTGGGATTTCCTGCATTGCAGGTGGATTCTTTACCAACTGAGCTATGAGGAAAGCCCAAGACATTGACAAGCTGATAGCTGTGGGATCAAATTGCCAACATCCACTGGATCATCAAAAAAGCAAGAGTGTTCCAGAAAAACATCTACTTATGTTTTGCTGGCTACACCAAAGCCTTTGATGGTGTGGATCACCACAAACTGTGGAAAATTCTTCAAGAGATGAGAATACCAGACCACCTTACCAGTCTGCTGAGAAATCTGTATGCGGGTCAAGAGGCAGCAGTTAGAACCGGACATGGAATAACATACTGGTTCCAAACTGGGAAAGAGTACATCAAGGCTGTGTGTTGTCACCCTACTTATTTAACTTATATGCAGAGGACATCATGCAAAATGCTGGGCTGGATGAAGCACAAGCTGGAATCAAGATTGCCAGGAGAAATATCAATAACCTCAGATATGCAGATGACACCACCCTTATGGCAGAAAGTGAAGAAGAACTCAAAAGCCTCTTGATGAAAGTGAAAGAGGAGAGTGAAAAAGTTGGCTTAAAGCTCAGCATTCAGAAAACTAAGATCATGGCATCTGGTCCATCACTTCATGGCAAATAGATGCAGAAACAATGGAAACAGTGACAGACTTTATTTTTTTGGACTCCAAATCACTGCAAATGGTGACTGCAGCCACGAAATAAAAAGATGTTTGCTCCTAGGAAGACAAGCTATGACCAACCTAGACAGTATATTAAAAAGCAGAAACATTGCTTTGCTAAAAAAGGTTCGTCTAGTCAAAGTTATAGTTTTTCCAGTAGTCATGTATGAATGTGAGAGTTGGACCATAAGGAAAGCTGAGCTCCAAAGAACTGATGCTTTTGAACTACGGTGTTGGAGAAGACTCTTGAGAACCCCTTGGACTGCAAGGAGATAAAACCAGTCAATCCTAAAAGAAATCAGTCCTGAATATTCATTGGAAGGACTGATGCTGAAGCTGAGACCCCAATACTTTGGCCACTTGATGCAAAGAACTGACTCATTGAAAAGACCCTGATGCTGGGAAAGATTGAAAGTGGGAGGAGAATGGAATGACAGAGGATGAGATGGTTGGATGGCATCAACTACTTGGTAGAAATGAGTTTGAGCAAACTCCAGGAGTTGGTGATGGACAGAGAAGCCTGGTGCGCTGCAATCCATGAGGTTGCAAAAGTCAGACAGGACTGAGCAACTGTACTGAACTGAACTGACTCCATGGTCTGTAGCCTGCCAGACTCCTCTGTCCGTGGAATTTTCCAGGCAAGAATGCAGGAGTGGGTTGCCATTTCCTCCTCCAGGGGATCCTCCAAACCCAGGGATCCAACCCCAGTCTCCCGCAGCTCCTTCCTTGACAAGTGTGTTCTTTACCACTGAGCTACCTGGAAAGCCTCTGTGTGTGTGTGTGTACACACACACACACACATATATATATAGTCACACATAACCCTCAGTTATGCACTATTTATTTACTACACCTTCAACAGCCAAAATCTAAGAGAAAAACAGGAAGTAGGCAAAATGTTCTCTTTGTACCCAAAATAGATTGAGTAAACATCATGTACTTTGAGCACTGCGTTATCCCTGTACATGCCCACACTAAGAGCTTAAGAACTCTTATCCTTCTCGCTACTGCTCGTGATCCTGGTATTTGGTAACCTGTTTGTTTGTTTTCCCAGTGCTGATATGAAGTGAATAGAAAAGGAAGATTATTAGACGCAATGGTCCTCGTCAGCAGCAAGAAATGGCAACTGACAGGGAAATAGCTGAACTATAAAGAGTATATTCACATATGTGTGTGCGTGTGTTAGACACTCAGTTGCCTCCGACGCTTTGCAACCCCATGGACTTTAGCCTGTCAGGCTCCTCTGTCCATGGGATTCTCCAGGCCAGAATACTAAAATGGGTTGCCATTCCCTTCTCCATATTTGCATACAGTAGTTACTTAATACACTATTGCTGAAAGAATGGGTGAATGAGCAAACTTTCCCAAATGATCAAATACGCGATCATTTTAGAAGCACTTTAAGTGAAAACACCTGGTCCTTTTAGTTATCTGTGTGCAGAATATGACTCAAGAACTAGTATTACAGAAACCTATGGTTGCTGACTCAATGGACATGAATTGAAGCAAATTTGGGGAGATAGTTAAGAACAAGGAAGGCTTGCGTGCTGCAGCCCATGGGGTCATAAAGAGTCAGACACAACTTAGCGACTGAACAATGACAACGGTGGTTACCAGAGAGGGACGGAGGGGGAGGAATAAACTGAGAAATTGGGATTGACATGTACACACTACCATGGGCTTCCCAGGTGGCACTAGTGGTAAAGAACCTGCCTGCCAATGCAGGAAATGTAAGAGACCTGGGTTTGATCCCTGGATTGGGAAGATCCCCTGGAAAAGGAAACGGCCATCCACTCCAGTATTCTTGCCTGGAGAATCCCATGGACAGAAGAACCTGGCAGGCTACAGTCCATGGGGTCACCAAGAGTTGGACACGACTGAGTAATTTAGCATGCACACTACATACTACTACACATAAAACTGGTAGCTAATGAGGACAGACTGTATAGCACAGGAAACTCTACTCAATACTCTTCAATGACCTATATGGGAAAAAAATCTTAAGCAGAGGGACATATGTATATATATAACTCATTGACTTTGCCATACACTTGAAACTAATACAACATTGTAAATCAGCTATACTCCAATAAAAATTTTAAAAAAGAATTAGTGCTATTTTAGCTTGAGTAAGCTGTTCTACGCTTACTCCTTGGAAGAAAAGTTATGACCAACCTAGATAGCATATTCAAAAGCAGAGACATTCCTTTGCCAACAAAGGTACATCTAGTCAAGGCTATGGTTTTTCCAGTGGTCATGTATGGATGTGAGAGTTGGACTGTGAAGAAGGCTGAGCACCGAAGAATTGATGCTTTTGAACTATCGTGTTGGAGAACACTCTTGAGAGTCCCTTGGACTGCAAGGAGATCCAGCTAGTCCATTCTGAAGGAGACCAGCCCTGGGAGTTCTTTGGAGAGAAAGATGCTGAAGCTGAAACTCCAGTACTCTGGCCACCTCATGCAAAGACCTGACTCATTGGAAAAGACTCTGATGCTGGGAGGGATTGGGGGCAGGAGGAAAAGGGGATGACAGAGGATAAGATGGCTGGATGGCATCACTGACTCGATGGATATGAGTCTGAGTGAACTCCGGGAGTTGGTGATGGACAGGGAGGCCTGGCTTGCTGCGATTGATGGGGTCGCAAAGAGTCGGAGATGACTAAGCGACTGAACTGAACTGATGCAGTGACAGTTTGGAAGGAATAGAACTAACCTATGCACACTTTATTAAAGGGGTGTGTGTGTGTCCCTCTGTCAGAGTGGGACAGTGATTACTGTAAGGATTCAGAGATCTCACAAAGTGGAGACAGCCGACCCTTATAGAAACTGGAGCCTATCACTGGGGAGCCACATGGTTTGTAGGCAGCTACGTGGTCCTTTCTCAATAGGATTGTGTTTCTCCCTGTGGAACTGCACTGTTGCTCCTGGTTCTGCTCCATGAGGCGGTAACTAGCCTCAATGCTAGATTTTTCATGTCCTCTCCCTAGATTTTGGTTTTTATTCCATATTCCCAGGAGAGGAATCTAATTGGCCCAAATGAAATCAAATATT
The DNA here is from genome assembly GCF_032405125.1 of Capricornis sumatraensis. NCBI lineage: Eukaryota > Metazoa > Chordata > Mammalia > Artiodactyla > Bovidae > Capricornis > Capricornis sumatraensis. The sequence continues at coordinate 180,391,733 of NC_091070.1, forward strand.
TACCATTATTCCAACCAGTTGTAGCCAAGTGTGATGGGGTCAAATATTATCCCATAACTGCCAAAAGCAACCCTTAGCATTTATTCATTCAATCACTCAATTACCTGTCTACAGATAATATGTGGTCCATGACCACCTAGAGATCATATTTAGGAAGAGTTAATAGTTATATGTGGTGTTTCACATGCAAAGAAATAGATTTCAAGAAAGTAGATCATGTTCATAGATGGATCGCTAAGTCCGTGAGAAATTTAGAAGCCATATCTTATGAAGAATTATTCAAGACATTGCAGCTGTTAGTGTAGAAAAAACATGCAGTCGTTCACCAGGAAATGACAGGAGTACCTACTTTATTTCCCACACCATTCTAGATGCTGTGATTATACTGGAGTACAAAGTGTTAGTCTCTCAGTTGTATCTGACTCTTTGTGATCCCATGGACTATAGCCTGCCAGGCACCACAATCTGTGGGATTCTTCAGGCAAGAACACTGGAGTGGGTTGCCATTCCCTCCTCCAGGGATACTGGAGCACAAAATGAGACCCAATTTCTCCCATAGGAAACCTGCCTCAGAATAGAAACCTGATTATTCTCTTCAAAGAGTAAAAATCTGTCTGTATAAAAGACATATTTATTATATGCTGCTTTAGAAGTCAGAACTCATCAGGAAGTGAAAGCTACAGAGACGAAAATAGAAGAACAAAATAACTGTTAGTGGAGGTCAAAAACTGAAATGAAAAATGCATGCAATTGCACCTCCCTCCCCAACTCTCACAAGTGGCAATAACTATCAGGAATACAGTCAGAGCGATTCTGGCAGAGGAGATAAGTTGAAGCAAGATGCTGGCTAAGGTCCTTTACAACTCTGAGATTCCAAAAGAGCATCAGGGAACAGAGTTCAAAATCATAATACCCACATCTGAACCTCCTGCTTATCTCACAGAGAGGGCTTCCCAACAGGCTTAATTATGTTGTTCCCTATCCTCATTCCTCTCCGAGGTACTCTCTGTACAGACAGAATTACAGATATGCTCAGCAACCCACAGTGGCTCCAAAAGAACATTTTTATGAGTAATGTAGGCTGACTGTACAGACTGGTAATAGAAGCACTATAGGATCTATTGTCACTAATCTGTTCTTTAGAAAACACGCAAAATGACGCAGTTTCTAACCAGAAAGGGAAATAGGGTGTGTGTGTGTGTGTGTGTGTGTGTGTGTGTGTGTGCAATGGCGATAAAGGATTTATGTAAGCAACCTCGTAGACCATCTACGTCCCCCTAAGGTGCAGTGCTCTCCTCTGGCAACAGTGGGAGGCACTAAATCCAAGACTTTTACATGCGGACTTCAGTTCCACCAGATGTGAGTCTGAGTCCTGGTTTCCTCATCTCTATTCCATGCCTATTCCCTCATTTGTAAAATGGATATAATCACAGCACAGATGATTAAAAAAGATAATACACCTATGGCACTTAGCCCAGTTCGATGCCTGGCCCATACTAAGCACTCAAAATACTCTAGTTACAAAATTTATGCAACAGTGAACATGCGGTCAGTGTTCTTTCTATGTGCCAGACAATGTACTGACTACTTTGCCTACATTTTCTCATTACTTTTCTCTTTTTATAGATAAGAACTTTGAGAATTAGGAGTTAAGTAAATTGTTCAAAGTCAGATGCAGAGTGACAGAACTGGAATCTCAATCCAAGGAGTTTTAAACCAAGAGTTTAAACTCTTATAATAAACAGTAATTAGTATTCCAACTGATTCTGTATTCTAACTAACAAATGCAGCTCCACCTCAAGTGTATCCTCTCTGCCTGGCATCTTTAACACCAAGCTTGAGACTGAACTAGGACCTCATTGTTGTTTTAATTTGCATTCCCAAAATTGCTAATGAATTTGACTACATTTCACAGCTTTTGTCTTTCTCTCATTGATTTGTAGAAATAGTGTGTATTCTGAATACCAGTCATGCAATTAATGGCCAGATACACACACACACACAAATACATTTGAAAATATGTATGAATGATATGTATCAGTTCAGTTCAGTTCAGTCGCTCATTCATGTCCGACTCTGAGACCTCACGACTGCAGAAAGTTATGACTAACCTAGACAGCATATTAAAAAGCAGAGACATTACTTTGCCAAAAATGATCCATCTACTCAAGGCTATGGTTTTTCCAGTAGTCATGTATGGATGTGAGAGTTGGACTATAAAGAAAGCTGAGTGCAGAAGAATTGATGCTTTTGAACTGTGGTGTTGGAAATGATTCTTGAGAGTCCCTTGAACTGCAAGGAGATCCAACCAGTCAATCCTAAAGGAGATCAGTACTGAGTGTTCATTGGAAGGACTGATGTTGAAGCTGAAACTCCAATACTTTGGCCACCTGATGTGAAGAAGTGACTCATTTAAAAAGACCCTGATGCTGGGAAAGATTGAAGGCAGGAGGAGAAGGGGACGACAGAGGATGAGATGGTTGGATGGCATCACCGACTCAAAGGACGTGAGTTTGGGTAAACTCCGGGATTTGGAGATGGACAGGGAGGCCTGGCCTGGCGTGTGTGTGTGATGAAGTTACATATTAATATGCATGCACAATTGTTCAATCCTGTCCAACTCTTGCAACCCCAAGGACTGTAGCCTGCCAGGCTCCTTTGTCCATGGGATTTCCAAGGCAAGAATACCAGAATGGGTTGTCATTTCCTCCTCCAGGGGATCTTCCTGACGCTGGGAGCAAACCCGCATGTCCTACGTCTCCTGCACTGGCAAGCAGATTCTTTACCACTGAGCCACCTGGGAAGCCCCACACATTAATATAACATACTGCATTACATACAACATTTGCCATAACAGTTTGTGTCAGTGTGATTTTATGAGACAAATAATATTGTATCAATTCTTTTATAAAGGAATTAAATGTTGTAAGTAGTTGTTTAAAATATAGTTCCCAGGTGTGTGTGTATAAAATTGCTATTGTAGACAGAATTGTACCTCTTAATTTCAGCCCTTTTTCTAACTTTTGTTGCCATTGTACAAAAATACAATAGATTGTTAAATATTAATTTTTGCTAAACTTATCTAAACTTGTAGTCAATTTTAGTAATGAATTTGTATTCTATACAAATTGTTATAAGTTCCTCATAATTATAATTTCATCTTTCCTTCTAATTCTTATATTTCTTTTTCTTGTTAGTATATTTTATTCTATTAGTTTTATTTGTAGAATTATTTTGAAAGCTATATATCTGAAAGATAATTTGTCTACAGTTATTATACTTAATTACAAACATATACTTATATTTGTCATGTTGTGCATTACATCCCTAGTACTTAAATTTATCTTATAAGTAGAAATTTGTGGCTTATTGTTTTGAACTTTATTTCCTTCTCTGTTCCTTAATTTTCTCACTTGTAAAAATATGGTGTTGGGATACAGTATCTTCAAAAATCCTGCCTATTCCGACATACTGAGATCCTGTGAAGCTATAGCAACACTTGGTATCATACATCCTCTGGAAATGGAGAGACTTTAAAAGAAGTCAGGATTAAACAAACGTAAGTCTTTAAATCCCATGAAACAGACCAGGGCCTAGGACAAGCACCTTATTACAAAGTTCTATTTGTCTTCAACTGGCCCTGCAAACATGTTGCCTTTGCAGCGTGTGTTTCTTTTTTCTTATGCCCTGTCTGAGGTTTTTTTCCCTCTGTCTTAGTCAGCTTGGGGCACTGTAACAAAATAGCATAAAGTGGGTGGCTTTTAAACAATAAAAATTTATTTCTCACAGTTCTGGAGGCTGGAAGCATGGGATCAGGTGTAGCAAAGTCAGGTTCTGGTAAGGGCCTTCTGGATGATAGACGACCAACTTCCCCATGTATCCTTACATGGAAAACAGCAGAGATTCAAGCTCTCTCAGGACTCTTAAAAGGACACTAAGCCCATTCACTAAGGTTCTACTCTCATTATCTCAGCAAATACTAATTACCTACCTAAGCCTCCACCCCATCATACCGTCACATCAGGGGCATCATAGGGTTTCAACTTAGTAATTTCAGGGGCATCTAAACACTTACTCCATGCCGCTCTCTAGTTCAGGTTCCTGGGTCCATTTTCTTATCAATATGCTGCTGCTGCTGCTGCTAAGTCGCTTCAGTCGTGTCCGACTCTGTGACACCCCATAGACGGCAGCCCACCAGGCTCCCCCGTCCCTGGGATTCTCCAGGCAAGAATACTGGAGTGGGTTGCCATTTCCTTCTCCAGTGCATGAAGGTGAAAAGAGAAAGTGGAGTCGCTCAGTTGTGTCTGACTCTTAGCAACCCCATGGACTGCAGCCTACCAGGCTCCTCCACCCATGGGATTTTCCAGGCAAGAGTACTGGAGTGGGGTGCCATTGCCTTCTCCATATCAATATGCTACTCTTATCCAAATTGAGCTAATCCCTGTACCAATTAATTCATTGACTATACTTTTGTATTTTGTATGACTGTTTTAGTCATACTAATAAATCAACTTTTTATTGCTCACTATACAATGCAGAGCACTGTTTCCTGGTGAAAGAACCTCGTGTCTGTGTGCTCAGTCACTAAATCATGCCCAACTCTCCATGACTATATGCACTGCAGCCCACCAGGCTCCTCTGTCCACAGAATTTCCCAGGCAAGAATACTGGTGGTTCACCATTTCCTCCTCCAGGGAAGCTTCCCAACCCAGGGAGCAAGTCCATGTCTCCTGCGTCTCCTACATTGGCAGGTGGATTCTTTACCACTGAGCCACCTGGCTGGAGATCTCAGGCATCATTGAATAGGTGTGCAAAATATTTGGGAATGGAAAGAGGTTAAAAATAAGTCTTACAAATCACACATTTGTAGTGTCTCCTACCAAGATGAGGCTTTATCCTCTGCATTATCTAAACTGGGACCTAACCCCATGATGGCAGAGTATTCTTTTTGACTAGGTTTGTGCAGAACCTGTCATGAAAACAGTCAGTGACACTCTGGTCTAACCTACCAGAGTTCACGTCTTTTCTTTTTTATTATGTTAGCATAGGTTACACAGCCATCTTCACTTCCCAAAGTCAAACTCAACTCTACTCCCTCACTTTGCCTTTAAAACTGCTTTGCTGAAACCCTTCAGGGAGTTTGGGATTTTTCTGAGCAAAAATTACCCACTCTCTGTGCACGGCTCTGCAGTAAATCATTCTCTGTTTTGAAACAAAAACAAAACCCTCAACTCTACTACAACCTACTGTCTACCGCAAGAATTCCAGATACTGGAAATAATTTCAAAGCCAGGAGTCAATATCTGATCCAAAGATAGAAAAAAAAAAAAAAAAACAAAGATAGTGTACTTGACAACTATTTAATTGCATACATTGCAAATAGATGGGGAAACAATGGAAACAGTGACAGACTTTATTTTGGGAGGCTGCAGATGGTGACGGCAGCCATGAAATTAAAAGACGCTTGCTCCTTGAAAGAAAAGCTATGATTAACCTAGACAGCATATTAAAAAGCAGAGACATTACTTTACCAACAAAGGTCTGTCTGGTCAAAGCTATGGTTTTTCCAGTAGTCATGTATGGATATGAGAGTTGGACAATAAAGAATGCTGAGCACCAAAGAGTTGATGCTTTTGAACTGTGGTGTTGGAAAAGACTCTTGAGAGTCCCTTGGACTGCAAGGAGATAAAACCAGTCAATGCTAAAGGAAATCAACCCTGAATATTCATTGGAAGGACTGATGCTGAAGCTGAAACTCCAATACTTTGGCCACTTGATGCGAAGAACTGACTCATTGGAAAAGACCCTGGTACTGGGAAAGACTGAAGGTGGGAGGAGAAGGGGACAACAGAGGATGAGATGGTTGGATGGCATCACCAACTCCATGGACATGAGTTTGAGTAATCTCTAGGAGTTGCTGATGGACAGGTTAAGTCTGGCGTACTGCAGTCCATGGGATCACAAAGAGTCGGACACTACTGAGTGACTGAACTGATACTAATACTGATACTTGTGAATAGCATTTTCCAAAGTACATTCAGCAAACATCTAGCCCATCAAATATAAATAGGCTTTGTGAAGTGCAGGTGAAAGATGTTATAGCCACATAAATGTAGGATCCACTATGCAAAGCAAAAACAAACAAGTTTATTTAGTCCAGAATATCTAAGAAATTGCCAACCTCTTTTAAACATGCTCCATTTTTTTCCAAAGGACATCTGTGAAAGTTTGGGTTAATCTATAGGAGAGAGTCACTCCCTCTCTATTTACTATAGGTGAAATGTACTTTCCAAATCTTGATGTTGGGCTTAGAGATATGACTTGCTTTAGTCAATGTAATGTTAAGGATATGACTAGAACAGAGACCTTAGATATTCTTGAACAGATCAATTTCTCTCTTTCACTTCTTTATTTGCCTTGAGGACCTGTCCTGGTTAGCCACTTTTCCAGTATGATGACAAACACAGAAGATCTGAGCCAAACCAATCAGTAGCTTGGAATGAACTCTTGGTGACCAGAACTTTGAAATAGACCACCCACTGCAGCCTGGTCCAGATCAGCAGTTGTTGAACTGCAGACCTTAAGCATGAAAATAAATGTGTATGGAGGAAAAGGCACTGAAATACTGTTGGCAGTCAGCAAAAACTGACTGAACACCTCTCACTAAAGTAGTGTGTTATACAAAACAGTTTGAGAAAATGAGCTCTAACACCCTTCAAATTCTCTTTCTCTACTGGGCTACCATCATTCTCCAGTATTTAAGAAAATTTGTACAGCCTGTTAGATGCAATATAATTTTACACTTTTCATTGTGATTTGGGAAACTGTAAAGTTCCTCACAACAAAGCTTGTGAATTAGAATGAACCTCATTTCCCAACCAAATAGGGGGATCTGCAGGGCTAATAATGAGTAAGGATGCCTGCGGGACTCAGATCTCCTGAATCCTAGCCTTGGTGCTTTTCCACTCAACTTTGCTTCCCCTCTTCATTTTTATAAAAAGCCCTTCATGATCTTTTGTGTAATGAGTTCCAAATATCTATTTTCAGATATAGGTCCTGATTTGGAAATTCTGTAATTAAAGAATGACTTCAAAACAACCTGCAGTTGAATAATATGAATGTGGATTGCATGTTTTGAACATTACTAATACCAAGGAGCCGTCCATTTATTTAGTTGCACGAAAATAGTCATCCAATGTACTCTACCCAAAATGGTCCAAGTTACTCTAAAAGCTATTCTAAAGGGATAGAGAGCTGTGGGAAATGACTAAATAGCACTGAAAGCAGTACTCTAACTCATCAACGTTCAAAAATTGGTCAGTCTGGGTGGTGGTAGAAAGAAGTAAATGAAAGGAACCAGAACATAGTCCTAAACAAGCTCCCAAACTGACGTGGACAAGTTATGTGCCCAAATGCGGAAACCAATAACTGGCTGGGCATGTTTTTAAAACATTCCTATTGAACTTGTTTGAGGGCAGGTAGTCTCCTGCAGGGCATTGCCCTCACCTGCTGTTGGCCAAGTGTTCCCAGGCGCTGCAAGCTGCTTCAGGATTGCAAGGCTCCTGACTCCTAATACCCTTCACAGAGATCCTAGGAAGGATTCCAGCAAGGCCTCAAGGTCCTACCCAACAAAAATATCTACTGTGGACACTGCCTTGTTCTTCTTGCAGGAGTGGAAATAGCGTGGCATTTCTGAAGAACAATTTGGCGACTTCATTCATTCATCTATTTATCATCCGACAAAGACTATTAAGCCCTGTCTCCATGCCAGCCACTCTTCTAGGGGCTGAAGATACTGCAATGAACGAATCAGACAAAACTCTCTGCCCTGTTGGAGATGACATTCTAGTGGCAGGGATAAGAGGGACAGTGGGAAATGAGACACTTTGGGGGAGAAAAACAAATGAATTAAATTGTCATTAAGTAGAAGGTGAGAAATTCTATAGAAAAAATAACAAGCATCATGGAGAAGGAATGAAAGTAGGTTATAGTTTTAAATAAGGAAGTCAGGGGAGATCTCAAGGATAAGGTAACATTTATCCCAAAATCATGTTTAAACGGTTATAGTTACAAAAAGAAAGAAAGACCTAATGGAAACACAAGTGCTCTTCATGATTATCATTAAGATGAGGGGGAGGGGAATAGAAGATGGAGGACTTTCTTGGTGGTTCAGTGGTTAAGGATCCACCTTGCAATTCAGGGAACTTTGGTTTAATCCTTAGTGCAGGAACTAAGATCCCACATGCCTCAGAGCAACTAAGCCCAAACACTCCAGAGCTCATGTTCTGCAACTTCTGAAACCCCCAACGAAAGATCCCTCACTATGCAACATAGATCCTGCATGCTGCAACTGAGACCCAAAGCAATCAAATAAATAGATAGATAAATGCTTTTTTTAAAAGAAGGTGGGATTTGGGGTAAATTTTTTTGTGTGCTGTATTCTATGTCTGTGTGCTTGTGTGTTTTTTAACTCGAATTTTTGAGAATGTCAGATAACTCTCTTTTTTAAAAGCCCTCCAAGACAATTCTGATGCACAGATAGAAAATTGTTTCTTTCTCACTTTACATTTTAGATTCTAGAAAATTCTAAGTAAAGATATCAATAATTCTGAGCATACTGAATTCGATATTTTTAAATTAAATTTTATATACTTTAATTCTTTCCAATATTTCCATAAAATAGTGTTCTAAAGAGTCATATAAATATCTCATAGTGCATTGTGACAAATAAATGATATGAAGAGGTTGACAGCCTCCTCAATAAGTGTTTAGTTGTTATTAGTGTATGACTCTTAATGGAGAATAAGCTATTTGACCCAGACTTTGAAAAAAGAATGGGATAAGGATGGGTATTTGTGAAAGTTGTCCAGTTGTGTCTGACTTTTGTGACCCCAGGGACTATACAGTCCATGGAATTCTCCAGGCCAGAATACAGGAGTGGATAACCTTTCCCTTCTTCAGGGAATCTTCCCAACCTAGGGATCAAACCAAATGATGTGATTAAAGGTCAGATATTGGACTTTTAGGTGGGAGAAATGCCCAGCCAAAGACATGGACAATGAGCTGATCGTGAGCAAAGGCAGCTGTTCCTTTCATTTTGTATAGAGGAGAGGGAGAGGGTGGGATGATTTGGGAGAATGGTGTTGAAATATGTATAATATCATATAAGAAACGAATCACCAGTCTAGATTCGATGCAGGGTGCAGGATGCTTGGGGCTGGTGCACTGGGATGACCTGGAGGGATGGTGTGGAGGTGGGGAGGTGGGAGGGGTGTTCGGGATTGGGAACACATGTACACTCGTGGCAGATTCATGTTGATGTGTGGCAAAACCAATACAATATTGTAAAGTAAAGAAAAAAAAAAGAGGCTATTAGGCCACAAGTTTCTTCAAGTGCTGGGAGTGCATCACCTTGTTGGCTGCTTTATCCTAGAATTTAGCACAGGACACAAAAGAGACGCAGATTATTTGTAGAGTGTTCAAAGTATTTTGACCACAACTAAAAGGTGTCCAATTTAGTTGTGTCCTCAAATCATTCTATGACATCAGTCATCATTTAAACAAGGTGCTAACCAGAGCCATGCTAAGAAAAGACATTAACCAAGATACACTCAAGCTATCAAAATAAAATGTAATCATTCGTTAGATCTGTCTGAAATAAAAACTCATTTATCTGACATGGTTAGGAAATTAGTAAATTCTTTAGAATTAAAATATTCCTTTAATGCTAAAATGTTTAAATTTTATTTTAACAAAGTTATATGGAAATTATTAAATTTTTATTACAAATACTATGGCATATAGAACAAAATTGAGCTTTTCCTTTAATGAATCTGAGTCAGTAACAGATCACACATTGTGAGCAGCAAACAAAATACCTTTGGCTAACTTAAGCAAGAAAAGTACTTTATTGGAGTGTTTTAGGTTAGTACCCCATGTTAAAGGGAAACTGGAAGACCAACCTTGAAGAGTTAGGGACTCTGCAATTCAAAGGAAGCTGGGGTCCACGTGGAATGGATGAATGGACCATCTATTCAGGGTACCACCACTGGATAAAACAGTTCTCCTAACTTTGAATCACTCTGCTCAACCCCCAAATTCCTGCAAGAAAACAATTCAACTGACCTGGCTTGGAACATATGCTCAGTCTTATCCAGGAGAGGAGAGGACACTTCAGTGATGGTTCCACTGGAACTGAGTACAACTTGGGAATGATAGATTTCCAAAGGAAAATCGCAATAAAACTAGACAGGTAAACACACATAGGTCCAACACAAGAGTTAATGATCGTTCTGTACATCCATTGCAGTACTAGATTATAACCCAATGATGTTCTTGAAACCTAGTCATCTATTCAAGACTACTTTTTCCCTTTACTTAATGGTCCCAGACTTTGGTATTTCTGGGGGCTCTAATTTTTATAATTCTTTTATCTCTCTTTTTCTTTTGAAATGATTATTTGTTTCTTGCTCCTTTCAGTTTGCCTGATTTGGGTACTTCCAATTTACCTACCTCACTACTTTTAATTTACTTGGCTCCTATACCTGGCTATGGGCTAGGAAATGAAAGAACCAAGCCTGTTAGATATCTGTTTAATGAGGCTGCAAGTGAGTATAGGTCTATGAGTAAAACACGGGTGATAAACACAGACTCGGTGTCATCTGCATCTCTGCACCCCTGCTCAAACATTTATTTTGCTAATGTTTAGTTGTTTAGCTGATTTGATAATTACTAGATGAGAAATTCTCTATAAATGGTATGTTGCCATTTTTTTAAAGGACACAGTGTTCTTTAACCTTTCATCATTTTTTATTTCATCTTCACAGTAACACTGAAAGAAAGGAAAGGGCAAATATTTTCTGAGTTTGACAACCATACAGATGGGAGCTGCAGAGAGTTTAAAGTACATGGATGGGAAAGTGAGTGCTCAGCCCCAAGTGTCCTGATATCCCTTCCAGAATTTAGTTAATAGATTCAGCTATGTCAATATCAGGAGATCTACAGAATTGTAGGTCAAAGGCAGCCTAAAACTCAAGGGGTCAGTAAGGGATAGAACAAGTGTGTGATATAGACAGAAAAGCACAGAGAAAATCCCATACCTAGCTGTAGAACAAGCTCAAAATCCTGAGACCCATGTAAGTTAATGGGGACAAATACAGAACAGCATAACTCAACTAAATGGAAATAAACGTAGATTTCATTGTGTAATGGCTTTTAGCAACAACTCAGATGAAACACTGAAAATACATTTAACAATTTTCAGGTGACATAAAACTGGAATGTATTACTGCTGCTGCTGCTAAGTCACTTCAGTTGTGTCCGACTCTGTGAGACCCCATAGACGGCAGCCCACTAGACTCCTCTGTCCCTGGGATTCTCCAGGCAAGAATACTGAATGGGTTGCCATTTCCTTCTCCAATACATGAAAGTGAAAAGTGAAAGTGAAGTCGCTCAGTTGTGTCCGACTCTTAGCGACCCCATGCACTGCAGCCTACCAGGCTCCTCCACCCATGGGATTTTCCAGGCTAGAGTACTGGAGTGGGGTGCCATTGCCTTCTCCAGGAAAGTATTACTAATGATTACTAAGTTATTAATTGACAGAAACAAGATTCCAGATGGAACTGTTGGCTAGATGAAATTTAACACAGATTAAATTTTTTTCTTTTATGTATGTCTAAAATTTATATTTACAGACACAGTACAGGGTAAGCCTGGCTTGACAACAGTCATAGGGATTTTGGATTACTGCAAATAAAGAAATAATAATGTTGATATTTTCCAAAAGGATATATATACCCCAATGTTCATTGCAGCACTGTTTATAGTAGCCAAGACATGGAAGCAGCCTAAATGTCCACTGACAGAGGAAAGGATAAAAAGATGGGGTATATATATACTATGAAATACTACTCAGTCATTAAAAAGAATGAATAATGCCATTTGCAGCAACATGAATGGACCTAGAGATTGTCATACTGAGTGAAGTAAGTCAGACAGAGGAGGAGAAACATATGACAACCCTTACATGCGGAATCTAAAGAGAAATGATACAAATGAACTTATTACAAAATAGAGACTCACAGACTTAGAGAAAGAACTTACGGTTGCTGGGGGAAGGATGGGGGCGGGGGGATAATTAGGAGTCTGGGATAGACATGTACACACCGCTCTATTTAAAATGGATAACCAGCAAGGACCTATTGTATAACACACGGAACTCTGTTCTATGTTATGTGGCAGCCTGAATGGGAAGGGAATTTGGGAGAGAATGGATAAATACATACGTATAGCTAAGTCCCTTCTCTGTTCACCTGAGTCTATCATAACATTGTTCATCAGCTATACCCCAATACAAAATAAAAAGTTTTTTAAAAAGATGATATGTTTATCATTTATTGAAAACAGTGGTAGGCATCATAGTAAGTTCTTTACATATATTAATTCTCACAACAGTTCTAAAACAATTCTCACAACAGTTTTAAAACAATTCATCGACAATATCATTATCGTAGTCCTCATGTTATACGTGAGAAAACTAAATAATTTGAGAAATAAAATGTCCAGAGTCCAACAGCTTATCAGAGTTGAAATCAGAAGTTAAACCTACCTAAATCCTTGCCTTAACCAGTATGCTGCTATTATTGTTTAAGAATAAATCCCATTAATAAAAGACTCGAGGAAGGCTCTTTGCAATGCTCACATTGCTATTGCAGTACTGTGTGCATTTTTCTGGGAATGAATAATTTTTATTTTGATCTATATATACATTTTATAAAGATACAGTAACAATTTCTCCTGAGAGCATTTGAAAGCATGCATATAAGATACAAACTAAGCAACTAAGAAGAGTTTAAAAGATGCCTTCAGTTCAGTTCAGTCACTCAGTTGTGTCCGACTCTGCGACCCCATGAATCATAAGAGATGCTTTAAAATACACCAGTTTGGAACAAGACTTATGCCTGGTGTTGAGGAAGAGGCCTAGGTGTTAGATTTAACCAGACTGGATCCACCCCCCTTAACTGTGTGACCTTGCGCCAGTTTCCCCGTCTATAAAATACGCATGTTGATTCTTTTCTGCCACTACTACTGGGGGCACTGGAAACGATGCGTGTGAAAATCCTTGGTACAGCTCTACTCCCTAGAAGTAGAAGATAGCATTATTTCTGCTCTTTGCAGAAGTTAAAGGAAAATGGGCTTTACTTTGATACTAAGATGAACCTTTAAAGATGGCAGCTGTCAGAAAGATAATTAGCTACTTCAAGAAATAGTGAACTGCTATTCTGGGCTGGGGAGGGGCAACTGACACTTAGCCAATTTATTAATACATACACGCTTAGGCAAATAAGGCACTGCATCAGGTGAGGTGTTCTCTGAGGCCCCTTTTAAAGCTGAGATTACACCGAGGAAACCAGAATTGAAAGAGACACATGTACCCCAATGTTCATCGCAGCACTGTTTAAATAGCCAGGACATGGAAACAACCTAGATGTCCATCAGCAGATGAATGGATAAGAAAGCTGTGGTACATATACACAATGAAGTATTACTCAGCCGTTAAAAAGAATACATTTGAATCAGTTCTGATGAGATGGATGAAACTGGAGCCAATTATACAGAGTGAAGTAAGCCAGAAAGAAAAACACCAATACAGTATACTAACACATATATATGGAATTTAGAAAGATGGCAATGACGACCCTGTATGCAAGACAGCAAAAAAGACACAGATGTGTATAACGGACTTTTGGACTCAGAAGGAGAGGGAGAGGGTGGGATGATTTGGGAGAATGGCATTGTAACATGTATACTGTCATGTAAGAATCGAATTGCCAGTCTATGTCTGACGCAGGATACAGCATGCTTGGGGCTGGTGCACGGTGATGACCCAGAGAGATGTTATGGGGAGGGAGGTGGGAGGGGGGTTCATGTTTGGGAACGCATGTACACCCGTGGTGGATTCATGTCAATGTATGGCAAAAACAATACAGTATTGTAAAGTAAAATAAAGTAAAAATAAAAATTAAAAAAAAAACAAATAAAAAAAATAAAGCTGAGATTATGAATAAGAACACATGTGCTAGGGAACCCTGCTCAATGTTATATGGCAGGCTGAATGGGAGGGGAGTCTGGGGGAGAAAGGATACATGTATATATATGGCTGAATCACTCTGCTGTCTATCTGAAACTCTCACAACATTGTTAATCAGCTATACTCCAACATAAAATGAAAAGTTAAAAAAGAAAAGAACAGATGTACTTTCTTCCATCTCCCAAAGGTGCTGACTAACCAGCAGTAGGACCCATGCTTTAAGCTGCAGCAGTGGGGTGAGAGAAGCACATGGAGAAACTCTTGTCACCATCTTACCCACTCCCCATGGGCTCAAAGATGAACTCTTTTCAGAAGTCTGGCAAACTAAAGGGCTATTTGTAATTCCGGGTTAGCAAGAAATCTTTGTATCATTAAGCATCAATGATGGTTTGATATATATAAATAAAATATGGGCTTCCCTGGTGGCACATTGGAAAAGAATCTGCCTGCCAACAATGCAGGAGATGCAAGAGATGCAGGTTCGACCCCTGATTGGAAAGATCCCCTGGAGAAAAAAGTGGCAACCCACTCCAGTTTTCTTGCCTGGAGAAGTCCATGGACAGAGGAGCCAGGCGGGCTACAGTCCATGATGTTGCAAAAGAGTCAGATATGACTTAGCAACTAAACAACAACAAATATATATATGTGTGTGTGTGTGTATATAGGTGATAGATAGATGATACAATATCCACAGCTAAATGACCCAGAGAAATATAGTTGAATAGTGTGAAAACAGAAAAGGCAAGGACAGAAGGCATGACCTCACGTTAACTTCTTTGGCTTCTGCCCCCTTAACCTTCTCCTAGATGGCAGCCCTGTTTATAAATCACAGCATCTGATCTGAGTTGCTTCATTTTACTACCTCACACTAACACACCATTGGTGAACTGATTTTATCCCTTTTGTTTTTGATGACTGTTTGGGAGATCCTCATATTTACACCATGTTTTGAAGACCTTAGTTGCTCTTTGCTTTATCTTCTGAGCCAGATTTCATAGTAGCGTCTCTATTTACAAAGGCAGAAAAAAAGTTTTACTAGATTACTAAAGTCTGGGAATTCATCTGGGATGACGAAAAACAGTAATTGCAAACTGACCTCAAGTGCTGGGGACGAGTTCCAAGCATTTTGTTTACCAGTCAGAGAAATGAAATCTACCTCTTTGATGTTTTCTGCCTGACACATTTCTAGCCAGCCTAAGGTAAAATGATGAGATTTTTCTCATATCACAGGGTGCTTGGGAATTTTTCACAGTATGAAATTTATTAAAGTCAAAATATACTCTGTCCCATGCTGCTCCTCCTGCCTGGAAATGTCTTCTCTTCACTCTTGGCAAGCCCATTTTCTATTTAGCCTTCAAGTCTTTGCTTAAAGATATTACTTCCTCATACAGCCTTCCCTGTATATCTTGCATTAAAGCTCTGTGTCCCAGACCTTCGTAGTACTCTTCCATTATTCTTCTCTGTCTCCTCAATAGTTATAGTTATGTTAATAAAGAATAAGCAGTGTTTGGCATATGGTACGTGCTTGATAAATATATGTTGAATGACTGCGTGCATGCTAAATTGTCATGACATTAAATCAAAGAAAAATAACTCAATGTTAAATTTCTAATAAGGTACGTCTCCTCTAAATGTTAAAAGTCCAACTTAGCTCCTCACTACTGCCTTTTGCTTGTTTCAACTTTGGTCTATATCTTACTGAAAAAGTGAGACAATATGGAATTTTATTTGTAAACAGTTTCTGTTTGAAAACATGATTCTCTGTTTGCCCATCAAAGATTTGGACAAAGGTCTTTCAGAAAAACAAGTCAACCAGATCATTTTTTACTAGCCACGTGGGCAAAAGCAATCATGCACAAAGGTCACAAGCAAGGCAAACATTATAAAGGCACAAGACCAGCCACAATTTCGTTACTGCTTTCCCTAATACTTCCTCTGCTGTATTGTCAAGATAATGGTTTGGGGAAAAGTGAAATTTTAAACCAGACTGTGGGCATATTGAACCAATAGAAGTGGTTTCCAGTTCACCTCAAAGATTAGCTTTTTGGTTTTTTGTTCATTTGTTTTATTGGCGTATAATTGCTTTACAATGTTGTGTTAATTTCTGCTGTACAACAAAGGGAGTCAGCTATACTTATACAAATGTCCCTCCCTCTTGGGTCTCCCTCCTACCTCCTCCCACACCCTACCCATCTAGGTCTTCACAGAGCACTGAGCTGAGCTTCCTGCACTGTACAGCAGGTTCCCACTAGCCTTCTATTTCACACATAGTAGTGTGTATAAGTCAACCCAATTTTCCAGTTCATCCTACCCTCCCTATCCATCCCGTGTCCACACGTCTGTTCTCTGTGTCTGAGTCTCTATTTTGCTTTTTGGTTTTTTCATACCCTGACCCTGTAATCCTATTCTTACTATAGATTTTTGAAGTCAGGGACCAAGTCCACAATGTTCTTCATCTTACATTTTTTTCCTAGCACAGAAAGTGAAAGTGAAGTCGCTCAGTCGTGTCCGACTCTTTGCGATCCCATGGACTATAGTCTACCAGGCTTCTCTGTCCATGGGATTTTCCAGGCAAGAGTACTGGAGTGGGTTGCCACTTCCTTCTCCAGGGGATCTTCCTGACCCAGGGATCAAACCCAGGTCTCCCGCATTGCAGGCAGACGCTTTACCCTCTGAGCCACCAGGGAAGCCCCAATAAGCAATCACTGAATAAATGAATGGATCCTACCATAAGTATAATTCTCTTTGCACAGAAGCAAAGTAAGTATAATCAAAGCAATAAGTGAACCAGTAATTCCATTCTTGGGTACATATCTGAAGAAAAACAAAAACACAAACTTGAAAAGACACATGTACCCCAAGGTTCACAGCACCATTAATTACAATAGCCAAGATATGGAAGCAACCTGAGTATCCTTCAACAGATGAATGGACAAAAAAGATGTGGTACATATATTTACAGTGCAATATCACTGAGCCATAAAAAAGAAAGGAACTTTGCCATTTGCAACAGCATGAATGAATTTGGATGGTACTACGCTAGTGAAATAAGTCAGATAGAGAAAGGTAAATGCTATATGTTATCACTTATATGTGGAATCAAAAAATTAAAACAAACTAGTGAATATAACAAAAAAGAAACAGACTCACAGATATAGAACACAAACTAGTAGTTACCAGTGGGGAGAAGGAAGTGAGAAGGAGCAAGTAAGGGTAGGAAATTAAGAGCTACAAACTACTATGTATAAAATACATAGGCTACAAGGATATATTATACAGCACAGGGAATATAGGTAATATTTTATAATAACTATAAATCAAGTATAACTTTAAAAGTTGTCAGTCACTATGTTGAACACCTGAAACTTATGTAATGTTGCAAATTAACTAGACTGCAATAAAAAATAATAATTCTAAAAAAGCAATAAATAAATAAATAGAAACCTTTATATCAGTGGGCAGTTTGGTTGTAAAATGGTAGCTCTTTAACCCAACATTACTTGATTACCAATCATCACACGTATTGTCTTTCTTTATCACCACTTACAAAGAACACTATGTGAATTGTCTTCAAGAGCTGTTTCTAAACCTCATTTTGGAAAGACTGTCTTGAGCGTCACTTGTATCCCGTTTACCGCCCCAAATGATTATCAGATGTCTCAATTATCCACTTTCGTCATCATAGTTGACTTCAAATAGTCCTTGATAATGTTCCCAATTATTCAATTATTACAAAATACTTCGGACATTTTTGTAGTAAGAGTGGGACCCATTCCTCATGCCGTTGTTTGAATATAGAAAGCACTCATTTGGATATCAAGGATGATCATCATTAAAGTTTTCATGTAAAGTTTAATTCCTATTATATACAAAAGTTTTCATTATAAATTTTAATCTTCATTATAAATCATAAGCAATTTTGGATTATCAGTAGTAAATCACCACAACTAAAATCAGATGTTTTTCTCTGTTGGCTTGTTTGCTAAGGAACCTAGGGATTAGAGAGAGCCCCACCAGGGACTTACTCTATTCCTTTAGAACTTTATGAAGTTGCTAATGGTTGCTGTTATTAATAAGTGCTCTTTTGTAGGGTGGAAATGAAATTAGAGCTGCTCTGAGTTGCCTTACTGGATAGAACTAGAACCAAAGAGTGGAAAACACCTACTTTAATTAATTGTTGGAAAAGACCAGCCAACCATTAGCAAAATTCTACTTAAAATACGTAGCTGCCAGTTTCCTGGCCTCTAGCTTTTGTGCTTTAATCACAATGGAAGGAGCTTACCATAAATCCTAGAAATGATATATTATCTCCTTAATGGTGGTGGTAAGGTGAGGGTAGTTATTTCAGCCTCCTGTGGGCTATTAAAAAGCAAGCCTTAGAACAATAAGAGTTTGAAATATAATCCTTTTGTTTAGGGAGAAATAATGCTCATCATTAGTGCTCGAGGAGCCGTTAGTGCTCGTCTAATGGCCCAGTAGAATGTGAAGAGCTTCAAATAAAAATTATGAACTAGAATTTAGGGGAAAGGACGCCTGAGGGAGGGTGAGAAGGGACAGCCAGGAAGAGAGGAAAATGTTTTGCCCCTAAACAAACTTTTTTCATTTTGTTAGCTGTGTGCTGGATTTCAAAAGGCTCCTGGCTGAGTCTGACCTAATCTTACATCAAATATCACTGCTGTGTGCTGAGTGCACAGGTCAGGCATGGGTTTCTCCCTTTTGGCAGCTCTGGATCAGGGCAGTAATCCTTGGAGGGGTTCAAGAGGTACCAAGAGAGGAGTGAGAATGAGAATGAATGTATAGTTTGCTTACTGTTATAAAGCTGGGGTTGCCCACAGGAGCTGATCTGACAGGGCCCACATGGGCCAGCACAGCCCAGTTAGAAAGGTTGTGCACAAATCTAGTAACTACAAATGGGCGCACGTGCACACATACACACACAATTTGGCTGACTGCAATAATGAACACTCTCATCTAAACCCAATTATTCAAACTAGACTCAATATATTAATATGCTCTGCTTTCTCTTTGTGCCTAGAAATTCCAGGTGTTAATGTCACATTTCTCCATATAGTGCCTGGTTTCTGCTCTGTGGTTTCTCGAGATGACCTAGAGATAGTCATCTGTTGCCAGCAGCTTCAAGTCCAAATGCCTAGTCCCAACATAATCTAGCACCAACATAACTCTCTAGCGCAGTAACTTCTCTTGATGAATCTCAATCATCCAGTCCCCTAAACACACCCTGTGATGTTATAGCTCTTGACCTTTGCTTACTCTACTAGCCATCAGTGCCACCCAACTACCTTCAACATTGTTTGAAACTTTTAAGAAGCTTAGGCATGTATTCCCACAGATTGGTCTTGTCATAGCCAGGACGTAGACTAAATCCACATTTTATACACAAAGCTCTGGTTACTTGAGATTAACCTACCTGGCTCAGTAGAGCCCAGGTGTATAAAGAGTGGTTGCAAACTGGCAGTGTGACAACCATATTTACAGAATTACTTCTTTTGGCACAGTTTGGGTATGCATGATATTTAACAAAAACTTTCTAAATTAGTTGCCAATGTTAAAAAGGTAGACCATGCCACATTATTATTTTTTAAAACCTGAATTTACAGCTTCTTTCAAAATATCAGGAAATAAGGCATCTTAGCTTACCTTCCTGAATAGCAAAAATCAGCCAGCACTGATCGAGTAGCCACTGTCTTCTCATCTGAGGTTCATTTCTTTTATTTGCTACAGCTCCTCGTGCTCCCACATTTCTTGTTTTATATATTTATTTGCCCATGTCAGATCTTAGTTGCAGCATGCAAGACCTTCATTGCATCACACGGGATTTTTGTGGCGAACAGACTCTCTAGTTGGAGCACGCAAGCTTCAGTCGCTGTGACATGTGGACCAAGCTGCTTCACAGCATGTCTGATCTTAGTTTCCTGACCAAGGGTCAAACCCATGTCCCCTGCTTTGCAAGGGAGATTCCTAACCACTGGACCACCAGGCAAGTCCTAGCAAAAATTTCTTATAACCAACTTTCTTTACTCATTTAGTCCACCTAACTGGATGTTACAGGTATTTGAGTTTGAACATCACCACCTTTTGCACCAAGGAACTGTTAAATGTCATCCTCCAAAACACTCTACTCTGTAGAGCTATAGCCCTTCCCAGGAAGAGCAATGAGACAGCAAAACAAAACAAGCTGCACATCCTATTTTGGTTCAGTCCTTCTCCCAGCAAAGGTTATCTCCTTCCTCCCACACCAGAGAGAAATATAGGTACCAGCCCAATGTGAACTGTGTTCCAACTCTCTTTTTTCCAAGATTGTGAGACAAAACTATCACTCCTCTTCTAGTATCCATTATTACTGTAAACTTTCTATTTTAGAATCGTTTTAGATTCACAGAAAAGTTGCTGAGATAACACAGGTTGTTCCCCAGACCAAGTTTTCACTGTTATTAATAGCTTAGTATGGGTCATTTGTGACAACTAGTAAATCAATACTAATACATATTTATGAACTAAAGTCCATACTTGATTCAGATTTCCCTAGTTTTTAAACTAGTGCCCGTTTTCTAGAAGTTCTCAAGATTCTAGCCACGTGACATTTAGTTCTCGTGTCCTTAATCTTCTCTTGGCTCAGAACTTCTCAGACTTTTCGTTGTTTTCTATGACTTTGATAGATCTGAGAAGTGCAGGCCAGGTACATTGTAGAATGTCCCTAGACTGGAAGATGACTGAGGCTCTGATCATGACTAGACTAGGGTTGTGGGTTTCAGTGAGGAGGACCAGAGTGGCAAGTTTCATCCTCACTGCATCGTGTTCAGAGTATGAACTATTGAGAATGTGAACTTCGACCTCCTGGTGGAGGGTGTAGTTATCTGATTTCGGCACTGTGCCATTTCTCTTTTTCTCTCCTTTCCATACTGTACTTTTTGGAAGTCACTATGTACAGTGAGAGTTGGACTGTGAAATAAGCTGAACGCCAAAGAATTGATGCTTTTGAACTGAGGTGTTGGAGAAGACTCTTGAGAGTCCCTTGGACTGCAAGGAGATCCAACCAGTCCATTCTGAAGATCAGTCCTGGGATTTCTTTGGAAGGAATGATGCTAAAGCTGAAGCTCCAGTACTTTGGCCACCTCATGCAAAGAGTTGACTCACTGGAAAAGACTGATGCTGGGAGGGATTGGGGGCAGGAGGAGAAGGGGACAACAGAGGATGAGATGGCTGGATGGCATCACTGACTCGATGGACGTGAGTCTGAGTGAACTCCGGGAGTTGGTGATGGACAGGGAGGCCTGGCGTGCTGAGATTCATGGGGTCGCAAAGAATCGGACACGACTGAGCAACTGAACTGACTGGCTGACTGATGTACAATTCATGCATCAGGAGTAGGTGTTATGCTCCCACCTCCTTGAGGACAAAAAACCTAAAGACAAATAATTTGGAGTTCCGTACAGGAGATTTGTCTATTCTCCCTTTATTTGCTTGTTTGCTTATTTAATCAATTATGTATATCAGTGGATACTTATTTTATCCTTTGGATTATAATCTAATATCTTATTATTTTTATTATTTTACTTTATTTTTGTTGTTGTTACTCAAAATTGGACATTGGGAACTCTTTCTCTTAGCTCCGGCTTCACTTTGACACATCAGCATTATTGTGGGATTTTTCTGTTTTTTGAGCACTTCTTTACTTTCTGACACTTCAGGCACATCTTCAGATATAGCAGGATTACCTTTTATTTCTTTCCATGATGCTAAAATCAACCATTTGTCCTAGAAGATCCGATTCTTTTTATTGGAGAATAGTATCGGAAAATGAGATTTGGCTGCCTATCATCCATATTATACATTTTTATTTATTGTCAATTCCTTGTACCGATGGTGATGTAGAACTGGGACTCTCATACATTGTTGACAGGGATGCAAACTGGTACAGCCACTTTGGCAAACAAAATGGCATTTTATTACAAAATTAAACACATACTATTCAATGCAGAAAATGCCTCCTCCCCCATCCCCCTGCCCTAAGTGGTATCCCAGACAGGAATACAGCCAGCACCTCAGCTAACACCTCTGGTCATTATGCAATCTCATTTGGCTAAATAGTTTCTCCCCAAATTACTTGAGATGACATAATTTTTTTCTTAACTGGAAAACAACTTATCCTCAGAAGATTTAGTTAAGCATTGAAATGTTGAAGAGAATCAACTCCTCAAT
Organism: Capricornis sumatraensis; assembly: GCF_032405125.1. Classification (NCBI taxonomy): domain Eukaryota; kingdom Metazoa; phylum Chordata; class Mammalia; order Artiodactyla; family Bovidae; genus Capricornis; species Capricornis sumatraensis. Next base: position 180,414,042 of record NC_091070.1, read on the forward strand.
ATTAATATTTTTGTATTAAGTCTTCATATTGGAGACTTTATGTACTTAGAGTGTTAAAAGAGTTTCACTTCTTAGGAGGTTAATATGACATATGTCATTAAGCAATTAGTCTTCCATCTTAAGTTGACATTTCTTGTTTATTTGTAGAAATGGAACATGTGTTTTAGAAAAACATCTTGTCAACATCTTGACAGGTTGTTCTTGTTCAGTTGCTAAATCGTATCTCTTTTGTGACGCCATGGATTGTAGCCCACCAGACTCCTCTGTCCATGGGGTTTCCCAGGGAAGAATACTAGAGTGGGTTGCCATTTCTTCCTCCAGGGATCTTCCTGACCCAGGGATCAAACCCACATCTTTTACATTGCAGGTGAGTTCTTTACCACTGAACCACCAGGGAAGCTTTTTCAGGTTAGATACTGCCAACCTTAAAATTGCTAATATTGCTAATATGTAAAGATGGCACAGTTAAAGAAAATTCTCTATCAGGTTAATGTAATCACCAAAAGCACCACAGGAAGACAAGTATGAACTGTTCCTAGTAATGAGTTCAGCCACAGATCTACCTAGTATCTTCACATTATAAAAGACTTCAAGAAAGACTAAAATTACAGCCAGCTCCCCACGTTATCTTAACCCACACTGCGTTAGACACACAAAAGAGAAATGCCATTTGGGGTTATTAGGACAACAGGAAGAATAATACTCAGCAGCAACTTGGCCCTACATGCAGCAACTTAATCTCTCCAAGCAAGTGGCATTTCTTCTACCAAAAAACCAAGCAAATTTCAATCTTAACTAAACTTTATTAAGCTATTTATTATTGGCATTCCTCAGAAACACGGTAAACATAGCCAGGGACAGCATTTAGAATTTCTGTATCTTGATAAAGGGCTTCTGACCTGTGCTGCCTTTAAGGAGAGTTAATTTGTCTATAGAGTTATGTAGAGTTAAGGACCTAGCAGAAGCAGAGGAGATGAGAAAGAGGTGGCAAGAAAACACAGAACTGTTCAAAAAGGTCTTAATGACCTGGATAACCACAATGGTGTGGTCACTCACCTAGAGCCAAGATCTTGGAAATCTGAAGTCAAGTGGGCCTTAGCAAGCATTACTATGAAAAAAGGTAGTGGAGATGATGGAATTCCAGCAGATCTATTTCAAATCTTAAAAGATGATTCTGTTAAAGTGCTGCACTCAATATATCAACAAATTTGGAAAACTCAGCAGTAGCCACAGGATTGGAAAAGGTCAGTTTTCATTCCAATCCCAAAGAAGGACAATGCCAAAGAATGTTCAGACTACCATGTAATTGCACTCATTTCACATGCTAGCAAGGTAAGGCTCAAAATTCTTCAAGCTAGGCTTCAACGGTATGTGAACAGAGAACTCCCAGATGTATAAGCTGGGTTTTAAAAAGGCAGAGTAACCAGAAATCAAATTGTCAACATTCGTCGTATCTAGAAAAAGCAAGGGAATTCCAGAAAAACATCTACTTCTGTTTCATTGACTATGCTAAAGACTTTGACTGTGTGCATTACAACAAACTGTGGGAAATTCTTAAAGAAATGGGAATGCAAACCACCTTACTTGCTTCCTGAAAAACCGGTATATGGTCAAGAAGCAACAGTTAGAACCAGATGTGAAACAATGAACTGGTTCCAAGTTGGGAAAGAAGTACATCAAGGCTGTATATTGCCACCCTGCTTATTTAATTTCTATGCAGAGTACATCATGGGGGAAATCCTGGGCTAGATGAATCACAAGCTGGAATCAAGATTGTGGCAGAAATATCAACAACCTCAGATATGCAAATGATACCACTCTAATGGCAGAAAGTAAAGAGGAACTAAATAGTCTCTTGATGAAGATGAAAGAGGAGAGTGAAAAAGCTGGCTTAAAACTCAGCATTCAAAAAACTAAGATCATGGCATCTGGTCCCCATATTTCCTAGCAAATAGAAGGGGTAAAAAGTAGAAACAGTTACAGATTTTATTTTCTTGGCTCCAAAATCACTGGAGACAGTGACTGCAGCCTTGAAATTAAAACATGCTTGCTCCTTGAAAGGAAAGCTATGACAAACCTAGACAGCATATTAAAAAGCAGAGGCATCACTTTTCCAACAAAGGTCCACATACTCAAAGGTATGTTTTTTCCAGTAGTCATGTATGGATATGAGAGTTGGACCATAAAGAAGGCTGAGCATCAAAGAATTAATATTTTTGAATTGTGGTGCTTAAAAAGACTCTTGAGAGTCCCCTGGACTGCAAGATCAAACCAGTCAATCCTAAAGGAAATCAGTCCTGAATACTCAGTGGAAGGACTGATGCTGAAGCTGAAGCTGCAATACTTTGGCCACCTGATGCAAAGAGCCGACTTATTGGAAAAGACCCTGATGCTGGGAAAGACTGAGGGCAGGGCAAGAAAGGGGCGACAGAGAATGAGGTGGCTGGACGGCATCACTGACTCAATGGACATGAGTTTGACCAAACTCCAGGAGATAGTGAAGGACAGGGAAGTCTGGTATAGCCCATGGGGTCACAAAGAGTCGGACATGACTTAGCGACTGAACAACAACACATAGAGTTACTATATTTCAGATAGAGTAATTTGGACAGTCTCAACACTTGCTGTCCAAGCATAATGAATGGCGCCTATTTCCACTATCAAAACTATACCAGTTGGGAGGGCAAGATAACCCACACTTCTAGCTTACTGTCCATATATGTTGGCATTTGTAGAGTGGAAAATCACTACTCTTGAACTTAGAAAACTTGAGTCTGAAAAACAGTTAGGTTATTTCTTATCTAAAGCTGGAGAGCCCAGAGTTTTCCCAAGGATGCTGCTGCTTTTTCACATAGCATTACATGGACTATGTGAAAACATGGAAATGCAAGAACTTTGTAAACCATAAAGGATGAAACAAACACAGTATTACAACAATGAAGCAAGTGGATGGTAGCAAAAGTGAAAACTGCAATGGAATGAAAGAATTTAAAATGTTTAATAGTTTTTTGACCCAATGCCACACTTCTTCCCCAAAGCCAGGGGCTTCTCTGGTGGCTCAGAAGGTAAAGAACCCATCTGCAATACAGGAGACCTGGGTTCGATCACTGGGTCCGGAAGGTCTCCTTGAAAAGGAAATGGCAACCCACTCCAGTATTCTTGCCTAGAGAACCCCATGGACAGAGGAGCCTGGCAGGCTACAGTTCATAGGGTCCCAAAGAATTGGACATGACTGAAGAGACTTAGAACGCCACACTTCTTACTTAAAGTGACTCATCCTTTCCTCCTCTCCCCTCCTTCCTTTGTTTTCTTCCTTACAATATTTTTGAGTCCCTACTATGGATCAAGTACTAGAGTTGTTCTATGAAGAAAGGATACCAAAACCAAAAAATAAGATGCACCCTTTCTCACATCAATTAACCCATTCAATCATTTATTCTGTGTTCATTGAGTACTTACTATTATATTCTTAATACTTATAGCATATATTTTTATTGCTTTCGTACTTATACGTCCTGCAATGAAATCTTGAAGTTTCATCCCAAGTATGCTCAACTCTTGTGTCCTTTTTGCTTTTCCCTATGAACTCTATCATCTGTTTGGAACTTGATGTTCAATTTCTTTAATGATTTTGTTTGTCTTATTTGAGAGGCAAATGAAATTAAACTGCGTGAGTTGGTAATGGTGCTAAGAAAGAAGTAACCTGCCATTGTCCATTCAGTTCAGTTCAGTTCAGTTCAATTGCTCAGTTGTGTCCGACTCTCTGCAACCCCATGAACCGCAGCATGCCAGGCCTCCCTGTCCATCAACAACTCCCAGAGTCCACCCAAACCCATGTCCATTGAGTCGGTGATGCCATCCAACCATCTCATCCTCTGTCGTCCCCTTCTCCTCCTGCCCTCAATCTTTCCCAGCATCAGGGTCTTTTCCAATGAGACAGCTCTTCACATCAGGTGGCCAAAGTATTGGAGTTTCAGCTTCAACATCAGTCCTTCCAATGAACACCCAGAACTGATCTCCTTTAGGATGGACTGGTTGGATCTCCTTGCAGTCCAAGGGCTTCTCAAGAGTCTTCTCCAACACCACAGTTCAAAAGCATCAATTCTTCTGCACTCAGCTTTTTTTATAGTCCAACTCTCACATCCCTACATGACCACTGGAAAAACCATAGCCTTGACTTCAGATCAGTTCAGTTCAGTTCAGTTCAGTCGCTCAGTCGTGTCCGACTCTTTGCGACCCCATGAATCACAGCACGCCAGGCCTCCCTGTCTATCACCAACTCCCAGAGTTCACCCAAATTCATGTCCATCGAGTCAGTGATGCTATGCAGCCATCTCATCCTCTGTCATCCCCTTCTCCTCCTGCCCCTAATCCATCCCAGCGTCAGAGTCTTTTCCAATGAGCCAACTCTTCGCATGAGGTGGCCAAAGTACTGGAGTTTCCACTGGAGCATCATTCCTTCCAAAGAACACCCAGGACTGATCTCCTTTAGAATGGACTGGCCACTGTCCATTAATATCTGCTAAACTGAAGACTATACAGTTCCGTCAACTATAAATTAGCACTTGCTGTTGGTACTTGCCATCTACTTCTATAACGAGTAAATCTAAAATCCTTCATGGTGATGACTATTTCTCGTGACTGGAAGAAGCTTCACAAACAGCAGAAACCTTTTGGAAAAATATATGCTTGATTGCATGAACTCCCCCTTCACCAAAGTCACATATATATACAGTCCTTCCCTCCTACCTCTTTGGAACAGTTTCACAGAGCTATCTGAGGTGCTGTCTCCCAGGCTGTGGTCCTCATTTTGCCTCAAATAAAACATAATTCACAGTTCTCACATTGTGCATTTTTTTAAGTCAACCATCTAATCCAGATCTAAGCTCCCTGTGACCCCTTATCAAGAAGGAATGTTATCTTTGAAGAGTTGTCTTATTGATGCTAGGAGAATATTGCTCTTTATGATTGAGCAGGCATTTCTGCCAATGAGAAGGTCTGGTCAATGCATAATGCAGATAAACAATGCACAGTAGACTGGAGAGAAGAGGCCAGAGGGCAGAGAAAAGTTTTTATCTGTGACCCCTTGCATTGTAGCCAATGGAGCTCCTTTGTCCATGAAATTTTCCAGGCAAGAAAACTGGAGTGGGTTGCCATTTCCAACTCCAGGGGATCTTCCTAACCCAGGGACTGAACCTACGTCTCTTATGTCTCCTGAGTTGGCAGGCAAATTCTTTATCATTAGTGCCACTTGAGAAGCCCCCAATTTTTCTTGCCTTTCTACAAAATACAAATTCTATTTCACAACCACATATAGCAGAGTTTTCTCTAACAAGTATTTCTAAGGTATTTGGGGTTGCTTACACTTTTTCCTTTTCATACTGTTGAAAGGTCCATCTAGTCAAAGCTATGGTTGTTCCAGTAGTCATGTATGGATGTGAGAGTTGGACCATAAAGAAGGCTGAGTGCCAAAGAATTGATGCTTTTGAACTGCGGTGCTAGAAAAGACTCTTGACAGTCCCTTGAACTGCAAGGAGATCAAACCAATCAATCCTAAAGAAAATCAACCCTGAATACTCATTGGAAGGACTGGTGCTGAAGCTGGAACTCCAGTACCTTGGCAACATGATGCAAAGAACGTATTCATTAGAAGAGACTCTGATGCTGGAAAAGATTGAAGGCAGGAGGAGAAGAGGAGGACAAAGGATGAGATGATCGGAGGGCATCATCAAGTCAATCGACATGAGTTTGAGGAAGCTCAGGAGATGGTGAAGATCAGGGAAGCCTTGATATGCTGCAGTCCATGGGGTCACAAAGAGTCAGACATGACTGAGCGACTGAACACTTCTTCCACTGGCTTCATTGTGTCCATTTTACTCTGAATTCTTTAAAAAAAATTTTTTTAATCAGAGGATAATTGCTTTACAACGTTGTGTTGGCTTCTACTGTACAATAGTGTGAACCAGTCATTAGTATACGAATATCCCCTACCTCTACTCTGAATTCTTTATCTTTACCCTGTGACTCACAACTCTCGCTCTCACTTGGCCCACATTTACTCCAGCATGCAATCATTCTCTTTTTCTTCAACCCCCCACTCCTTGGATGTACCTGAACACAAGTCCACTGACAATGTATACCATAGGCTTGACTGTGAGTCTAGGCAAAGGAGGAAGAGGCAGTGTGGAAGTTAGAGGGTTTCACCTTATTCAATACCTTTGTGCTAAAAATCCTTTGACTGTCATCTTTAAAGGAGGGTCTCACAGGCACTGTTTTAATCTTAAGCTCCAGCTCTTCCAGGCAGGATTTGTCTTCTTCCCCAGGACTCCTTCTCCTCAGATGTATTCCCCACCACACCCCCAACCCCACAACTGCACCTCCTTCCTCTTTCTTCCAGAAAGCCCAGCTTTCTCTCAAAACTTTATTATGCAAAAAGCCTCAAACCCCTCCCCTTGTCCGGGGTCCCTACCCTTGACACTTAAAAGGCTCCTCTGAGTTTAAATAAACGAAAAATCATTTTTCCTCAGAAAAAAATAGTCCTGCCAGGTAATTAAAATAGAGACTTTCCACCTACTTATTAAGCGCATTAAATAAATGCAATCCAAGGACTAATACTAAGAAATCACTTTCCTTTTATTGATAGCTTGAATTTGACCAAGTGTGAGCCTAGACAGCAAATAGGCCCGAATCCCATGGAAGTCAACTTACAGAATCGCCACCAGAGGGCGGTAACACCAAAGCAATCGTATATTGCAGGACTATCTCCTTCCCTCACCCGCCACAGTAACCTAGCCCCTTCTGCTAAAGCAAATGTTATCCTCAGTCTTCCTGCTTCAAGTGGTCGCTGCTGGGAACGTGAAACACCAAATGCAACATTATTAGAACATGGTTTGGGTTATTTGAGTTTTACACAGCACTTTTTGCCAACTTTATTGAAAACATGTTTTCAGGAGAACCAATCTTATTCCACCTACTGCCAGCTAAATTTATCTCCACAGAGTTTAACAACACAGAGTGATTAATTAGGGACCAAGCCATTTCCTGAGCACTTAACTGATTTTGTGACTGTGAGTCACCCTTGTTGTTTTAGACATCTGTCCCTGAATAAAATGCATTTATTTATGCTTTCCGAAGTTTTTGATCTCTCTTGTTTTTCTTCTTTCAAAGGTGACACAGTTGTTGGAAAAGCAAAGCTGTTTATTCCTCTTTCTTTAAAAAAAAAAAAAGGCTTAAATTACAATGAAAGCAACCCCATTAAGAGCTAAGTCATCTGTTACTTCTGCTCAGATCCCTCTAGTGGCTTCTCCTCTCTAAGCAAAAGTCATTTCCTTACATACATAAGGCCCATAGGCTCTGTCTAGCCCGCATACACGCTGTCTTAGTCTTTCCACTCTCCCCCAGCCATGCTCCTTGCTAGCCAGTATGCATGCCCTGCCTCAGGATGTTTGTACCTGCTTGCTATTTTTCTTGGATCGTCTTTTCTCACGGCCACCTGCATAACTATGTAAGCCTCCCTTCACTTCCTTCAAACGTCATCTTCTAAGTAAGTCTTTCCTGGCCACTGTACCTTAAATGAAAACCATCACTCACCCATACCTACATGCACATTCACTCTCTTTATCCTTTTCCTTTCTTTATGTTTTTTACTTTAGCATTTCCACTAACATTCCATGCCCTTTAATTATTTATGTACTTTATTTCTTGTTACTTTACAAAAAAATTGTAAGCTGCCTGCTGCTGCTGCTGCTGCTAAGTCACTTCAGTCGTGTCCGACTCTGTGCGACCCCATAGATGGCAGCCCACCAGGCTCCCCCGTCCCTGGGATTCTCCAGGCAAGAACACTAGCGGTAGGCTTTTTAAATATAGCTTCTTCAATGCTATATTTCCAACTCCTAGAATAATATGTCACACACAGTAGGAACTCAACAAAAGTTTATTGAAAGGATGAAGAAACAAATTAACAATGAAAAACCAGAAGTGCTTACTTCAGCCATCTTGTCTGTTCCTTCTCATCAGCCACATCTCTACTCAATAATCATCTCTCTCCACACTAAGCAGCCCTCATTGGAAGTCATTCCCTAAGCCTTTTTCCTGATTTATTCTTCTTAGCCTTCACTATTGCCAAATTTTATTCCTCAAATATTTGTTTACTTTAAATAAATAATTTATATTAAACATCAGGAGGGCAATAAATTGAAAAGGCAACCTACAGAATGGGAGGAAATAATTGCAGACCATCATGAAAATTAACAGAGGGAAACCTGAGTAAAACAGGGTCAGGAGGCCAGAAGCAGCAGCTCTCGTGTATGTACCACACGAGTCAATCCAGAGCCCAACAGGAAGAGATGTACCTTGCACCTCTGGCAGGAAGTGACAGTCCTTTACTATAGCTAGCAGGAGAAAGAGCTTTTCTCAGCCTGGCAACAGTTTTGCCAATGAGAAATGGTCACACCTCAGCCAATGAACTCTCAGCTTCCTCCCATGGACTTTTAGTTTATAATAGCCCCTCCCAATTTTCCATACTCCTCTATAAAGGAGTTTTCTCTCTTTCGCTTTATAGGATTTGCATGAGGTTTGCCACAGCTGTATGTCCCAATTTGCAATTCTCTATTGCTCCCAAATAAACCAGTTTTGCTGAAAAATAACTGGGCATTTTTTGTTTTAGATTAACACTATATATTTGATAAGGGGTTAATATCCAAAATATATAAAGAACTCAATACAACTCAATAGCAAAAAGCCAAATAATCTGATTTTTTAAATGGAAGAGGGAAAATAGACATTTTTTTCCAAAGAAGACATCTGAATGGCCAATAGGTAATCAACTTCATTAATGAGGGAAATGCAAATTAAAATCACCATGAAGGACTTCCCTGGTGGTCCAGAGGTTAAGACGCTGTACTTCCACTGCAGGGGGGCACATGTTCAGTCCCTGGTCAGGGAACTGAGATCCCACATGCAGGGTAGTGAGGCCAAATAAAACATAATAAGTAGATAAATGATAGATAGATTAAAAATAAAGCCACCGTGAGATATCACTGAACACCTGTTAGGATGGCTGTTTTCAAAAAGACAAGAGATAAAAAATGTTGGTGAGGATGAGGAGGAAAGGGGACCCTTATCCATTGTTGGTTGGAATGTACAGAAATAGTGGAAAATAGCATGTGGTTCCTGAAAAAATTATGTGAACTACCAGATGACTCGGCAATCCCATTCCTGGATGCATATCCAAAGTAAATGAGATCAAAATCCCAAAGAGCTATCTGCACATCCATGTTCATTGTGGCATTATTTACAGTAGCTAATATATGAAAACATGCTACATATCCATTAATGGGTGAATGGATAAAGACGTGATAAATATACAGTGGAATATTATTCAGCCAGGAGAAAAAAAAGGAAGTCCTGACATTTGCAACAGCATGGATGAACCTGAAGGACATGATATGAGTGAAATCAGCCAGACAGAGAAAGACAAATACTGAATGCCATCACTTACACATGGAATTTTTTATTAAAAAAAGTCATGCTCACAAGAGCAGAAAGTAGAATGGTAGTAACCAGGACCTGGGGGTGGGGCAGGGGAGGGAGTGTGGTGAAGAAGTTGAGATACGTTGATAAAAGGGTACATGCCTTCAGTTATAATATGAAGAGTTTCCAAAGACTGAGGGTATAGCATAGTGACTATAGTTAACACTGCTGCACTGTGCAGGGCTTCCCAGGTGACACAGTGGTAAAGAAGCCACCTGCCAATGCAGACATGCAAGACAAGCAGGTTTGATCCTTGGGTTGGGAAGATCCCCCAGTGTAGTAAATGGCAACCCACTCCAGTATTCTTGCCTGGAAAATTCCTTGTGCAGAGGATCCTGGCTGGTTACAGTCCATGGGGTCACAAAGAGCTGGACACAACTGAGCAACTGAGAGCACACACACTGTATCACATATTTGGAATTCAGTAATAAAGTAGTCTCAACTGTTCTCAGTATGCACACACACACACAAATGGTTAGCTATGTGAGGTGGTGAATATGTTAATTAAATTGATTGTGGTCATCATCATTGCATAATACATACAAGTATCAAAACATCATATTTTATAGCCAAGAAATGGAAGCAACTTAAATGTCCATCAACAAAGGAATGGACCAGGAAGATGTGGTACATATATACAATGGGATAATACTCAGCCATTAAAAAGAATGAAATAATGCCATTTGTAGCAACATGGGTGGACCTAGAGATTACCATACTGAGTGAAGCAAGTCAGACAGAGAGGAAATATTGTATGACATTCCTTCTACGTGAAATCTAAAAAGAAATTATACAAATGAACTTACAAACTAGAAAGAGACTCGCAAACTTGGAGAACAAACTTATGACTATTGAGGGGAAGGATAGGGAGAAGGGATAGTTAGGAAGTTTGGGATGGTCACGTCCCCACGGCTACATTTAAAATGGATAACCAACAAGGACCTACTGTATAGCACATGGATCTCTGTTCAATGTTATGTGGCAGCCTTTTTGGAAGGAGAGTTTGGGGAAGAATTGATAACATGTATATGTATGGCTGAATCCCTTCACTGCTCATCTGAAACTATGTTGTTAACCAAATACAAAATAAAAACCTTAAATTTAAAAAGACATCATATAATACACCTTTAAATATATGCAAGTTTTATTTGTCAACACAAATTTTTTAAATGAAAGAAACCATTTTGCTAAGTGCAAGAAGCCAGTCACAAAGATGATGAACTGTATGATTCCATCTATGTGAAATATCCAGAAGAGGCAAATCCATAAAGACAGAAGGTGGATTCCTGGTTTCTTAGGGGTCAGTGGTGTGGTGGGGGCGGGTGTGGGATGGGTGACTGTTACTGTGTACAGGATTTCTTTTGGGGTGATGAAAATGTTCTAAAATTGACTGCAGTGATGGCTGTACAACTCTGTGAATAGATTAAAAACCGCTGAATTACACACTCTAAATAGGCAAATTGTATGATAAGTGAATTATGTCTCAATAAAACTTTCATTTAAGAAAATTAAAAAGACAGTACAACAAATCATATATGCAAACCAGTCTAACTGGGAGTTAATTTAATTCAGTTATCATCTCAGACTCTGTTTATTCCCATATTACAAAGAGTGTGTCAAACCCAAACAAGCTAGAAGAAAGAACTTGAGAATTTCTCATTGGGGTGAAAGAGGCAAACTTGAAAATCAATTAAAAATACTTTTAATGAGAAACTACAGTTCTAAATTGCCAAGGACTGAAAAGCGGAGGCTCAAATATAGGTCACAATCCAATCTCTTGAAACAAAATAAATCTATTTTTAGCTAAAGCTACTTAATCTAACTCCACTAACCCTTCTCTAAGAAAACCCTAATATTGTTTTTTTTTAATTAAAAAAAAGAAAAATTGTTGTTGTTGTTTAGTTGCTAAGTCATATTTGACTCTTTGTGATCTTGTAGATTACATAGTCCACCAGGCTCCTCTATCCATGGGATTTCCCAGAAAAAAATGTCGCCATTTTCTTCTCCATGGAATCTTCCCAACCCAGAGATCAAACACGTATCTTCTGCATTGTAGGCAAGTTCTTTATGCAAATTTATTTTATCAAATTTAAATGTGCTCTTTAAAAAAAAATTTTTTTTTTTACTATATATGTTTTTGCCTGGGCTGGATCTTAGCTGTGGCACACAGGATCTTCAGTCTTCATTGCAGCATATGGGATCTAATTCCTTGACCAGAAATCCAGCCCAGGTCCCTTGCATTAGCAAGCACAGAGCCGTAGCCACTGGATCACCAGGGAAATCCCAAAAGTGTTCTTATTATAAAGCTACACATTTTTAAAATGCAGTACCAGATCCGGGTGGCTCAGTGGTAAAGAATCAGCCTGCCAGTGCAGAAGATAGAGGTTCAGTCCCTGAATTGGGACGATCCCCTGGAGAAAGAAATGGCAACCCACTCCAGTATTCTTGCCTGGGAAATCCCATGGACAAAAGAGCATGTCAAGCTATAATCCATAGGGTCGCAAAGAGCTGGGAAGTACTGAAGCAACAGCATGCATGCACACCAGTTCAGGAAGAGATAAGTCAAAAAGAAAAAGTGAAAGTTGCGTCCGACTCTTTGTGACCCCATGAACTATACATACAGTCAATGGAGTTTTCCAGGCCAGAATACTGGAGTGGGAAGCCTTTTCCTTCCCCAAGGGATCTTCCCAACCCAGGGATCAAACACAGGTCTCCAGCATTGCAGGTGGATTCTTTACCAGCTGAGCCACAAGGGAAGCCCAAGAATACTGGAGTGGGTAGCCAGGGGATCTTCCTGACCCAGAAATCAATCTGGGGTCTCCTGCATTACAGGCGGATTCTTTACCAACTGTTCTATGAGGGAAGCCCAAATCGAAAGGAACAAAAGAGAAAATTCTAGACACAAACTTTTGTTGTTCAGTTGCTAAGTTGTGTCCAACTTTTTGTGACCCTGTGGAATGTATGCTCCTCTTTGCATAGGGTTTCCCAGGCAAGAATGCTGGAGAGGGTTGCCATTTCCTTCTCCAGGGGATCTTGCTGGCCTAGGGATCAAACTCACATCTCCTGGCACATACACCATTGGCAGGTGTATTCTTTACCACTGAGTCACCTGGGAAGCCCCAGAAATAAGCTAGGTGGATATAAAGCTTTACTATATGTTAATAGTGATATTTGAAATTAAGTAATTTAACCAACTTACTAGCCAGCGGAGCTACCTAGCTAAAAATATCAGGAGAAATACTCTTGGTTGATATCATTTACCAAAGTAAATTCTAAGTGAATGAATGAAGATATGATAGCTCTAGGAGGGAATATTTTTCTTCTCTTAGGCTAGAGAAGACATTTCTAGGAATACATACAAATTCAAATTTTTAGGAAAAATTAATATCTTTGGCTACACAAAATTCAGAAAATTCTACAGGTAGGAAATTCACAGGACTATCTCTTGCTAGTCATTTATATGATACCATCTGATTAAAAATATACATATGTAATATAAAAGACAGTGTTTAGAATCTTAGTATGTAAAGAACTCTTACAAACCAATAAAAAAGATAAATGTCCTAAAAGACATGTAGGCAATTCATAAAAGAGAGAGCAAGGTTTTAGAAAAAAAGTATGAAAAAGTTTCTAAATATTTACCAGTTTATAAATATACACTTTTATTGTATATTAAAAATTCAATTAAAAATAACAATGAAGTTGGAGTGGTTTTTTTCCTGAACAAATTAGCAATTCTGTTAAAATATAAAAGCATACTTTTAGGCAGGGGGCAGAGCATTCTCAAGAGCTGCTGAGCAGGAAGATGCTTTGGCACCATTAAACATGTATTTACTCTTCAACCCAGCTTTGCTCTTCTAGAAAGCATCTTAAAGAGCTAATTAAGGATCTGCACAAAGATTGACTCCTCCCTCACATCCACACAGCCCCCCTTCTCGTCTCCTTTAGGTCTGAACTCAGATGCCTTTTTCACAGTGAGGGCTATGTCACCCAATCTAACATTGCAAGGACCCACATACTACTTATACCCCTCCCCTTCTGCATTTTCCCCCATGGCACCTGTCATATCATGTACTTAGTTTTTATCTAGCTTTTAATTTTCTTTTCCCACTGAAATGTGAGCTTTATGTATGGCCAGAGACAATCTTACATTTTATGGCTCCTGACACATGATTTGAGGGTTCTCCTTTTTTAAAAAAAAGTGTTTTCCAAAAAACATCAAATGTTAAGAATCTGATAAATAAAATAAATACTATAAAATCTAGAAAAATGATAATGCTGGTAAATTGAAGCTCAGCATTTGAATTGTTTTATTATTGGCTGGGTTTCTAAAGGTATTCCTAAAGGTAAGCTTGGGAATAACTGATGCACCTTTACTTTTTCCATAGTTCAAAAAGTTCGTCCACTCATTCGTTATGTTTTGCGGATTACTAAAATGCAGTTCACATACCATAATATGCATTTCAAGAGTGCAGTTCAGTGGTTGATAGCACAGTCAAGGTGTTCAAACATCACCACAATCAATCTAGAATATTTTCATCACCGAAGGTAAGTCTGCACCATACTTTTCAGGTGATAGATATTGAGGTTGTTTCCTCTTTTCATTTGTTTGTTTGACTTTTTGTTTTTTGTGTTTTCTTATTGAGACGAAATTTACCTTCTGCACAATTCACCTTTTCAAAGTGTGCAGTCCACTGGTTTCTAGTATATTCAAAAGCTGTGCAACTATCGCAACTAATTCCCAACCATTTTCATCACCCCAAAAAACAAGCCCATACCCATGAGCAGTCATGCCTCGTTTCTTCTTCCTTCAGCCCCTGGCAACTACATATCTACACTGTTTCTACGGCTTTGTTTATTCTGGATATTTCATACAGATAGAATTATATTATATATGGGCTTTCGTGACTTTTTTCCCCACTTAACATGATGCTTTCAAGTTTTATCCATGTTGTAACATTTATTGATATTTCCTCTCTTTTTATGGTTGAAAAATATTCCATTTTATGGATAGACCACTTTGTCCATTCATCAGTTAATAGACATTTGGATTGTTTCCACTTTGGGGCTGTTATGAATAATGCTGCTATGAGCATTTGTATACAAGTTTTTGTGTGATATATGTTTTCATCTGTCTTGATATATGCCTAGTAATGGATTTGCTGGGTCAGATGGTAACGCAATGTTTAACACCTTGAGGAACTTTCAAAATTTTCTATAGTGGCTACACCATTTTACATTCCCACCAGCAATTTACAAGGGCTCTGACTGTATCTTATCCTTGTCAACACTAGTTACTGCCTGTCTTTTTGTTTCTAGCCATTCTAGTGGGTGTGAAATGAAAGCTCATACTGGTTTTTGATTTCCATTTCCCTGATGTCTAGTGATCTTTTCATGTGCTTATTGGCCATTTGCACATCTTTGGAGAAATACCTATTCAGAAGCTTTGTCCATTTCTCAACTGGATTGTCATTTTACTATTGAAGTGGGATGAGGAGTCAGTGGAGCAGAGGGATAACTTGATCTGATTTACATTTTACAGGTTGACTCTTACGGCTCTGTTGAAACTAGTCTGAAGCAGGGTGGGGAAGGGCAAAAGCAGGGAGACCAGTTAGGAGGCCAGAGCAATAACCCAAATAAGACCATAGTGACTTGAACCATTGGTAGTAGCAAGAATATAAGACATGTTTTGATGCAGGATACATTTTGAAGATAGGAGCAACCTGATTCCCTGATGGAGTACCTGGGAATAAAGAGATGTTTTGAAATACTCCAGGTCTTTTGTTCTGGAGAAACAGGAATAATAGGAAGTGTCAGGAGCTTTGATTCTGGACATGCTAAGTTTGAGATGCCTGTTAAGCATCCAAGTAGAGATATGATATTGGCAGTCAGATGCACAGTTCTGGGAGTTAGTGAAGTCTGGGCTAGAGATACACACGTGAGTCAGCTGCTTAGAAAGGTAACTAAAGCCAGGAAATAGCATGAGATCATCAAGTCTGATACAGAATAGAAAAGATTTTTGTTGAACAAATGATGTTTACTATTTATCTATGATTTACATATATAGGTGTTATTGAAGCACCTAGCACTAGCAATCTACTCTAGTATTCTTGCCTGGGAAATCCCATGGACAGAGGAGACTGGTCGGCTATAGTCTCTGAGGTTGCAAAGAGTCAGACATGACTTAGCGACTAAATGATAAAGGCAACATAAACTTCACATTAGATTTGAGGGAAGTTATTAACCCTGTAGCTACGTATGCCTCTAATTAGCTTTCATAAATATGTTTTATGTGACAACTCACATTCATCTGTCAAAGATGGGTCCAAATAGTCTCATCTTCACACAGCCTGTGTACCTGTCCTATAATCTCAATTTCCCCTTATTGATAAGCTACAGAAAAAGAGGAGATAAATATTGATGTTAGTTGTTTAGGGGGACCCTTGGTTTCAGAGCTTCTAACTAAATGGCCTCAGAATGACAGAAAACATCTATAAAAAGGGACACAGGCACAAGCAATGTGAGCAGATTACAGAGGTGTAATCTAAGGTGTAGATTACATTCATTAGACTCATTTTCATTAGCTGCAAGTGGATTTTAGCAAGAGCATCACCAAGAAACCTCAAATGGTTAGGCTGCAGCAATGATAGTTAGAAGTACTGGAGAATTCTGGATTTGTCAGCAGAACAAGCATAGTTTTGGGGGCAGGGCAGTAAAAATCATGAAATTTTACAGAATGTGGTAACAAAATTTGTTTTTCAACTGCAGATGACACTAAAGTATTGAGACAGAAGCTTAGATGTACATTTATGCTTTAAATTATTAAATGAAATAATTATCCAGCTAAGATTGAATTGATAGTCTTATTATTTGATTATTCTGAGGACAGAAAGGGAATGAGCAACTTTTAATTTAATAATATCTAGTAATTAATTTGGAAGTATACAAAACAGCTGTAACTATTCACTTTTAATAGATAAGTCAACAGTAGCTCATCACTATTGACTTATTTATGCCAAGTCTTCAAGTGTGTCCTTTTCCAAGTGAGTAATTTCAAAGATTAAGACCACTTTGCCTATATGCTCAGTATTGAAGATGAATCCTTATTCCAAAGTGAAAGTGAAAGCCGCTCTGTCCTGTCTGACTCTTTGCAACTACATGGACTCCATGGAATTCTCCAGGCCAGAATACTGCAGTGGGTAGC
This sequence comes from Capricornis sumatraensis, assembly GCF_032405125.1. Taxonomy (NCBI): domain Eukaryota; kingdom Metazoa; phylum Chordata; class Mammalia; order Artiodactyla; family Bovidae; genus Capricornis; species Capricornis sumatraensis. Next base: position 180,430,777 of record NC_091070.1, read on the forward strand.
CTTTCCCTTCTCCAGGGGATCTTCCCAATCCAGGTATTGAACCCAGGTCTCCCACATTGGAGGCAGATTCTTTACAGCTGAGCTACCAGGGAAGTGGTCATATATTAATTTTGCACTGTGCTTCATAACTACAGGGAAATGAATTGAAATTTATTTTCTACCAAGTTACACATTTTTAAAATGTAGGGAAATGCTTGCAATTTAAACTCTTTGTAACTTTCATTTGTTTTAAAAAACAAAGAGGTGTTTTCTACTTCTGCAAAAGCAAAGAAAAGATGAAACTTGACTGATAACCTAAATAGAGATTTTTGAGAGCCATTGTAGGAAGAAAAGAAAATAACTTACAAATTATAATTACTGGATACTGGACAAAACATTTTTATTTACATTTAACTGACAAAAATAATAGGCGGGCATTAAAAAAAAAAAGTCTTAAGATAGAAGATACTATGTTTAAATAGCAGGTACACGATTTCTCCAGACACATCAATTCTCAGTCCCAGAGAAGGTCTCTCAATGCACCCAGCATGTTTTTTTGAATGAAGATGCATGTGTTCAACCCCTTGAACCGGAAAGGCTTCCTTGGGAACTGTTTTTCTCTTACGGGCATTTTACAGTTATGTTGGTATTACCCAATTTCTATTAAGAATTTAATTTTATGCTTAGTTTGACAATGTAATGAAATAGCTAGCTCAGTTTCTTTATCATCTAACTGCTTCAATCCACCTTGAAAACATCAGATCATCCCCAAACGCTTTGAGTATAAGGGGGACACATTACTCCTTAAGCGGTACTTAAGAATGTGTGCATTCTTTTATGCACTGCACAAAACAACTCTATAGAATATGTACTATTTTCAAGTGTTGACTTTTTCTCTTTTTCAATACAGCAAATTCTTGATGAACCATGCCCCCCACACCCAGCTCCAGCCCTGGAATGTTAGCAAAACTGTAACTAGGAACTGGAGTTCTCCCAGTTACACACGTTCCTGAATAAATATAGGAACTACAATAAATATAGTCTCAAAACTAGTCAAATTCTCCACATTTGACTAAGATTATGGTGATTGCAGCCATGAAATTAAAAGACGGTTACTCCTTGGAAGAAAAGTTATGACCAACCTAGAGAGCATATTCAAAAGCAGAGACATTACTTTGCCGACTAAGGTCCGTTTAGTCAAGGCTGTGGTTTTTCCTGTGGTCATGTATGGATGTGAGAGTTGGACTGTGCAGAAGGCTGAGCACCGAAGAATTGATGCTTTTGAACTGTGGTGTTGGAGAAGACTCTTGAGAGTCCCTTGGACTGCAAGGAGATCCAACCAGTCCATTCTCAAGGAGATCAGCCCTGGGATTTCTTTGGAAGGAATGATGCTAAAGCTGAAACTCCAGTACTTTGGCCACCTCATGCAAAGAGTTGACTCATTGGAAAAGACTCTGATGCTGGGAGGGATTGGGGGCAGGAGAAGAAGGGGACAACAGAGGATGAGATGGCTGGATGGCATCACTGACTCGATGGATGTGAGTCTGAGTGAACTCCGGGAGTTGGTGATGGACAGGGAGGCCTGGCGTGCTGCGATTCCTGGGGTCTCAAAGAGTCGGACACGACTGAGCGACTGAACTGAACTGAACTGAACTGAACTGAATCCAAACAAAATCTTGGAAAAGAAATCTGCTGGTCTCCTGTCCAAATATAATGCATCCCACGGTAGTAATACAATATAAGAATTTTAGTTTAATAATGTACATAAAAGTGTTTGTTCAACAGTAAATGACAAGCTTTATTTTAAAGGAAATCATCCTCTGGCAACTCTGCTGGAGGAAAGAAAAAAAGAGAAAAAGAGATTCATCCTCATCATATGTATATAACTGCATTCTAAAGCAGTCTTGGGGATTTTTCACATCAAGTTTCAGGTCACATGTCACTGCTCTACTCCAGGAGCGTGGCCACATGAAAGCAGATTGCAACGCATGAGTCATTATACACTGAGATTTTTGCAAATAAGGTACTTCATGAGGAAGAATGTCAAAAGAACATTTTAACAACTTATATTCATCTACAGAAATAATGATTTCCCAGTTGTGAGTTAATTACAATACTTGGAAAATGCTAAAATCCTCATAAATATTTTGGGTAAATTATAGTGCAAAATCTGAATTTTGTAAACTTTGAAAAGGCACATTTTCACGACATCTCCCAAGCATTTCTGAGAGCCTAAAGCTATTAACTTCATGAAAACTTTTCAACCTCTAGAAGACTCTTCATCAAGAAGATACCTCAGAGGTAGATTTCTGGGGGACCATAAGAAAAATCTATTTCTCAAATCTATTTCTCAAATAAGTTTAAAGTAATGCTCAAAATTCTCCAAGCCAGGCTTCAGCAATACGTGAACCGTGAACTCCCTGATGTTCAAGCTGGTTTTAGAAAAGGCAAAGGAACCAGAGATCAAATTGCTAACAACCGCTGGATCATGGAAAAAGCAAGAGAGTTCCAGAAAAACATCTATTTCTGCTTTACTGACTATGCCAAAGCCTTTGACTCTGCGGATCACAATAAACTGTGGAAAATTCTGAAAGAGATGGGAATACCAGATCACCTGACCTGCCTCTTGAGAAATCTGTATGCAGGTCAGGAAGCAACAGTTAGAACTGGACATGGAACAACAGACTGGTTCCAAATAGGAAAAGGAGTATTTCAAGGCTGTATACTGTCACCCTGCTTATTTAACTTCCATGCAGAGTACATCATGAGAAACGCTGGGCTGGAGGAAGCACAAGCTGGAATCAAGATTGCTGGGAGAAATAGCAATAGCATCAGATATGCAGATAACACCACCTTTATGGCAGAAAGTGAAGAGGAACTAAAGAGCCTCTTGATGAAAATGAAAGAGGAGAGTGAAAAAGTTGGCTTAAAGCTCAACATTCAGAAAACAAAGATCATGGCATCTGGTCCCATCACTTCATGGGAAATAGATGGGGAAACAGTGGAAACAGTGTCAGACTTTATTTTGGGCGGCTCCAAAATCACTGCAGATGGTGACTGCAGCCATGAAATTAAAAGATGCTTACTCCTTGAAGGAAAGTTATGACCAACCTAGAGAGCATATTCAAAAGCAGAGACATTAGTTTGCCAACAAAGGTCCATCTAGTCAAGGCCATGGTTTTTCCTGTGGTCATGCATGGATGTGAGAGTTGGACTGTGAAGAAAGCTGAGCGCTGAAGAATTGATGCTTTTGGACTGTGGTGTTGGAGAAGACTCTTGAGAATCCCTTGGACTGGGTCCAACCAGTCCATCCTAAAGGAGATCAGTCCTGGGTGTTCTTTGGAAGGAATGATGCTAAAGCTGAAACTCCAGTACTTTGGCCACCTCATGCAAAGAGCTGACTCATTGGAAAAGTCTCTGATGCTGGGAGGGATTGGGGGCAGGAGAAGAAGGGGACGACCGAGGATGAGATGGCTGGATGCATCACTGACTCGATGGATGTGAGTCTGAGTGAACTCCGGGAGTTGGTGATGGACAGGGAGGCCTGGCGTGCTGCAATTCATGGCGTCGCAAAGAGTCTGACATGACTGAGCGACTGAAAGAACTGATAAGAAAAATCTGTGGGTTCGTAAGTGGAGGAAAAGAAACAACTATGAAATGTGGGACCAACTGAGAACTCACCCTGAGGAAGGGATGATGTGTGATGGGGTGGCTCAAAATATTACATGCTTCTGTAAACTGCTGGAGTACTTTCTTCAGTTTACTTTGAAACATTAGCATCTGTTAAACATTAGCATACCCTTGTAAAAACGCAGCTGCAGCCTTACATGGTAACTGCACTGGGCAGGCATGGATGTGTTCAAGATGTCGGGAAAATAATCACCATCCTTCATTCTTTCCAGGGAAGAGCATGAGCAGGCTACTTTCTCTTTACACATTCCAAGATATCAGCACTACTAAGAAAACTGATCGGTAGGTGTAGAACAGTGAGTGACTTTGGAATATGAAGAACCTCAGGATATGGGGCCGACTAGGAGGTTGCCTCTGAGCCAGGAGAGGAGGCCAGCAAACATCACAGATTTAATGGACCCCAAGGGCAGTAGGGGATGGAGAAGGCTGCAAAAATCAAAGTGAGAAAGACCTTGTTCTTGGGAAAGGAGGTGGAAATTCACACTGCCTTTCCTTTAAACTGCTCACACTGAGGCAGCAGATAGATGGGCCCTGACTGAACAATCTCTCCCCTGTGGACGAAACTCCGTAATAGCAGAAGCTCTGTGAAAGCAGGATGATGAAGGAGGCTGAGCCCTGCCCAGACAAGAGATAAAATAACCACATATATTCTTGAAGCGAAGGACACATCCCTGACTACACAAGGCTCTTTGGAGGTCAAAAAGGGAAAGGGCATCACCTCATAGTAAGTGATGCTGACTACCCATAGGCCTCTTCACTAGAATCCATCTTGACTAAGAGATGAGCACACACACATGAGAGGACCCTGAGACATATCAAACATGGACTAAAGAACCAGGCAAATCAAAATGATTTGCCACAGGAAAACTGGCAGAAATGCCCCATAAAAGTGATTCCAACCACCACAAAGGCATGACTCTCTGAGCCCACCTGTGTGTCTATCCACACGTACTGGACTCTTTTTCCTAATAAACACTTTGTTTCACTACTTTCTATCTTTGTGGGAATTATTTTTCTAAAAGCCAAAGCGCCAAGGCCTTGTCACTGAGCACTAGTGACTAGGATTCTGTGTTCTCAACCTCCACAACCTGACCTCACTCTCTAGCCAGGAACCAAAGCCCTGCTTCAGGCTGCTGCAGACCAAGGCCACTCGAGCTCAGCACGACCCCACTGCCAAGACCCCAGTCTCAGGCAGGTACCTAGAGTATTAAAGGTCAGCTATGCTAGGGTTTGGCATTCCTAATACTGTTTCTGTGGGAAAAGCATTTCAAAATGTAAGCCAGTTGTTTGGAATATGATAGAAAATTTCTTCATAAGACTACTCACTTCTGGGCAATTCTTTGTGTGCATTCTTAGTTTTAGAATATTATTAATGTGCTTTGAATTTCCAAAATATATTGTAATATATAAAGGGGGAAAAATGAACTTTTTATAAGGATGAAATAAGTGCCGAAGATTTGGGTTACCAAGATGAAACTTTTGCACTATACGTTCATATCAAGCAATGCTTCTTACCAACATTTATTTCTTAAATAATACTGGTTTATTACGTAAATGACACTTATGTGTTGCAGAATAAATGCCTGTTTCAGACACTTAGCAAATCCAATAACCTATCACTTCGATAAACCATTTCATTAGTAGCCACATTAGTGTTTCCAACACATAAGTATTTCCATCCCACAAATACTCTACATGAAGGACTTTATATCATCCCGGAAATATAATCAAGAAGCAACACTGGAAGACTACACATTAAAGCCACACTGGCTATTTAAAATGTATATAAGCAACAAAGGAACTTTTGCAAAACGTAGTACTATCAGTTATCTCCATCTTAGGAAAAGAAAAGCTATTACAAGCCAACTACACATCCAAAATGGTACCTTACAACTTATTGCTATTATTCTAATGCAGGACAGATTATTGCTTAAAACTGCACATTTCAGAACACCAAGAAATTTTCATTTTTTTGGTTACCATTTATGCAAATCAACATCAGAATAAAGACTTTTAGTTAAACTTTTGTGTTAAAAGTGGAGTTTATTACAATAGAGTAAGTGCAAATGTTATTAAAAATGCTGGTTAAAATCATAAAGTGTCTATATAATTTTCCTAGTATAAATATTGGAAATAACAACTTTAACAATTCTATAAGTACACAGTACATTGAAAACATAAAATCACGCACAGGGCTAAATATCACTGCACATTATCATTTTAGGTATCACTCTTCTGATCCCAACATCATTCCAGAATACAAAGGGGTTACAAACATCAAGGTTTCAGAGTTTTGAATGTATGTCAGTTATCATACATTAATAATGCTTTAAAATCATTGCTTATATTCTAATCAAGCGGTTCTAGTTCCAAAAATTCTTTTTCTTGGTAAGTCTTGGACAAAAAGTTGAGCTAGAAAAACTGTGATTACAGAACCTAGCATCACATTAATTCTCAATGATTCATTTAAAACTAGCATAAAGTGTTATTAAAAATCCTATAGGACATGGAAGACAATAAGTACATCACATGTAAATAAAATTAAGCAGCTCACCCTCTGCTTGCTTACTTGGCTCCATGTGTCTATAGAAAGGAGAAGCTGAGCCATAAAGAAGTGCAGGCCAATCAGAACTGCTGGGAGTGTGTTTTGGGGGCCTTAGGGGTGCTGGTGAAGGTTGTGGGGGACAGCACAGGGAAATAACTGGGGAGAAATGTCAGACTATAAAGGGAAATTAAACAGTATTACTTGTCCACTCCTCCCCATCCTGCTGAAGCAGGGGACAGTTCTAGTCCAGCCTCCATCCACTGTCTCCCAGCAGGGGCTCTGTTCCCCTCCACTGTGAAGACAGCATTTGCTTTTCAGAAAATGTGAAGCCATGGCTGTTCGCTATTGAGAACATTTTACAAATCTGAGGAACAGCCTATAAATTATAGGTTTGGACACTGCACAAACATCAAGGAGAATCTGAACTAGGCCTCAACATGAGGGGAAGGGGAAACAGCTTTTACAAGCTGCTAATGCCCACACAAGCTAAGTGGTTCAGCCAAGGGGACGGCAATACTTATTTCTTCATGAACATGCTTCTCAAACTTTCATGTGCATAGGATTCACTTGAGATCTCACCAAAGTGAGCTGGGTTGTGGGTGGGGCCACAGGTTCTGCGTTTGTAGTTAAGCTCCTATGGACCACACTTTGAGATGCTGATGCTCCTAGCCTATGGACCATACTTGGAGAAGCAAGAGTCTGCAACACAAAGAGGGGGCCACCTCCTTCTCTCTGAGCCACAAGTATATGTTGGAAGTCCTGAGGAGAGCTGAGATAACCCCAGTGTTATGGACGCACCCAAGCAGATCCCTGGGCTGCAGGTGGAGATGTGGCACGCAGAGTGGGCAAACGTATGTTAACGTATTTTCTGACAGCACCATACCATGACTATATGAACAGCTGAACATGACTCAACTTGAGTGAATGGAGAAGTCTACTAGTTGGGAATAAAATTAAACTTTTCCCCATGTAGTCCTCCTTAAAGTGATTACATGATTACAAAGGTATAAAAAACCAGCGTATTAAATTTCATAGTAAAAGGCCACATGTGCACACATATACAAACAGCATGGATTCTAAGAAATTAAATGCATTTTGTCAGGATAAAGCATGGGCTACCACTGCTCCCAGCTAAAATCATCTCCTCTTCCAAATACAAGGAAGAAACCTTGAATTGTAAGGAAAATCACTGCATTGCCTGCCAGCACCAGGCCACAGGCTCCCCATTTGATCTGAAACACAAGAGGATTAAAAAGAGGATTAAATATTTATATTGTACTCTTTGCAAATGTATTTTCTGCATCAGAAACAGCCAATGAAATACTAAATAAAATTGCTAAAAGGCTTAACAATGTAATAGGCAGGAGATGGTGAACAGTTCAGTAATTAGTCTAATCATTTCGTGATGCTTGTTAATTAAGTCTGGTATCATCCTTAACATTTTCCCCATTAGACATACTTCTCTACTTGTTTTCATGAGACAATGACTGCCTTCAGTAAAATACACAAAGCAAGATTAGAAAGGGTCCAATTACAATATTGGTTACTAGAAGTCCTGGATATATTGCCTTTTCTCATGAGGATAGGAATTGGAGAGTTGCAGATTGATTTGTTTCTTTTCCAGGCAAAAGATTTTAAATAATACTCTGGATGCAACTAAAAAGAGCTTTCCAGCATGGCAGATGGTTTTCCAGAGGCACAGTTGGGGATGAGAGTACCCTCTAGTGGGCATACTTTGTTTCAACAAGCGGAGAACATCAGTAAAAATTTTTTCATAAAACATGACGCAGTATTTGAAAGATAAAAATAGAAATCCTTAGAGAAAAATTTAAGAAGTGCTAGTCTAAGGCACAAGAGGGATAAGATCATGCCCATCTTACATTGAAAAGCCTTCCGTGCTTCTGTTATCTAGACAGAGTTCAAACTGGCCAGGCATTCCAGACCTTCCCCAGTCAGGCTTCCCCAGCCTTTCTAGCCTCAATCTCAACCTCTCCCTTTTTGCTCCATCATATTGGACTACTCCTTAGTCCATACATTTCATTTCTGCATTTGAGAACCATTCCACGATTGTCTTTTCTACTTTAATCAAAATAGTATTTATCCACAGAAGCCACATCAAATACCAGACGTAATTTCTCTCTTCTTGGTGCACCTATGCCATTCTGACCATGCTTTAACGACCACATATAGTCACTTATACTATACTTACCCATCAGGCTAGTATCTGCTCTCTTTTGAGAACAGAGACAGTACCTGGTTCTTATTCCGAGTGTCCTATAAAAAGTATATGCTCTGTATACTACATGAATAAATAGCACTTGTGTAGGTCTGCTATTCAATGTCCCAAATAAGAGTCTCATGAAATTGAAACAGTATGTAATTGGGGGAAATAAAAGCAAATAGTATGGAAGACAGTGAATGTCAAAGAACTGAATAAATTATACTCATAATGTATATAAAAACTACATTGGAGATAAAAACTTTATATTGGATACTGATTAAATAAAATGCATATTTATGGCAAGACAAGAAAAAATAAAACATAAAATTTTCTCTTGTTCAGGCCTCCTCCCTCCCCTTTGTGTACTGTGCATCTGTATTAACCAGACCTCCTTAGGAGATAACATTGCTTCTTAACATTCCTTCCTAATCCCATAAAGGGTCATAACTGCTTAGGAGATAATCTTCCTTCTTAATGATGTAGGGGGCCACGATGACCTATGACCCACTGCTCACTTTATACATGCCAATCTGGATTGTGTAAATGGTAAATAGTATGTCATTTGACATATAACCATTTGTCTCTAAAACTTATGTAACTGTGGTTTGATCTCTTGCAGGAGGAACAGTCATCTCCTGGGGTATGATCCTCAGGTCGAGGTAAACAAAATTTTCCATCGATTGATTGAGTGAGTGAGTGAGTCATTAATTTTCTCATTGATAATATGAAGATGTCATATTACTCAGTGTATCTTTCAGTAGCTATATAGTTTTCCCTCAATATGTAACTATTGTGTTGAGAATTATGTCCATGATGCTATTTGCAGGAGAAGAATTGGGTATGATATTGTGACTTATATTAAGAAATATATATTTATGTGATCAGTCCCCATATTCTGCACAGAGCTTCTAAAATCCTTTGAAACTTCGTGATAAGAGTGACTATTTTTATGGTGGAAACCTCTGATTTATAGCCAGTCAGTCAGAAGCATGGGTAACTACCTGGACTTGTGATTGGCATCTGAAGAGGGAGGTAGTCTTGTGGGACAGAGCCCTGAACCAGCAGAATCTGTTGCTGTCTCCAGGTAGATGGACTCAGACTTGAGCTGAATTGTAGGATACTCACCTGGTGTGGAAGGATTGCTCCTTAACGGTGTAGCAAACAACCCTACCCCCACCCCTCGCCACCACACACACATACACACACTGGAATTAGGTGACCAGGACCCCTTTTGATGTTTATTTTGGAACTAGAAAAGTATTGCTACATGAGTCTCTGGATTGCCCTACAATACGAGGCAAGGATTTCAGAATAATTCCAGAAAATAACTTACAACAGAAAAAGCAAGAAATCACTTGGTCTGGTTAAAAGTCAAAAGAGGAACAAAGAAAGCATTTTGAAAGCATGCACAAGATATTGATAGGTAGATCTAAATCACAAGATATTGATAGGGGAATACAGAAACTAAAAATATGTCTGGCTTTGAGTATTAAGTCTAAGCAGTGGAAATGAAACTGTGGTTCCAGACACAGGCCTGTGAAGTAACCTCGGCGATAGCTGGTCAAAACAATAGACAACAAGACTTACCACAGACACACGAGCAAGAATAACAGGAAATCCAAAGGCAGAAACAACAATTCCTGTAGTGAAAAAATAAGCCAGTTCCCGACAGGCACTACTTGTTGCATCGGAGTCATATGTTGCTCGTTTGGCAATGAAATGGGGGATGGGAGAGATGGCGTAGAAAATCAGGACAAACAAGGGCCAGTAAACGCTGTTGGTTGGACCCAGGAGAAATCCAAAATGAAAAGTTAGTTACATTGTAATTAAAGACACACTACTGTTTCAAAGTTTATATTATTTTAAATGTCTAGGTCAACAATTATTTATTCAGTTGTCAACATCAGTGCATGAGATGATTATTTTCCAGGAACAGCTGATGATTAAGTAGTGATGATTAAAATTTCCTAGTACATTAAGATGCAGACAAGCTTATACTGTGTTAAGAAACAATGACACAATGTAAAATCTAGAATGTTTATGGTTTTCTGTATTACTGAGCTGTAGTTTCTTTAGGGTCAGAATCCTAACTTAGTCATCTTTGCTTTCCATATAGGACATAGCACAGTGCCTTGCACATGTTCATTCAGTAGAAATTATCTGAGTGTGTGCAGGTTGGAAACCTTTCAATTTCTTGGAGTAAAACTCAAGATTCCTTGCCCTGGCCTACAAAGCCTCACATGATCTGCCCAACTTCTTCCATTCATTCCGTACCATCTTCCCTCATTCGCTTCATCTGTAACCACATTAGCTTTTCTATTTCTTAAATACTCCCTCTGCCTGGAATGCCCTCTCCTGACTCATCGACCTGATAAACTTATTTATCCACAAAGTCTCAGGTTAGGGACAACCTCTTCTATGCAGTCCTCCCTGACTTTACCAGGGAAACTCAGGTTCTCTTTCTCGAAGCTCTCACTGTACTTTGTACACATCTCTTCTGACTGGACTGTCTGCCTGTCTCTCACTTGTAACTACAACTGCAAGCTCCCTGAGGACAGGACTGCATCTCTTCATTCTTGTATCCCCAGCTGGTCCAGAGGAAGTCTTCAATAAACTCTCATTAAATGAACACATCAATTTTGAAAAGAGCTTTTCTCTGCACAAATACAACTAACTAAGGCACTGGGTTTGTAATTTGGGCTTCATTTGGAGAAGGCAATAGCACCCCACTCCAGTACTCTTGCCTGGAAAATCCCATGGACGGAAGAGCCTGGTAGGCTGCAGTCCATGGGGTCGCTAAGAGTCGAACATGACTGAGCGACTTCACTTTCATGCATTGGAGAAGGAAATGACAACCTGCTCCAGGGTTCTTGCCTGGAGAATCCCAGGGATGGGGGAGCCTGATGGGCTGCCATCTATGGGGTCGCACAGAGTCGGACATGACTGGAGCGACTTAGCAGCAGCAGCAGCAATTCATTCATTAGAGCTTGGTGCTAAATTGACCAAACTCTCTAACACCCATACTAATACTGACAAAGACATAAAAATAGTTCTTTCTGAAATAACTTACCCATAATCCTCTAAGGCACATCCCAGCATCAGAAAAGTCAGCCCAATAGCCCCACTGAAAGATAATGCCACAAGAGCTGGGAAAAATAAAATCAAGAGTTATAGGTTCCAATGGTTATCAGGGACTGGGGGAGGGGGAGAGAAATGGAGAAGGATTCTTCTGGGATGGATGAAATGTCCTGGAATTACAAAGTAGTAATGGTTGTACAACCTTGTGTATATATTAAAGACCACTTTAGTAATTTTTAGAGTGTAAAGAATTTTACACTTTAAAAAGCCTAATTTTTGATATGTGAATTATACCTTAATTTTACATTTTTTAACAAAAAAAACTGCTTATTTCATTGAAAGAGATTTACTTATTTCATTGGTTGATGTTACATTTGACTAGCAAATGACAGCCTATGTCTGTTACTCTTAAATCTTCAGGTGGAGAATGAGCTCAAGCCTTTCCAGTACTCAGCCTGTCTAATGTATGAATTCCTTAACACCCACACTAAGAGGCCAGACAGCCAGTTGATACAATACCAGTGAAAGGAAACTCACTATCTCCTGAGGCAGATTATTTCATTCTGACAGATTTCAGATGCTGAAAACCCTCTTTCCTTAAACTGTACCCCAAACTGTCTCCCTGTAATATAAACCCTTTGATCACTGTGCCTCCCCATACCACAGGGCTTCAAGTATTTGAAGATTACTTTCATGTCTTCATAGCAAATTCTTCCCAACTAGTATCCCCTGAATATCGATTCCCTGCATCTGTTGGACACTAATCTTTGAGGAGGTAGAAATGTGTTTGCTTTGTCCACTGCTGAGTGAGAGAATAACAGAGTTATTTAAAAAAATCTTGCACTGCTCTGGGCCACCAACATGGGCTCATGTTGGTAACTCTGCCACTGACTGTGTGACCATGGTAGAAGCTGAACCTCCTTAAACCAGATTATTCAGCTGTAAAATGGAAATAATGATGCCAACTTATTAGGGAGTTTATGGGACTCAAATGAGATAATCTATATAAAGTGATTTCAGATGCTGAAAACCCTCTTTCCTTAAACTGAACCCCAAACTGTCTCCCTGTAATATAAACCCTTTGATCATGACTAAAGGCAGGCGCTCAATAAACAAATACTGATGTAAGTATATGCTCATTTTAGCAACGGTCTTTGGTAAAGGCAGCAATCACAAGCAGAGGATACTGAATTATCCAAGTATTCCTCTGAAAAAAATCCATAATACTCAAAATTAATCATTAGGTAAGCCAATTAACATTTTGATTGCTTCCTTTTACTTTAAGAGGCAATCTGGAGAGACTTTTATAGGAAGATACCTAGGAGATTTTTAAAAACATCTGGGAGTATACAGATGTTAGAGGACAAGGAAGGACTGTCAGTCTTATATATTTTTCCATTTAGTACATGTCACTTTGGGCAGGGGGGAGGGGTGGACAAAAGTAACTTTTCCCATATTGTTTCACTATAGATGATCTTTTCCTCATTGGTTCTGTTGGGGGGTGGGGGGGGGGGTGGACAGAACCTGCACCGGCCTAACCACCTGCACCACTTTGTCCTACAGGAGACCATTCAGAGCTATGAAGTATAGACCTTTTTCTTCTATTCTGGGACACCAATCACTCAAAGTTCAAAACTGTATCTCCAATTGATGCTCCTTACCTCCTTTTTCTTTTTCAGGAATTACATCCTAGGCCATCTCTTAAACTTGGAGCTAACCAGAAATCCAAATTCACCTATCACTCCACACTCTTGCTGGGACACTGCATTCAACACAAAGCTCCCTGGTACCACAGGACCCAGCTACATCTAACGCTGCAGTTTGAAGTAACTCCCAAGAACTCAGCCTGCACCTCCAACTCCAATGTGGACTTCTCTGGGTAGTCAACATACAACTCAACTTCAACATGTGTAAAACTGAAACATCTCCCCTTCTCCTCCCAAACACACACTTCTTCCTTTCCAAGGTTCTATCTTGAAAGACTAACACCAGGCCTACACTCCATTTTCTAGAAAATCAGTAAGTCAGGGTGACTCAATCTCCCAGACCTCACTCAAACCCACTGAAAAAGATTAACTGATTATGTCCCCACTCCCCAAATTCATATATTAAATTTTAACATCCAGTGAGATGGTGGTAGGAGGTGATCAGATCACGACAGGATTAGGACCCTTATAAAGGGACTCCACAGAGCTTCCTAACCCCTTCTGTTGTGTGGGGATACAGCAAAAAGATATCTGTCCAGGAACCAGGAAGCAAGCCTTCACCAGACAACAAATCTGCTGGCACCTTGATTGTGCAGATCCAGCCTCTCAAACTAAGAAATAAATGTTATTTAAGCCACCCAGCTTATGGTATTTTTGTCCTAGCAGCCTTAAAGGATTAAGACAACCATCTCTTCTCTTGTGCCCTCCGCTACTTATCATCTGTGTTCAGACCCTTAGCATCTGAGGCCTGCCTTCACCTCATGACTCTTTCAATCTACCCTCCACATAGCAGACAGTGACCTCTCGAATACACAAAGCTGGTATCACCTTCACAGTTGCTTTCACAGCCTATGAGCTGTTCTAGCACTGGAGGCGCACCTCTGCCTCGTGTCACATGTTCTCTCCATTAGAATAAACTCTGCCCTCACCCCAGTCCTTTGCCAGGTGAAGTCTTATTGATCCTTTTAGATTCAGAGCAAGCAATGCCTCTTTTGGGAGACTGGTCCTATTCCCTGGCACAGGGTTTGGTAATGGCATCTGTATTAGTTTCCTAGGCCTGCTATTAAAAATGCATCACAAACTGGGTGGCTTAGAAGAACAGAAATTTACTATCTCATATCTAGAAAGGACATTTGCTCCCACGGCACCCCACTCCAGTACTCTTGCCTGGAAAATCCCATGGACAGAGAAGCCTGGTAGACTCGCAAAGAGTCAGACACGACTGAGCGACTTCACTTTCACTTTTCACTTTCATGCATTGGAGAAGGAAATGGCAACCCACTCCAGTGTTCTTGCCTGGAGAATCCCAGGGACGGGGGAGCCTGATGGGCTGCCGTCTATGGGGTCACACAGAGTCGGACACGACTGAAGTGACTTAGCAGAAGACTCTAAGGGAAGACTCCTTCCTTGCCTCTTTTTAACTACTGGCAGTCGCCTGCCATCTCTGATCCTCTCCAGCTCACAGCTGCATCATTCCAAGCTCTGCCTGTCTTCCTATGGTGTTCTCCCTATATTTATCCATGCCTAAATTTCCCTTTTCATACAAGGACACTAGTCATTGGGTTAGAGTACAACTAACCCGATACCATCCTAACTTCATTATATCTGCAAAGACCATATTTCCAAATAAGGTCAAATTCACAGACACTGGGGAGCTGGAACTTGAATGTATTTATTTGGGCGATAGAGTCAGCCTGCAATACCATCTTGGTCCTCACACTGTATCTGAGCACACCTTAGACATTTAAACAGTAACACAATTATTTCCAGCCGTGTCACACAATAACTGCTCATCTAACGGCAGTCCTTCTTCAAAAGTTAAATTATCTGCAAAAAGCTTCCTTAGTCCTTTTCCATTTCATAATCGATCTTTTTTTTTTACTACAATGCAATTTCTAACACATTCACACATAAACATTATTATTTGATAGTTTCCAGACACGACTAAACAACTGGTTTTCTGCACTGGCTTCAAATGGAATATTACAAAATGTACACTGTCCAAGTAAATCATGTTTACTAAATTAATGCCAATCATAAAAGTCCGCCAGAAATAATTTTAAAATATGTCTGCTAACAGTTTACACACTCAGATAAATTTCATAGCGAACACATACATGTGTTCAAATATAACCGTATGCATGTTTACAGCATACGTTGATTAACTAGAGAGGTTAAGATCTTTGTGTACAAATTTCAAGCATAGGCGCTCCAACATGGAAACAAGTTATCCTACTCTATTCAAAAGATTAGACATCTAATGGGGTGGGTCCTACCAAACCAACAGGAAGCCTTCCAATAACCTCTCCCGCTGCTGGCATTCCCCTTCACTCTGAAGGAGCACAGATGAGGGAACTGGTGTTCTTGGTACGCCCCTTTTAAAAATCAACTGTCCCATGCAAAAACACTCACTGCACAAAGTGAAGTTACTCAGTCGTCTCCGACTCTTTGGGATCCCATGGACTGAGGCCTACCAGGCTTCTCGGTCCAAGAATTTTCCAGACAAGAGTACTGGAGTGGGTTGCCATTTCCATCTCCAGAGGATCTTCCCGACCCAGGGGACGAACCCAGGTCTCACACACTGCAGCAGACAGTTTACCGTCTGAGCCACCAGGGAAGACCCACTGCACAGAGACCTACTGTATAGCATAGGGAACTATACTCAGTATTTTGTATGTAAGGGAAGAGAATCTGAAGTATATACGTGTGTGTGTATCTGAATAATTGGGCAGTACACCTGAAATTAACACGATATTGTAAATAAACTGTATTTTTTAAAGTACTATACCACCTTCCTGTCGGTCCATAAATGAATAAACACTGATGAAAGTAATGAGAAAATCCCACCTAATCTACTCTCTACAATTAAGACAAATACAGCATTTCAGGGTGCTCTTCGCTGACACCCGCCTGCAGCCAACTCTGCCCAATTGTAAAAATTAATTTACAAGACACGACAGATGTAAATGTTCTAATGCCGAGAACACTGGAGACAATGGCTCGTCTGGATAAAGTGGGAAACTCGGCAAAGTGGCAGGAAAAGCGGGGAGAGGCATTAGGGTGAACATGACCGGAAGTGAAAGCCCAGTTTAAAACTAGGCAGAGGAGGGGGTGGGAACCGCTTCCCGAGGAACTGGGAAGCAATCCGGGAGGTGATGCCCAACCCGGGCTAGCCGGTGATTCCCAGGGAAGGAATGCTCCCGGAAAGGGCTTCGCCTGCAGCGACCCGGACACGCTGGGTGAAAGAGTGAAGACTAATAGCTTTGCAGAAAAAGGTTGAGGTTCCCCAAAACACGCCTCCACCCGCACCCCAAGGAGCGAAGAGAGCAGGCGAACTCCTTCCCACCGGGAAAGGAGGGAACGATGGCACATCTGGGGAGGCCGTTTCCAGCCCACGCGCTGAAGGCGCGGCTCCAGGAATAGCCCAGAGCCAAGGCGGCGACCCCACCGCAGGACTAGCGAGCTAGGAACCTAGGATGTACCTTTAACGCCAGCCATGTCTCCCGAGCTGGGGCCGCGGCTGCTTCCGGCTTCCTGCCACGGCCCCAGCCCCGCCCGAGGCCAGGCCCAGGGCCGTACCTAGGCTCGCGAGCCCGCCCCGCCTCGCAGAGCCCCGCCCCTGACGTTTCCAATCTCCCCGGGCCTAGCCACTCAGGGCCCCGCCCCTGCCAGTCCCCGCCCCTGTTTGGCCCCGCCCCCGCCACGCCGAGCCACGCCCCTGCCCGTCTCTGCCCTCTGCACTCAGAGCCCCGCCCCTGTCCCCGCCACTCAGAACCCTCCCAAGACCAGACCGCATCTCCTCCCGCTCATCCAAGGAGATCCCAGTTCCTACCCACACGTCACGCTGATGGGAGTGCACCGCAAACCCGCTTTCTCAGGATAGCGGCGACGATGCTCCCTTAGGTCCCGAGCTTCTGCATAAACCCCGAAATTGCCCCACGCTCCTCCTTTCCACCGGTTGGCCGGAATCCCGGCTCCGCCTAATCTTTGGGTCCGCGGGCCGAGAGCTCCCCCACAGCCCACTAGGGACGCGTCCACCATAGCACGGAAGGGCGGGAACCGCGATTCCTGGCTGCAAGGAATTTCTTCGTGAGGATGGCGAAAATAGAGAGGGGAGGGGGGAAATAACAGTCGGTAGAGCAGGGATACCCGCTTTCTCTGGCATTACTTTCTCCAAGGCCTAGACTGCGTTTGTGTGCCTGTCTGCGTTTACGTAGCTGTGGCGGAGGAAGGGATGGGGACACCAGAGAAGAGGCCCCAAGGATCCTGTTGTGTACCTGGCCTGGCCTTGCTTAATACCAACTTGAGCACTTTTCGGGCACTAGCGTTTTCTCCTTTACGCTCAGGTGTATCTATAGAAACAAAAAACAAGCTATTTTGTGCTTGAGGCTTTCATGAATATTTAAATAAACAGCTATTATTTCTATATCCTGGGCCTCAAGGTCTGCAGGTAAGCAAAGCCAGTTTAGACTTCACAGGACCACTTTGTACTCTGCTCACAGGACAGAGAGTTTTGGCTTCATGGGTACAATCTGGAAGAGATATTAAAAACCATCTGGTCCAAAGGCTTCATTTTATCTCTACAGAAAGAGGCCCAGAAAGGCTAGGACTTCCCTGCTCACACAATTCTTTGGAGAAGATTGGACTATGGGTCACTTATCCCGCTTTCTAGCTGAGAATCCCCACACCTTATGATGCTGCTCCTTTTCTTTCACTTTTTAAAATTTTTCAACAGCACTGAAAGCTGAAGGAGTTCTGGGAAATCCGGGTTTCCCTGACTATAGAAATACAAATTCTCACTACCACCACCTTTCAGGACCCCTGCTTGGTTTCCTTTTTTAAATTGTACATTGAGCATATTATCGTCTCAAGACGTTTAATTACTTGTGAGTTTATGTTTCTAGCTCCTCCCATCTCTCCTCCTAGATAGAAGGTACACTTATTAAAAACTTTGTTGCTAGTCCCTAGCTCACTGCACAATTTGCAGATCCAGAGTGAACACTGCATTATTTACTTTGTAGCCTGTGATCTATCCAAGATCACTGAGAACTTCTCTTTCCCTATGCTGAGTTCCCTATATTGGGTGGCAGGGAAAACTGCCCACCACCCAAACTCTGGCAGCCTGGGTTTTTAGCTCGCTTGGTGGTGATGGTGGTTCAGCCATTAAGTCGTGTCTGGCTCTTGAGACCCCATGGAACTGTAGCCAGGCTCCTCTGTCCATGGGATTTCTCAGGCAAGAATACTACAGTGGGTTGGCATTTCCTTCTCCGGGGGATCTTCTCTACCCAGGGATCGAATACACGTCTCCTGCATTGCAGACAGATTCTTTACCACTGAGCTACCAGGGAAGCCCCCTTTTTAGCTCCCTTACCGAAGTGCAAAGCTGCACTCATGAGGAAAATTCTCCTTAACTGATGAGGATTTTCTATGGGGTCAAATCTCACATTTTCCCTTTGATTCCCAACCACATACCAGGTGTGTGTGATTTCCCTGGTAGACGATAAAAGTCCGCCTGCAATCCAGGAGACCTGGGTTCGATCCCTGAGTTGGGAAGATCTCCTGGGGGTGGAAATGGCAACCCACTTCTATATTCTTGCCTGGAGAATCCCATAGATAGAGGAATGTGGCAGGCTATGCAGTCCATGGGGCTGCAGAGTTGGACATGACTGAGAGACTGCGCACAGCGCCAGGTGTGTAGAAAACCATAGGTAAGGGCTTGCTGCAGCCTCCCCTGTCACCCTAAGGCCAGTCCCACGGGAGAGAAACGATTTGGAGAAAAGTGACACCTCACAGGCAAAGCTTGGTTTGAGTGCCTTGGGCTTAGCAGTAAGAAACTGGAAGATGGTGAGAGGCAAAAAGATGAGGAGTTTGCCCCAGGGTGATGTCTAGAATCAGAAAAATGCAGAGACAGTATTTGTCTCCAGTAACTTTCCTGCCCACACCAGCTGTTCTTCCCAGTTTATGAAACACTTTAAAGAGGAACTTAGCCATCTTACCAGAGGCTTTAACCATCTTCTGAGAAAATCTGCTTTCCTCTTACCAGAGGTTCACTGAAAAACTGTTCTACTATCCCATTCTGTATTTCGTCAAGAATAAAGAAGACTTTCAATCAAAAACAGAAAGTAAAAACCTTAGAAGCTGAACCCTTTCCCAACTTGCTGTCAGTGTGTTACTTGGAAATATAAGATCCATGTCCACTGTCAAAAACTGGCTAGGACTAAACAGGACCTCTTAGGATAAATTTTTTATATTCTCTCCTTGCATTCAATTCTCACACTATGAACTAGGTTTTATTATCTTCACTTTACAGATGAGAAAACTGAGGCTCAGATGGTACCTACTGAGTAGGAAAGCTGAGATCAAACCTTAAACAGTTTAAATCTGAAGTCAGAAAATCAACGCTTGAATTGTTCCCCATTCCTAAATCCCCCAGTAGATGCTGTCAGCAGGGAAACTGTCCTGTTGCTGTGATAACTGGCTCTGGAATTCAACTTGCATGTTCATTCCTTACACAGTGTTTCATCAGTAGCAGGCTAAGTGGCTTCAGTTGTGTCTGACTCTGTAACCCCATGGACTATAGTCCACCAGGCTCCTCTGTCCACGGGATTTTCCGTGGCAAGAATACTGGAGTGGTTTGCCATTTCCTACTCCAGGGGAACTCCACCCAGGGATGGAACCCACCTCGCTTACATTTCATGCATTGACAGGAGAGTTATTTACCACTAGCACCACCTAGGGTCCAACTTGAAGATTCTTTCAGACAGGGACACAGCAATGATAATTCAAATACTTTTGATTTGCAACATTTGTTTCCAAGTAAACATGCTGCTTCTCTTCTTAAAGAGATAAATGATCTGTTTTCTGCAACAAAGTCTCAGACTCCCAGGATCCAACCCTTTGCCTCAGCACAAAAATGTATTAATATCCTAGCTAGAGCCAGGATTTCTGTGCTGATTCTTTTAGGAACACAGCATTCATGTAGCATGATCAAAAGTGTGTCTGTATATGGAGGCAAGGGTGGTAAGGGGGGTGGTTAAAGTATAAATCGATTAATTCTATCAGATTATGTTTTGTACAAATGTATTACATGTGCAGCAGCAGCAGCATATTCTTTCCCCATAACTTTTCTTAAAAGTGAACCGTGTCAGAAGGTATAATTCAAGCTTGTTGTTGCATTCCTATGAGTGAAAAAAAATAACTTATGTTTCTACAAATATTTTTGAGCCTTTTAATATACATTACAAATATTTTAGACCAATCACATTTTGTTGACTGTAACATATTTACAAAACAAAAAAATATATTACAATAAATATGAATGAAACAGTGAATCCAATCAACAACGAGCTTTGTCACAACCAGATATTTAAAAGGAATGCGAAAACCTGTTGGTCTGCTTATGTTAAGAGTTTTGAGATAAATAGGGGTCCAGAATTATAATGTATCTGGAAAAGAGATAGGGAGCATCCCAAATTTAAGTTAGATAAGATTCTTTCTCAGTGCTAATTACATAATGTTTAATGATGTTTTAAACTGTGAACATGGATGAATTATCCAACATGATACCAAGCTAATATAGTTCTATCATTTCAAAATGTACGTGACATTCACATAGTATCCTTTTAATTATTATTATATACTGTAGTTCACACAATATCTACAGATGTGAATGAGAAAAAAAGTCACAGCAACATGTCTCACATTCCAATTTTAAATAAGACAAGCACATACTGCAAACATTATTTTATAATATGTTAATAAATAACACCTAGTTTTTTATGGTTACTTTGAACAGTTTACAGCTGTATATTTAAAAAGAGAATATTTGAGGCGAGTTTCACATTGTCAGCAAAAGGTAAAATAAATAATGAACCTTTATAACAACAACAAAAAAAGAACGAAGGAAAGAAAGGAAGAAAGAGAGAAAGAAAGAAGAGAGTTGTATATAGAACATAAAGTATTTTTGACATGCTGCTTTTCCAGTACAGTTTGCCACAAGAAAATGAAAAACAGAAACAACAAAAAAAAGATTGTCTTTTAAAAACAATTTTTGAAAGCTTTTCACAATACTGAGCACAAACCTTTTAAAGATTAGATCAAGATCTTTCTGCCCATCTGCTCTGTATGAATATCCTCTGCACACCGTGTACCTGCACACCCAGAGAGATCTACCAAAGTCATGGAAAACAACCACTCGCCCCTCAAAGTGAGAGACAGCCAAAACACTGAACTGAAATCCAACCAGTCTGAAGTCTGCCAAGGTTTCACTCCTGCTTTACTTTCACAGACGCTCCTGTGCAACTGTTATTCCTGTGGACCCCCAACGACTTTTAGAATAATAAACCCCACTGTAAGAATCCAAGAGGTCCTATTTCATCAGGTGGGAAGAGGAACCTGGTTCCTCAAAGAAGCAGTCTTGATAGGCCATGTGACTTGATCTGAAGTGGCCTCTCTCTGTCTCTCGCTGCGATTGCCCCTGTCACTGTGGTCATCGATTTCCTTCCCACAGCCAATCACAAACCTGGAGGACAGGGGATCCATACCAGACAGTCTTCCTGATCAACTGTGTACACGCCAAACTGTCTTACCATCTGTTCCCAGCTAAGAGCATTTTCTCTGCTAAGCAAAAGGAGGAGCATTAAGCCTTACAGCAAAAATTAGAAGTTTCATCAAATCAGGTTGTTGTTATGGCATTAAGACATTCTTCAAGCTACCACATCTTTCTAAAGGGAAAAGAAGATAGTAGCCCAACTCTCTGACCAGGAATACAGATTTCTACAGCTTTAGCGTCCCTATTTTTCTTCAGTCAGCATTTTCACTAAATTTTAGCTTATCCAGGAAGGAAGTGTTGGTAGTAATCACTGGATTATAATATAATTACTTCCCACAGTTCAGGTTCTTTTACATCTGTTAGCTCTCTTGACCAAAAGAAGTGTACAGTATTATACTATAGACCATAGTAAATTTCTGTTAAAAAAAAAAACAAAAAAACTTAATGGTCATGTTCCTGAAGTCTACGTAAAGCCATGGCTCAAATTTTATCTTTCCAAGAAAATCTCAAAACTGTTAGTTAAAATCCATCGTGTAATCCTATTATTATAACTTTGGCTCATTATCCTATCCTCAGACAATGAGATGGGTGCTATGCCCTTGGTAGACTGTATTTTCAATTTCCCCACAAATTGCTGAGTAGGCTCCCCACAGGGCAGGCTGGAATGTTGTAAAAAAAACTCTGCAAGATCATCTGACTAAAAGTTCCTTTCCTGGTTTGGACTTTTTATGGTGGGGACTTGAGGAAACAAACATCCACATTCCTTATTAAAGAGGAATTAATTCACAAGTAACTTAACAGGTAAGTACTGGATACACATTGCTGGAGTTTTTGGTTCACCTGCAAAAACCTCAGAACTGTGACACACACTAAGCATTAGCACGGGTCTGCAGCAGAAATGGAAAAGCTCATAAGTTAATACAAGGGCTTTTGGCCTTGATTTTCAAATTCTGACCAGGCATCATTGAGCTCCATGAAAATCATCTTTGCATATTGTTCATAGGGTTGCCCAGTAGCCTACAGAAAAAAAAAAAAAATACACATTAGATAACACAGACCAAAATTTTATTTATATTAAAATTTTCGTTGCTAATATGTGGACTCTGAGTAACTGAAATCTTTTTCTGTTAGACCATTTCTCTTTTTACAGCCCCATCTTGCTGCCGTTGTTGCTTGGTCACTAAGTCATGTCCAATTCTTTGTGACTCCACAGAGCCCACCAGGCTCATCTGTCCGTGGGATTTCCCAGTTAAGAATACTGGATTGGGTTGCCATTTCTTTCTTCAGGGGATCTTCCTGACCCAGGGATTAAACCTGCATCTCCTGCATGGGCAGGCAGATTCTATACCGCTTGAGACACCAGGGAAGCCCATAGCCCCATCTACATGACCCTAATTACTATGACCTCTCCACAAAGCCCTCCCCCAGGAATTCACATATGCTAATAGTGATCAGTCACTGAGTAGGTAACAGAGAATTTATTGGTCAGCACAAGATATATCTCCATTCTCCAGAGTTACCTATCAAATGACAAAGGTTCATGACTGCGTAGCTCTGATTGATGGACTGCATTTTGAAACACTCTTTATTCCATTTCTTAAAAAAATTTTCTTGGAGACCCATAACACAGGCATACAGTTTGTGGGCTTTTCTGGGCTCTTTCCCTTTCTCTTCGAGTCACTGAAATACACTGTTTCTTTAATACTATCTGGATTGTCACCAAAAGTTTAGAGAGATGAAAATCTAAGACATCAAATTCAAGTGTGTGTTCCCAAGTAGGATTCAGTCACAGCCTCATACTGTAGGACTGACATGGTCCATATGATGGGGCTTCCCTGGTGGCTCAGCAGTAAAGAATCCGCCCACAATGCAGGAGATGCGTATTCGCTCCCTGGGTAGGGATGAACCCCTGGAGAAGGGAATGGCAACCCATTCTATCCTTGCCTAGGAAATCCCATGGATAGAGGAGGCTTGTGGGCTACAGTCCATGGGGTCGCAAAGAGTCAGAACCAGCTTAGTGACTAGACAACAATAACAAAGTCCATATGATGGCAAGTGACCCAATTCTGTCAAGGAGGTTTCTGTGTGTTATGGTGATCTCAACAAGGCCATCCACTGGTTGAAGTCTCTGACAGTGCAGAGTGTGTGTGTGTGTGTGTGTGTGTGTGTGTGTGTGTGTATGTGTGTGTGTGTACTTCAGTGAAAATATAAACTGGCATAATCAATATAGTAATGAATTTAGCTCCATTTTCAATATTTGGTTGATTCGCACCAATTTTGCCAACTACATTCTAAAGTTTTTTCATTGTATAATCCTGGCTGGATATACTGCCATATTACTATAGGAGAAAATTTTCCTCTATCCAACTCTGAGTTCATCCTTAAGTCAGGCACAACTTCTATCTGATTCCTGAAAATTAGTCAGTAATGAATCTCATACCTAAGTAAAGCCCTCATTCCATTATTTGTAATGTATAGCTTGATTTCTTGGCTTCTGTGTCATAAAGTATAACTGTTTGTTTAAGTACATTTTTGAGCCTATGAAATTTATTTTATCATATAAACGGCCTAATAAGAAGCAAGTTGAAAGTATGACTCCTTGACACACGCTATAAACCAAGGACAGGAGACACCTCCAGGGGTGCAGGAGGACAGGCTGTACTCACTTTATCCGGGTGCACCACTAGCACGGCCTTCCTGTACACCTTCTTCACCTGCTCCGGGGTGACCAGGTCTGCCATGCCAACTGGCTTCCACTTAGTCTCCCCAGCCCACAGCACAGTGTGCATTGTGGACAGAAGGGCTCTGATATTCCTCTCTTTGCCTTCAATCCATTCTAGAATCTGTAAACACAGGGGCAGTTAAGAAATTCAAATGCTTCTGAGTCCAGAGCATCTCCACTGTGACTCTGGAAACCCCTCCAGCTCCAGCAACATCAGGTACCTGCCTAGGTCATCCTTCCCACTACCTGGACGGCTCTTCTTCCTCCACCCCCTACACCTCTTCTTTCTGGTTAACTCCTTATCAGCCTTCAAAAGCCTGCTCAGGAACTTCATGCTGTTCCACCTTGGAAAGTCTAAATACCTTCCTTCCTCTCTGGTCCCCCTGAGTTAATGACTTATGCCTGAAGTATGAACTCCATGAGGGCACACATCATGTCTGTCTGGGTCCCTGCTATCTGCTATGTCTAGTAGAGTGTCTGACATGTACACACACACACAAATTCCTTGGAAAAACAAAAACAAATTTCTCCAGGCTACCTTTTAAACATATTTTTATCATAAAATGTGCTACATTTCACTGTAACTGTGCACTTGTTTTTCCCCTGCCATTAGGCAGACCTGTCTGAAGAAGGATACTGTTTCTTACATATCACTCTAACTCAGAAACAGTATGCTGGCAGGACAACAGCTTGAAAAGGTCTGTTAAATGAATTAATACATTTAGTCATTCATTCCAACTGTGACCATTCATAGTTCGAATAATCATAGTTATAACAAATGAAGTCACTAAATCAAAAGGTTTGTAACAATGAATCAGCAGTTAGCACGTAACAGAAGCTCAAAGTGAATGATGACTACTCTCCCAAACAATTAAATACTCCATACCAACTAAATAACCAAGCACGGTTTAAAAGACATAAACCACTTTCTTTTACAGAAAACTGTCAGAGTTTACCTAATACACAAAGGCTCTTGAGATGGAGCACAGTGTTTGTGGCAGGAACATAAAACCTCTATAACACTGCATGAAGTGAATAGCAAATGTAAACAGAGTGTCATATATTGTACTGCAAATTGTATCTCTACATCTTCAACACATTATGGAAAACAACAGTGGTATATTTTTCAACATGCGTAACATTGAGTGGTTGTGCCATTCTGGTTTTGGAGTACCAGATTAGACTCTCATCTTACAGGCTGTAACAGTGTCAGTGTGCTTTGTCACGTGGGACTTGAGCCTGTCTGTGACAAGCTTTCCAGTTCTCTTGATCTTCACAAACTTTTTCACTACCTCACACCATTCATCAACATAACCATCCTTTTGTCCCCCAATTAACCATTGTCCAGATAATATCTTCAGCTATGAAGTAACATCTCTGTTTTCTCATCTATGAAACAATGAAGTTATAGTCACTGGTTTGCAAACCTTAGAAGAAAAGAATATGAAAACGTTGTCTTTCCCCAAATAAAATCTTACCTAGACATCCAAGAATCGGAAACAGATAAAAGTAGAAATGCTCTGGTTAAAAGTGAAGTGAAGCAGGGTAGAAGCCAGAGACCCCACTTCCCTTAGCCTCCCTCCCTTTCACCTTCCCAAACCTCCAGGTCTAACATTATAGGAGTGAGTAATTCCCAGGCATATCAATCAATAGCTCCCTCTCTATCGGCAAAGAGATTCTGAGGGCTTCAGTCAATCTAGTCTTATATAAAGCTACCAAAGCAGAAACAGAGAACATAAATAATGCATTCTTCTTACCACCAAATCATAATGACTTACCTGTAGATTGCAATGCCATCTGAATAATAAGATTACATCTTAAAGAGTGCCATTGCTTATTTGAAAGTATAAATGAAGAAAATCTACACTATGTATTATGGAATAAGTGTATTATATTAAAGAAATGAAACAACATATACAGCACTCCCTGAAAGTATTTTTTATTAAAGGACACAGCTATACTCAAATCACAACTACAAGAACCAAATGAAATATAGTGGATGCTAGAAACTTAACATGGCACCTTCTATAGGTTAGTCCCACACTGACAGTTCCACACAACACAATAATCACTGTGGGCCAGGGGCTCACTCACCTTTAATTTCTCAGGATCCATCTCCTTAGCCATTTCCTCCTTTCTCATCTCAGCTATTGTTCGGGGTCCCTTTTTGTCTTTGTGAGCATTAAAACCTTGACCAGACAGCAGGTCTTCAAAGTCAGCTGCTTTTTGTTTCCCCTCTGCAACATAATATTTTTAAAATTATTATAGTGTTTACTCATATACATAATATCATAACACTTAGGCATACTGCATAGTGCTTTCACAGGCACTATGCCCCTTAATCCTCTCACTTAGCCTGTGAGTAGGGTATGAGACTGTCATGTCCATTTTATAGATGAGGAAAGTGAAGTCTGGAAAACTTAAGAGATCTGTTCAGGATCACATGCAGTGTCCACGGCAAAGCTCAGACTCGAGGTTGGGCTGTTGCACTAACCTAATTCCATAATTCCATGTGCACCGTTCCATCCTTTCACAGATGAGGAGAGTCACGAGTCTACCCACTACTCTTTCCCCACCTCAGGCCCCAGTCATACAACTAGGTAGCAGCAGTGATGGGCCTATGACCTGGGTTTTGGTACTTGAAATGCAAGCACACTGCTGCTTTCCTGCCCACACTCAGCTGACGCTTTTAGTCCATCACAGAGCTCTTTTCCCCTAAGTCTGGTTTTGGCCTCACAGTCCTTATCAATCTGCTTGAAAAAGCAGCCTAGCATGGTAGTAGCAAACGGCAAGGGCTCTGGAGACAGACCCCCGGGTTTGAATTCCAGCTCTGCCTTTATCAGCAATGTGACCTTGGGACATTACCATTCCTTACCATCTTCCTGCCTCAGTGTCCTCATCTGTCAACCAGGCATGGTGTTAATAACATGACTTATCTCATAAGGTTGTTGTGAAAATGGGTGAGTTAAATATTTTTAAGTGCTCAAAACAGTACCTGGCTATTAAATGTTTGCTGTTAAAACAGAACTACAAGAGTCCATTCAGTCCATGCCTTAAACCAAAGCTGTTGTCTCACCTGAAACCCACCTGCCATCCCTATACTGTCAGGCATTCTGAACATACTGTCACACACACACACACACACACACACACACACACTCAAATGTGGGTGCTCTGAGATAAAGGATTTTGTCTGTCTTATTTGCAGCCATATCCCCAATATTTTCTACACTGATGATACTCCATAAATATTTACTGATTGACAACACTCACCCCACATCTACTCAAAATAAAAACGGAGGGGAAGCCAAATGACTATGGAATTATCAGAGAATATCCACTGCTAACCAAAGAACAAACACGATGTTACAAAGACCTAAAAAAAACTCCTTGTCATGTACGTATCATGAGAAGCAGAGTGTGGGGGTGAATGGTAGGGGCTCTAGAGTCACATTGCCCTGGTAGATCTTGGCTCTGTCACTTGCAAGCTGTATGGACTAAGAAAATTATTGATCTGTCTACAACAAGGGTTTGAAGATTATATGAAATAGTATGCAAAAACTGCTTAGAATAGCACCTGACATATAATAAGCCCTCAAAAGATGTCAGCTAAAGCTACTAGGAAAAGTAGAGGAAGTGCCTTTCCCATGTTCCATAGAAAAGCCTGTTTCCTCATCATGCCCCTATACATTCCATTCTTGGGTATAATGAAATCAACTGAGATGTAAAACATATCATTACAGGCCTTTTAGAAAATTCAAATGTAACCATCCCTTCTATGAAAAATATATTATTTTTCACTTGCTATCAAGAACCCCATTTGAAAAAAGAAAGAATCCCATCCAGAGTTATCCTCCAGCCTTAGCTTTTAGGCCACTTTGTGTTCTTTTAACTTTCTTCTCAGAAGAGAGGGAAAAACCATCACAGGAAACCCAATGATCTCAGGAACATCCCCCAGCCAGAGCATAATCAAGACCAAATGTCCAAGACATGTCTACTCCTCTAACTGGGATCCAAGGGAAAATGTGAACACAGTGCTTGAAATGTTTCCAACTTTCATCTTCCACCCCCTCTTCCAAAGGGATGACAGTTTCAAGATCCACCCACCCCTCCACTCGCTTCCATTCAGTACTCCTTTAGTGCCTCCTACCTGTCCAATGTTCTGCTAGGTGCTAATGCTAACGAGGAAAAAAAGACCCAGTCCCTGCCCACCGTTTGCTCTCAGCATGGTGAGAGGCAGACAGGTGAGCCAGCACTCACAAAACCACGGTGTGTTGGGAGAATGGTAAACCTAGGAGCTCCAGGCACAACACTGGGAGGGATCATGCTGTGTTGTTGCAATTCAAAGACCGCCTCAGAAACTGCCAAATTTCCTGTCTCCTTCTTCAGACATGCATACCTCTGGGTACCCTCTAGCCAGGCCCCATACCATCATCCTTACCCAAATGAGCTGCCGCTTTCCCACGTTCGTTCTGGCCCCCAGGCATGGATGCGAAGCTCACGTTGTAGTTGGGCCGATTCTGGGGAGAGGAGTGGGGCATGCTGGACTGTGGCTTGGACTGTGTCTGCTGCCAGTTGTAGCCCCCTCCCTGCTGCCACCCCCCACCCATGGGCTGGGGAGATGCTTTCTGTGGCGAGCTGAGAGGTGGAAATCCACCACCCAATCCAGTTGGTGTGGAAGGTTTGCTGGCAAATGAAGAACCACCTACAGGAAAAAACAGAAAGAGAAAGAGAGAAAGAAGGTAATGCTGTTGTGAGTAGCCTCTAACTCCTGTGTCCCAAGTCACTGCTTACAATGACTTTAGTGGAACCTCCCTTGACTAGTGGCATAATTAGCCTTCCTAATAGCTAAATAAATCGCATTCATATATTTTCCTTTAATCCTCACAATGACATTTTTAGGTATGTATTAACAGTTCCATTTTTCCTTCTGATAAACAACCTGTAGCTCAGAACAGTTAAGCGATTTTCTGAAAGTTACACAGCCAGAAAGCGGCAGGACTGGGACCTGCGTCCAAGTCTGACTCCAAGCCAGAAGAGCCCTGGCTCCTCCACCATGCCATTGCAGCTCTCCCTCCCACCCTCTCAGAAGATTCCATTCCTAAAAGCTATCAAATGACAAGAACAGGGAATAAAACAAAACCACGTTCACTTGTGAAGCCGCTATTTAAACGTCAGTGATCAGGATTATTCACTGTCTGTTATAAAAACCAGCATGGTTAGTGCCCACGAGTAAAAATGGTGTTCTAAAATTTCATAAATAGGTTTCAATTTCACACTACTTGCACTTCATTGCAGGAGAGTAAACACAGCTAACACTGTGACAACTCTGAATAGGGTAAAGAATCTTATTCAAGCTTTAAAAAATGATATTACTCTGTCCTGGGAATTTAAGTAGAATCCTGAGTCTGTAACTCCTAACTTTTAAGTACTCACTGCAAAAATGCTGGGCTTTTCCCAAAATATGAAGACCAGCTGTGACTCATGTTTGAAGAGGTGATCTCCAGGAACCTTTTCAGGCACCAATACCAAAGCAACAGTGATAATAAAATAACATTTATATAACTCTTTTAGAATTTACAAAATATGTTTATGACTCTTACTACCTTTAATCTATACAACACCCTTAGGAAACAGGTAGTATTACTGGTTTCACTTTATTTATTTTTCTTTGTCAAAATTACCATTTATTTTTTCATTTTTATATAATTTTTAAATTACAATTTTATACAATTATTAGTTATTGCAAAATCTTGGCTATATTCCCAATGTTTTATAGTACATCCCTGAGCCTATCTTATACCCAATAATTTGTACCTCCCATTTCCTCACCCCTCTATTGCCCTCCCCCTACTCCCCACTGGTAAGCTCTAACTTGTTCTCTTTATCTGTGAGTCTGCTTCTTATCTGCTATATGTCTTGTATTTTTCAGGTTCCACATATAAATGATATTATACAGTATTTGCCTTTCTCTCTCTGACATACATCGCTTAGCACAATGCCCTCCAAATCCATCCATGTTGCTATTAATGGCAAAAAGTTTTGTTCTTTTTATGACTGAGTAGTATTCCACTGTGTATATTAATATATACCATATCCTCTTTAACCACTCCTCTACTGTCGGACACCTGGTCACTTCCATATCCTGGCAATTGTAAATAATGTTGCTGTGAACATTGGGGTGCACATATTTTTTCAAATTAGTGGGGCTTTTTTCCAGATGTATACCCAAGAGTGGAATTGCTAGGTCATATGGTAGTTCTATTTTCAGTTTTTTGAGAAATGTCCATACCATTTTCCACAGTCTGGCCCCACTTTAAAGATAAGGAAATAAAGGAGGTATACTTGGTATACTTATAGGCTTATGGTCACACATCTAGTTAATGTAGCTGGGACTTGACTATGAGCTTCCTGTCTCCCCATGTCATGTTCATTTCCTGCATCCATAATCTCAAATTCCTCCCCAAGTCTCTGAGTCTTTTACTACAGCTCATCCCTCACTTACTGTCTCTTCTTTCTATCGACATTGTTCCTCTGGTCTGATCGGGGTTCCTCTTCCCATCCCCACTGAGACTGCTGTCTTATGGCCAGCAGGCTTGGAATCAGTCTGTCTCTGCGCCACCACACATTCATGCATTCAGTCTTTCATTCCTTTATTTACTCATTCATTCATATATTCATTCATCCAATATTTCTTGAGCATTAGTAAGTACCAGAAAGTAAAAAGATTTTCTTAGGTTCCAAAATCACTGAGGATGAGGAGTACAGCTAAGAAATTATAAAGAAATTAAAAGACACTTGCTCCTTGGAAGAAGAGCTATGACAAACCTAGATAGTATATTTAAAAAGCAAGGACATCAGTTTGCCAGCAAAGGTCCATATAGTCAAAGCTATGTTTTTCTTTCCAGTAGTCATGTACAGATGTGACAGTTGAACTATAAGGAAGGCTGAGTGCCAAAGAATTGATGCTTTTGTGGTGCTAGAGAAGGCTCTTAAGAGTCTCTTGGACTGCAAGGAGATCAAACCAGTCAATCCTAAAAGAAATCAACCCTGAATATTCATTGGAAGGACGGATGCTGAAACTGAAGCTTTAACACTTTGGGTACCTGATGCAAAGAGCCAATTCACTGGAAAAGACCAGATGCTGGGAAAGATTGAGGGCAGGAGGAGAAGGGGACGACAGAGGGTGAGCTGGTTGGATGGCATCATTGTCTCAATGGACATGAGTTTGAGCAAACTCTGGGAGACAGTGAAGGACAGGGGAGCCTGGCATGCTGCAGTCCCTGAGGTCGCAAAGAGTCAGACACAACTTAGCAACTAAACAACAACTAGGTACCAGATACAGTGCCCCGGGAATATAGCTGAAAACAGTCTATGGAGAATCCTCACTCTTCTGAAGTTCAGTGAAAAACTTATCTCCTTGACCTCAGTGTTATCACCTATAAAATCAGAACTATGTCTACATCGCAGAAAAACCATAAAGGCATAATGACTATGTGAAAGCTCTTCACAATTCCTGAACTAAGTAAATAAGAGGCATTATTTTAAAATAATGCAAATTCATATTCCTAGCATGTACCCATACACCATAAAGGCTCAATAAATACTTGGTAAAAGAAAAAGGGAATGACACTGTTGCATACTACAGGCTGGCATCACCCCTGTTATGAAGCCCTTCTTTGTGAGCCTCTGGGCCCCTCTGCCAACAGCACATCAACATACCTTAGGTTGGGTAGACATTCCACACTGGAATTTCATCTTTTATTTTAAGGATGCTTACAATCTTCTTTCTGAATATATTATGTTTATTATTTACAAATTCAGTAACCACAGAAAGACCTGAAAAACTTAAAAAATTCTTCCATTTCCCACCACTTTTTCACTAGTACACTATTGAGCATCTTCTCCACATGAGGCTGCAGATACAGAGGTGAAATGGCAGATGCTGCCTCTGATCTCAAGCTGCTCATCAACATTGCAGGGCTTTCTGATGTCTACCCTTTCAGAATACTTTTCTAAATATTTTTTAGACTGGTTAGCAATTCTAATTTTTAAAGCCACTGAAGCAGAGAACTGACAGAAAGATAAAGTAGTAGCTAAACCCAGGGCCCACAGCTATTCTCATTAAAAGCAAAAGCAGCGGTTGTCAAACTTGGCTGTGCATTAGGCTCACTTGGGGAGCTTTAAAAATTTTCTATACCCAAGCCACAACCAAACTAATTAAATCGGAATATCCATGGGAAGAACTGTGGTGTTTGTATCAGAATTGTTCAGTGTGAAAATACCTAAAGGAGAAGCATGCTATCTTTTTTTAAATGTAGCTATATAACTTAGAAGTTTAATTTTTACTCTAAAGCAATTGCCTAGGAGTCAAAAATTTTAGTGTGTGAGAAGGCAATGGCACCCCACTCCAGTACTCTTACCTGGAAAATCCCATGGACACATGAGCCTGGTAGGCTGCAGTCCCTGGAGACGCTAAGGGTCAGACACAACTGAGCGACTTCACTTTCACTTTTCACTTTCATGCATTGGAGAAGAAAATGGCAACCCACTCCAGTGTTCTTGCCTGGAGAATCTCAGGGACAGGGGAGCCTAGTGGGCTGCCGTCTATGGGGTCGCACAGAGTCGGACACGACTGAAGCGACTTAGCAGCAGCAGCAGCAGCAGCAGCCCTTGCTTATATACTCATTCACTATACAGTTTCAGGAAAATCACTTACGTTTCCTAAATTATGTGACTTGAAAATGAGGCAATTTAGGAAACTAGTTTCCCCAGCAGTTTTTAAGAATTATTGCATTTCAAAAACAAGTAACTCTTCAAAAAAATATTTTTGAATTTCCCTGGTGCCTAGTGGTTAGGATTCTTGGGCTTTCACTGTGGTGGCCCGGATTCAATCCCTGGTTGGGAAAAGTCCTGCAAGCTATGAGGCAAGGCAAAGATAACAAAAATAACCACCACTCTTGAACTCCTCCAAGTAGGTATGTTGTTGTAGTAATAAAGATGCAGCTATTCTAAAACTATTTTTGTTGTCTATTAATGTTGTTGAGATCCAAGGAAGTGGAAGACACAGATGTGGAACAGGGGAAGGCAAGGAAGACCCTGTGGCAGTGGATGGGATTAAATTATGTGTTAATATCCACTGATCACCTATCTCCATCTCCTGGAAGGCAGAGCAGTGACACCCACCCCAGAGCAAAAAAAAAACATACTTATAGCAGAGATTTTGGTTTCTAAATACCATTCCCCACAAAAAGGAATGAGATTTCTCAGAAATACCTGATTATAGGACAGGCATGTAAAAAGGTCAAGAGAAGCCTAGGACACCTTGTGCCATAAAGAAAGTTCTCAAAAATGATGGAATCAAGTGAAAACGATATAGAAGTCAGAAGAAAGGAGCTTTCACAAATCAAATGTGGGACCATGTGAACATTAAATAATAACAGTAATAGATGATAACCAACTGAGTCAAAAAAGAATCCATTAGTCCATTATGATGTGAGAGATGGAGGGAGTCAGAAAGGAAGGAAGGGCATGGGAGAGGGAAAGACAGGACATTCTTCCTTAGAATGAAATGTCAATTAATACATATAGAAAGAAGAAGGGAATCAGAAAATCACAATTTTGCAGATATCATGGTAATAACTGCTTTAGGCAAGAACCACCAATGAATGCTAAAACCAGTGGGTAAAAGTCAGATGGAGAATTGGATAAGCTCAAATTATCTCTCCAGATTACTCATTAATTACTGAAGGGAAAAATGGTAACTTCATGGTGAAGGAAACCTGGCAGACATCACCTTAACCAAGTGATCAAAGTTAACAAATCAAGACTTTGGCAACTGGCCTGTACCCTTCAAATATCAATGTCATGAAAGATTGAGGAATGATTCCAGGTTAAAGGTGTCTAAAAGGACATGACAACTAGATGCAAGACATGATGCTGAAGCTTTTAAAAGAACTTCTTACAAAGGTCACCTATTCAGTAAGGCCCTTCCCTAACCACTTGATATTTAAAATAACACCCTGGACCATCCCCCACGCACCATCACTTTCTGCCTTATTTTTTTCACAGGACTCTTCATGGGGTTATAGTGCAAGCCACAGACCTAGACTTCTTGGTGTTGAAACCTTGTGATTTGGGCATGTTCCTGAAACTTCTGTGTCCGTTTCTTCATCTGTAAAATGAGGATTATAATAGTTTCTACTTCAAAAAATATTGGGAAGATTAAATGAAATGAAATATGTAAAGCACTTAAAATAGAGCCTGGCACAGAGTAAAAGATCCAACTAAACATTAGTTGTTTTTATTAGTTGACATTATATTGTATATTTATTCATTTAATGTTTATTTCCCCTTCTAGAATATCAACTTTAAGAAGAAGGAATTATTTTGTTTTGGTTTTGTTAGTTTGGCTGGTTGGTTTTCACTAAAACAATGTTAGAACACAGAAGGCACTTAATAAATAATTGTGGGACGAATAAATGGGTAAAAAATGAACACTGAAAAGATTTCACTTGAAATAGAACTTTGCCTGTTTTATAGAATGTTATTATTCTAAAATTTGGACTTTCAGATACAAAAAAAGGGAAAATAATTTGAGAAATTCTTAAAAGGAAAAAAGATCTAAATGACATAAAAGGAAAGGTCAGGATTCTAACATAACTACTAGCAAAAAGTAAAACGGTATAGCATGTTCTCATTCCCTGCAGATAATTCAGCTCTAAATGCTTCCGGAGGCCTTTTGGGGAAACTGAACTATCAAGTTGGCTTATTTAAACCTTTGTGTCAGAGCTACCTCACCCTTATTTAACAACTTTGCACTTCAAGGAGGAGAAAAAAGTTTCAAAACACAGCAGTCCAATCAACTACACCTTGAAGAGAGATTTCTTGGTAAAAAGATAACCCTGCACACTGTACCCCTCACTGGGGAGCGTCACCATGATCCCCGATCCTCAGAAGTTTCTGCAATGATCAAAGTCCACTGAAGCTGGTGTTTCCAAAACTACTCGCTCATAAAACACTTAACTGAAGTCCACTGAACCCAGTGTTTCCAAAATTACTTGCTCATAAAACACTTATCCTATAATAATAATAATAAGTAACATCTGATGAGAAAACTCTTTAGAAATATTCTCCAGAGGTCTGTTTTCTGTTGGAAGTTTACACCTGACCAGAGAGGACTGCGGTCCACGGAGAGACGAGGAGCACCGCGTGAGGGCCTCACCGGCAACTTCAGAGTGAGACCTGCACACAGCCGGCCCTCGCAGCATGGCTCGATCTGCCCACCCCTGCCTCTCACCGTTTCCCTACACAGTCACTAATTCGGTGCAAACTCTATTTTCAGATGCTCCCAGGAGTTCTAACTTTATTGGCACTACTACTCCAAACTCAGGGATTGGAGAAATACATTAATAGGGGTTAGCTCCAACCCAGTATCTGAAGCCTGTTTCCTTTTCTAAAAAGACAGCTTTAGGTTTTAGAATACAGCTTAAAAATACAGATTATTTTAGATCCCAGGTAAACACTACAGCTTATTTTTAACACCGAAGATGTAGATTTGAGACTTTGTAGCCAAAAGTAAGTCTGTATCTTCATTTGTTATATGTATACCTAATGTGCCAAGGTCAGCAAACGGGTCCAGAGTCTGGGGTTTGTTTTGATGGGTGGGAGTACCATGCGAGGAGCCTGTTGGGCTGGTGGCAGCTGATTTGCTTCCCATTCCAAAACCTCCTGAAAAAAATAAGAAGGGCATTGCAAATGAGTTAGTTGTCTGAGGCTGAATTCTGAAGTTCAGAAATCTAGAGCTACTGCTCACCTCGTCTCTAAGGGCAAATTAGGACAAGGTTTGCAAATATGTTAGAAGTTGCTAGACCCCATTTCCCTAATTCAAGTGAGTAGTGACCTGGAGCAAGGACAGGGAACCGAAAAGGTATAAGTCATTTCCTAGCCACTCCTCTAAACCATTACGTCTAGTTCTTACCTCATGTCACCTGACTCCGTTCTTTCCCATGGGATTTCCTATGAGACGAGTCAGAGCTGAATTCTGGTTCTGCCACTTCCTAGCTGAGTGACCTTTGACATGTTGCTTAACTTCTCTGAGTGTCGATACTTTCTCATTAGTTACATAAGGAAACAGCAACTGCTTTAGAAAGCTGCTGTGATAGACATATAGCGTGTGTGTGTGTGTGTGTGTAACTTGCACAGTGTCAGAAAGATTATCACACAAGATGGCTCTCAAGAAAATACAACAGTAGCTATAAGAAAGAGAATTTATTTACTACAGACAAATTCAGATCTAAAACAAGTTCTCTGTAAGAGAGAAAACCATTCAGATTATGCAGCACCTACTCTATGCCAGAAAATTTCATGTAAGTAATTTCACTTAAACTGTGTGGGACAAGAATTATGAATTCCATTTTACAGATAAGAAAACTGAAGTTCAGACTGGTAAAAAAAAATTCAAGAGCTTCTAAATGGTTGAGTTAGATGTATACCCAGATCTGTCTAACACTATTGTCAAGGCAAACACTTAGCAAACTGACACTTAGAGAAATTAAGTATCATTTGACATGCAGAACTACCATGTCATCAAGGGCAATGTGAAAAGCTTTCTCAGACTGGGGACCTTTAGGAACTTCCATAAATGGGGCTAACATTCTGCAAGTACTCACTTCACCTTGGGTGAAGGATTATGCTTCAGCAACCAATTATGTGGCACAAAATCCATCTGCTGGTCTTTACCTGGTTTGGTATGCCAGTCCCAGCCTCCTGAAACATCTGGCTGAATGTTCACAGCAGGGGTACTAGAAGCTGCAAACGAGGAGAAGAAAAAGAATCAGGACAAAATAGCTCAGAATCCACTTTTCTGAGTTCACAAAAGAAAATGCTCTCCCTCTCGTGATATGCCATTGTCTCATGTGATTCTACTCTCCCTCTGAGCTCTCTCCACATTCTGCAACATTGATCTTTTCTGCCTTCATCTGTACTTACTTATATGAGCACTGGTGGAAGCCATATACTGTTTGTCTCTGTTACTTCCTTGTTCACCTTTATTTTACCTCCAAAGGTACACTTTGAATTGTAACTGTGCATGTATCTGTCTCGAGTACACTGTGAAAGCAAGAATTATCTTATTCATCTGCATGGGTCCCACCTCTATCCTTAACATGAAGTCAGTAGGCAATAAAAAAAGGTGAAATGAAACTCAAATCCAATTTGCCTTAAGCTGGCATAAACTGCATGAGCAACTGAGAACAAAAATTTTGTTTTCTCATTTGGGGGAGAATGGATACATGTATATGTGTGGCTGAGTCCCTTCACTGTTCACCTGAAATTATCACAACATTGTTATACCCCAATAACAAATGTATTTTGCATTAAAAAAATGAATAAAAATTAAAAAAAAATTTTTTTGTGTCCTCTGCTGGGACATTAACAGAAAATATGAGTCAATCAGAATACTTACTAGGAACTGACTAGATACCATCCACCTACCATGCTGGTGTCAGGGATGTATCTACTGTCACTAAAACAACGAACTCTCTACAGCTTCAAAATAGGTCATTCTGACCCCTCTCAAGGGAGGTCAAGGGATTACATCTGATAGAGTGCCTGAAGAACTATGGACGGAGGTTCATGACATTGTACAGGAGGCAGTGATCAAGACTATTCCCAAGAAAAAGAAATGCAAAAAGGCAAAATGGTTGTCTGAGAAGGCATTACAAACAGCTAGCTGAGAAAAGAAGAGAAGCGAAAGGCAAAGGAGAAAAAGAAAGATATACCCAGTTGAATGCAGAGTTCCAAACAACAGCAAGGAGAGATAAGAAATCCATCCAGTGATCAGTGCAAAGAAATAGAGGGAAACAACAGAATGGGGAAGACTCGAGGTATCTTCAAGAAAATTAGAGATACTAAGGGAACATTTCATGCAAAGATGGCTCAATAAAGGACAGAAAATGGTATGGACCTAACAGAAGCAGAAGATACTAAGAAGAGATGACAAGAATACACAGAAGAACTATACAAAAAAGATCTTCATGACCCAGATAACCATGATGGTGTGATCACCCACCTAGAGCCAGACATTCTGGAATGTGAAGTGGGCCTTAGGAAACATCGCTATGAACAAAGCTAGTGGAGGTGATGAAATTCCAGTTGAGCTATTTCAAATCCTAAAAGATGTGATGTGAAAGTACTGCACTCAATATGCCAGCAAGTTTGGAAAACTCATCAGTGGCCGCAAGACTGGAAAAGGTCAGTTTTCATTCCAATCCCAAAGAAGGCAATGTCAAAGAATGTTCAAACTACTGCAGAATTGCACTTATCTCACATGCTAGCAAAGTTATGCTCAAAATTCTCCAAGCCAGGCTTCAACAGTATGTGACCTGTGACCTTCCAGATGTTCAAGCTGCATTTAGGCAGAGGAACCAGAGATAAAACTGCCAACATCCACTGTATCATTGAAAAAGCAAGAGTTCCAAAAACACATCTACTTCTGCTTTATTGACTACGCCAAAACCTCTTGACAGTGTGGATCACAAAAAAACTGGAAAATTCTTAAACAGATGGGAATACCAGATCACCTTACCTGTCTCCTGAGAAATCTGCATGCAGGTCAAGAAGCAACAGTTAGAACTGGACATGGAATGACAGACTGGTTCAGAATTGGGAAAGGAGTACGTCAAGGCTGTATGTTGTCACCCTGCTTCTTTAACTTATATGCAGAGCACATCATGCAAAATGTTGGGCTGGATGAAGCACGAGTTAGAATCAAGATTGCCAGGAAAAATATCAATAACCTCAGATATGCAGATGACACCACTCTTATGGCAGAAAGCGATAAACTGAAAGAGGAGAGTGAAAAAGCTGGCTCAAAACTCAACATTCAAAAAACTAAGATCATAGCATCTGGTCCCATCACTTCATGGCAAATAGATGGGGAAACAGTGGATTCAGTGACAGACTTTATCTTCTTGGGCTCCAAAATCACTGTAGATAGTGACTGCAGCCATGAAATTAAAAGATTCTTACTCTTTGGAAGAAAAGATATGACAAACCTAGACAGCATATTAAAAAGGAGAGACACTACCTCACCAACAAAGGTCTGTCTAGTCAAAGGTATGGTTTTTCCAGTGGTCATGTATGGATGTGAGAGTTGGACTGTAAAGAAAGCTGAGTGCCAAAGAATTGATGCTTTTGAACTGGTGTTGGAGAAGACTCTTGAGAATCCCTTGGACTGCAAGGAGATCCAACCAGTCCATCCTAAAGGAAATCAGTCCTGAATATTCATTGAAAGTGAAAGTGAAGTCGCTCAGTCGTGTCCGAATCTTTGCGACCCCATGGGCTGTAGCCTACCAGGCTCCCCTGTCCATGGGATTTTCCAGGCAATAGTCCTGGAGTGGATTGCCATTTCCTTCTCCAGGGGATCTTCCCAACCCAGGGATCAAACCCGGGTCTCCCGCATTGTAGACTGTCGCTTTACCATCTGAGCCACCAGGGAAGTCCAATATTCATTGGAAGGACTAATGCTGAAGCTGAAACTCCAAAACTTTGGCCATCTGACGCAAAGAACTGACTGATTGGAAAAGACCCTGATGCTGGGAAAGGTTGAAGGCAGGCAGAGAAGGCAATGACAAAGGATGAGATGGTTGGATCGCATCACCGACTTGATGGACATGTATTTGAACAAGTTCCAGGAGTTGGTGAAAGACAGGGAAGCCTGGCATGCTGCAGTCCATGGGGTAAGAAAGAGTCGGACACAACTGAGTGACTGAACTGACTGACCCTTGTCAAAGTTTCAAGTGGAGAACTGAAAGGAAATGTTCAGTTAAATATAATCAGGTATATCAGAGTACACATTGGTAGAGTAAACGTTTTCTGCATCTGTAAAATCCAAAAAAGAAACTGGATGCCGTAAGAAAGAACTTCTAAGACTCTTCTAGGTTCTGTTCATTAAATCAAAGAATACAATGCGAACACTAAAATAACACTGCAAGTAGGATTTAAGACACAGTACACATATCACCACCAGAAGGATCAAGGCACCAAGCCTTATACCAAGCCTTATATTTACCTGTTTCATTTCCTTAGTACGAACCAAGACACTGTACCTTCCCATCATGGAGTTAAATAGAATATTCCATTATCAGAAATAACAGCTCTTTCTTTTCAGTTTTCCCTTCTCTTTTTCCACAGTAATCCATGAAAATTGAGGTGGAAACTAGATAATTTTGCTAACTTTTGCTGCTTGACTTCCTTTAAACTCTGACCTTAGTCTTACACCCAACTAGGATGCAGAACTAGGAAGTGGTACTTCAACATTATTACTAATCAAACCCACAAACCTACCACACACAAGGCACCATCAGGAAACAGAAAGCTAAAGGACACAGTGCCTATTCTCAAAAAATTTAAAATCTGCTGGAGAGAAAGGAATAAATAAATGAAAAGATAATACCCAGTATTTTAAACTTCTACTTAGCTTTTCATTGTGGTTACTTGTTCAGTTTTTCTTCTCAGATTAAGTCCCAAATAATTATTCTCTTCTGAGAAAATGTTCAATAAATATTCGTAGAACTTGAAGGCAACATTTCTTGATTTTCAGAAGAGATGGATAGTGCCTTGTAGAAACTGGAGGTGGGCAATCTGACCTCCCAAACTGACACCTGAGTCTCATCTATATATGAAGAGGATGCAACTGACCCACTAACTATGGAACGATTCCCTTCTCAGCAAGGATAGTGGAACATTCTTTCACACACTAGCATCACACAGATCAAAATAAGCAGCACAGCCACAAAACAAAAGAGTTCTTCTGACTGGCTGAAACTGAGGGATAAACATCTTCTAGCCAGCTCACAACAGAGAACCAAGTCCAGTACTGCCATGCAGAAGTATGAACATCCATACCCATGGGACATAAAAGGTGGTACTCATATGAAAACAGTAAATTCAAAGTATTAAAGTCAGGAAAATAGATAACCGTATTAATATTATCAGTATGCATCAAAGAGATTTATATAGGGAAAAATGATAATTCATTTTATGTGGAAAGACAGGTAGATAATACAACACATCACATAGATCTTCTAGGCACTAGGAAAGCATCCATAAACAAAACTAACAGAAGTCTCTGCCTCTGAACTCAGATTCTAGTGGGGAAAGATAGACAGGAGGAGAAGTTTCCATGTGGAATAGAGCAGTCAGAGGAGACCCCACTGAGAAGGTGATTGCTGAGCAAAGATGAAAGAGGTGAAGGAATTAGCCATGCCCTGGTCTGAGGAAGAGAGGACAGCCACTGCAATGGTGGAGAGGCCATGTGACTGGAACGGAACGAGCAGAGGGAGCAAGTGGGGAAGGAGGTCACAGCCCTGGGTGTTAAGAGCACAGAGGGCCGACCAAGGCCATCTCGATGACTTTGGCTTCCATGCTGAGTGAAGCAGGGAGCCACTGTGGGGACAGCAATGACATAACCTACATTTTAAATAAGTGAACAAAAACAACAGCTTTAACCTATCACCCTGCATCTTTCCTCTTGGGGTAGCCAACTTCCAATCCAGAGATTCTTTTAAGTGGGCACTGCACAAGGGTCAGAGTTGAATTTCTGCATATCGTCCTGTGCACCCACTTCAAATAGTTTGAGATTTAAGAGCAATAGGAAATTACCCATAAAGTTTGTTCCTGGACTGCTTTCTCATTTTTGGTCATTACCGTTTGATCAGTGTTGCACAACTCAATTTCCTTTTGCATTTGCATAGCTCCCATAAAGTCAAGCTGATCACTAAACTGTGTTCCC
This sequence comes from Capricornis sumatraensis, assembly GCF_032405125.1. NCBI lineage: Eukaryota > Metazoa > Chordata > Mammalia > Artiodactyla > Bovidae > Capricornis > Capricornis sumatraensis. Next base: position 180,473,063 of record NC_091070.1, read on the forward strand.
CAGAGGGGCTCAGGGGGCCTTCAACAATAAACACATCGCCCTCTAAGTCTAGGCCATCGATGTTCATCATCCTTCAGCATCAAGAAGGAGCTTCATTTCTCCAGCTCAAAGCCATATATCCTTCACTGAAGACCTTCAGTTTTAATCAGTGTTACCTAGGTGATACTTTTTTGCTCTTACAAACAGATGTGATTATGATTCTTTCCACAAAGTTTGTCTCTAACTTAGAAATATAATGTGGGCCTTGTATAATTTAAAATTTTTCTAGTAGTCACATTAAAAAAGGTAAAAAGACACTGGTAAAATTAATATTAATACTTTACTTAACCTAGTATATTCAAAATATATTAAATGACTAATAGAAAAATATTAATAAGACATGTTACATTGCTTTTATGTACTAAGTTTTGAATTCTGGTATGCACTTTACACTTAGAGTATGTTTCAAATCAGACTGGCACATTTTAAGTCCTCAACAGTCGAGTGTGTTGTGGCTTCATCTTAGAACTAGTTTAATATATCAGGATATTGTATTCTAAACTGTTCTGTGGAATACTAATTTTGTGGAATGCTTGTCATATTACATTTTATTAACTCAAGACATATTTTTTCATAGTTCAAAGACTTCAACTAGTAAGTATCTTCGAATCAACTAAAAGTGACAGTACGTAAAATAAACATATGTCCTACAATTGATGGTGCCCTATACATTTTGTGCATATAGCTCTAATGCAAAAAGAAAAAAATTTCCAAATTAAATTTTATGGAAGCTGAGTAAAAGTTAAGCAGGCTTCTTTACTGCAAAACACTGCAGAGCTTTTAATATGTTAACATGAATTGTTAATTTTCAAGAGATATGTAGCTTTTCAAAAACAAAAGCCAAAACAAAACCCTGCCTACAAGATGTTTTTATATCTGAACACCTACTGATGTCTAGTAGGGAACCCTGTTCCACTAAACACAGCATAAGTACTTCCTTACCATGCACTGTAGGAGAAGGACTCCTCGTAGGCTGAAGAAAGGGGTCACTGGAAGCACTGGCTGTGTTCAAAAAAGAACCCAGCAAATCTTGACCTGATGGTTTAGAAGGTGCTCCAAATGGGTCAAAGGTGGCACCTAGAAAACAACAGGAAAAAGGTGTGTCTTTGTCCTATGGGTTCACTCATTCAATAAATATTGGACAGCTGTCACTCTTACAAGGCTCTAAGCCAAATACTTGAAAAGTCAGGATGATGCCTGCCTCATGGGCTGCTCCACAGGCCCATCCTATCCTTAAAACTTCATTCAGGGTTAACAATGAAGCCCAAGGATTTCTGACTACATGTGAATAACCCCTTCTTTGAGGACAAAGGAGAACTCCTGATTTACCTGTAGGATGAACCATACACTCTATAAACAAGGCCCTGTGGGCCTTGGGCGTCTTAGTAACATGAAATAAATCAAGCAAGCTTACAGATTAATAGATAAGTGGTGAAACCATGGCCTGGATCACGAGAGATGATCAATGAATGAACTATGATCATATTCAGTGAATTAGTGAACAAATGCCAGGCACGAGGAGCTTTGCTATTAAGGTGAACAGTAGAAAACCTCACTGACCAGGTTTTGTTTAGTTTTGTGTTTTTAGTGGTCCTGGCATGTTGAAAGTTAAAAAGAAAATGAGTGTGACAAAAACTGAGCTATGTTCTATGAAACGAAATGCTTTCAAAACATTGCTTGCTTACAACTCGGTGCAGATGTAGTAAAATGCGAAAAAGTTTGTGAATGAACCAAGAAAACTACAACAAAGTGGCAGCTGAGGTTTCCAGCAACAACACAATAATAGTATTTTTAAATTTTGTTTATTTATGTTGAGTATGTTGGCTGTTCATTGCTGTGCAGGCTTTTCTCTCATTATGGTGCCTGGGCTCCTCATTACAGCAGCTGCACTTGTGGAGGGCACGTGGGCTTCGACAGTTGCCACGTGTGGGCTCAGTAGTTGCGATTCCTGGGCTCTAGAGCACAGGCTCAACAGCTGTGACACACGGGCTTAGCTGCTTTTGGCATGTGGGATCTTCCCAGACCAGGGATCAAATCCATGTCTTCTTCACTGGCAGGAGAAATCTTAACCACTGGGCCATCAGGGAAGCCCAACAATGCAGTAACTTAATATTGCATCATTTCTTTAGGGTTTATGTTGCCTTTCATAAAGAGTACATCAGCTGATCCTGTCAGCTGTCAGACAGAAGTGATATCATTTTCATTCTACAGACAATAAAACTGAGGTTCAGAGAGCCGAGTTTCTTGCCCATTATCAAGTAAATGATAAGACTGGACTTGTTCAAGTTTTCAGAATTCAAATTCCAGGAATTTCCCAAAGGCATCTCACATTGTTCACAGACGTGAGATAAATGTGATGAAAATGACACAGAGTGGCATATAAATGACTGGGTTTAATTTTGCATTAATGGGCAAGGGAATTAGCTCCCTATAATGAGGCATCACTTCCTAATTTGTAGGTATCAAGCTAATGGGCTGACTGCTTCCTGGAGTAGGAGTGACCTATTCTAGGAATAGATAACTACAGTCAAACAAGTTAATGAATAAACCCCATTCTCAAAACCCAGGGAGGGATATGATCAATATGTGTTCACCTACAACTTCATTGGCATAATGCTCTCCTAATGTCTGCTGGGCAGTAGATCAGCCTTACATGGCAGCAATGAATCAACTATACATCAGGCACTCTGTTACATGATGTGTATCATTTAGCTCATTTGACACTAACCAAACGTTATCCCTTCTATAAAATGAGAATACTGAGATTTATAGAATATCTGCAAGCGGACACCTAACTTTGACGTCCACCAGTAGAGAATGCTAAAATCTTCTCACTATTACTTGGTACCCTTTTAATACCAACCTATGTTAAATTAGGCTTCCCTGGTGGCTCAGATGTTAAAAGAGTCTGCCTGCAAAAGTCAAAAAGTTGTGGATGGCCAGCCACAAGAAGGGTTGAGTCTGGCAATGAGCGGAGTGAAGCGGACTGAGCCTCATGGGGCTCAAACTCTATATCTGGCACCAACTGCTCCACTTCATCAGCTGTGCTGCTGGCAGGAGCCCGTTAGATATATCTTAAATTAATTAGGTGCTTCTCTGCACAGGAAAAATGTATTCAGAAAACTACAGTTCCAAGAAGGCATTACAGGAAAACAGGGAAAGCTCGGGAGTCAAATGACCTAGTTTTGGACCTGGGGACTCGCTATATAAAAGTACATTACTAATTTGACTCTAAGCCTCTGTTTCCTCAACTAGAAAATGGAGATAACAATAGCACCTTATTTACTGTGTTTTTATAAAGACTGAATTCATGGCTGGTGTTAAATTACATGTTTGGCAAATAGTGCTGCTGCTACTGCTGCTAAGTCGCTTCAGTCGTGTCCGACTCTGTGCGACCCCATAGACGGCAGCCCACCAGGCTCCCCCATCCCTGGGATTCTCCAGGCAAGAACACTGGAGTGGGTTGCCATTTCCTTCTCCAATTCATGAAAGTGAAAAGTGAAAGTGAAGTCGCTCAACCATGTCCGACTCTTCGCGACCCCATGGACTGCAGCCTACCAGGCTCCTCCGTCCATGGGATTTTCCAGGCAAGAGTACTGGAGTGGGGTGCCATTGCCTTCTCCGGGCAAATAGTGAGTACCCCACAAATATTGCTGTTATTATTAATAACAATTCATCAATCTACACCTCCAAGCAGAAATAAGTAAAGCAGCTGAGGGATTGAAGCCTTAAAAAAAACAGTAAGGGTGATGAACTCAAATATTCTTTCTTAGACTGTCCTACCAAAATGGACAGTATTTCTATTTCCTCTTGTGGTTCCCACTGACATGAAGATACAGACCTTCTGGAGACTTTCAGGGAGATCAGAGAAGTCTAGACTATGAGGAAAGTTCGATTCCACCTGCTTGGCCCAAAAGTTATAATTCAGTCCTGAGAGGTACAGCACAATATGGAAACAATTACCTTCTCCTGCTCTCAGTGTTGGCGATGCAGAGGTGGAGGTGGCAGATCGGCGTGGTGTGGACTGGGTGGATGCAGGCCCACTCGGGTGAAACACATCATCCACCCCTGACTGTCCAGACTGGACGGGACCGGCTGCACCTCCGCCTCCAAACAGGTCACTCAGAAGTTCGGAATTGGAGGGAGGAGCTGCCGGCGAAGAGAAGTTCTTACTCACTGCAGACCCTTCTAGACCCAGAAGATCCACATCCTCAGGGGGTGCAGGGGCAGCTGGCTCCTGCTGCTTTTTGCTGGGCTTTCTGGCTGCGTGAGGTTTGTCACCATTGGCGTTGCCATGTGGGCTGGACAGCGTCAGAAGTTCATCATCTGACTGCTCACTCTCCTGATTCACTAGGGCGGCGTGGTCCTCCTCGCAGAATGACTTCTCTGATTTCTGATCTAAGGAAGGCCAGTATGCCAGAAACAGTCAGTCACCAGCCACAGAATTACTGCTTTTGGTTAGAGTCTACACACTTAACTTCAGAAAGAGAGAAAGAGCAGCCTGAAAAAAACAATGCTTTTAGACTCTTACTGATGGCAAACTTGATGTATTTCACATAACATTCAATTACTATCTGATGAGCATTTGAGAGGAATATAGCATAGGCGTGAAGACCAAAAACTTTAGAATCAGCCCAAGTTTGAATCTCATCTCTGCTACCTACTGGCTCTGTGACACTGAAAACGTGGCTTTACTTCTCTGTGCCTTGGTTTTTCCCTCTGCAAAATGGGAGTAGTAAATAGAACCTAGCTCCCATTGAGTGTTGTGAAAATTACATGAGATTCGATATGGAAAGTGCTCAGATCAATAGTAAGTAGTACTTAAGTGGTTTTTCTTATTTTTAAAATTACTACTCTCACCACCCTCTTTTTCTTCCCAGCACTATGCTAGGTGCTTTGAAAAAAAAACAAAACATTGTTTCCTGGTCCTTGCTGCCCCCTCTCATGGTCTTTTTCTTCTTCCAATGACCTGCAGCCAAAAGCAGGGCCTTTCTCCCACAGTCTGGAGCAGAAGTGAACCCCATGCCTAGTAAGTGACCAGAGGGAATGGCTCTGGCATAAGGATGGCCCTTACACCAACTGGGAGGAGCTACTTTCAGCATAAAATGGGCAGCAGGAAAGATGTCCAGCAGGAAAGTCCTTTCTTCTGAGGAAGGAATGAAGAGGCTGGTGAGTGACATCCCAGGCCCTCCGTGGGGTAGATGGCCCTATGGAACTTCGTCTACTGCCAGGTTGACCCTGTTCCAAACCAAGTGCAGATTCACATCCCTCCTTCCCTGGTTCTGAAATGCAAAAAGCTGTGAAAAACTAAAGGTTTCCCTGCGTTTGTGGAAAAATCTGACTGGAACTGACGTGAAAGTTACTTATAAATGTCTTCATTGATTTCACTCAGGGCTATGAGTTATGTTTCACTGCAGACATTTTTTTTCTTTTTCTTTTTTTATTGAAGGAAAATTGCTTTACAGAATTCTGTTGTTTTCTGTCAAACTTCAACATGTATCAGCCATAGGTATACATATATCCCCTGCCTTTTGAACCTCTCTCCCATCTCCCTCCTCATCCCACCCCTCTAGGTTGATACAGAGCCCCTGTTTGAGTTTCCTGAGCCACACAGCAAATTCCCATTGGCTATCTATTTTACATATGGTAATCCAAGTTTCCCTGTTACTCTTTCCATATATCTCGCCCTCTCCTCCTCTGTCCCCATGTCCATAAGTCTATTCTCTATGTCTGTTTCTCCACTGCTGCCCTATAAATAAATTCTTCAGGACCATTTTTCTAGATTCTGTATATGTGCATTAGAATATGATATTTATCTTTCCGACTCACTTCACTCTGTATGATAGGTTCCAACCACCTCATCGGAACTGACTCAAATGGGTTCCTTTTTATGGCCTGAGTAATATTCCATTGTGTATATGTACCACAAATTCTTTATCCATTCATCTGTCGATGGGCATCTAGGTTGCTTCCATGTTCTAGCTATTGTAAATAGTGCTGCAATGAACATTAGGATACATGCGTCTTTTTCAATTTTGGTTTCCTCAGGGTATATGCCTAGGAGTGGAATTTCTGGGTAACATGGTGGTTTTATTCCTAGTTTTTTAAGGAATCTCCATACCATCTTCCAAAGTAGCTGTATCAATTTACATTCCCACCAACAGTGCAAGAGCATTCCTTCTCCACACCCTCTCCAGCATCTATGTTTGTAGACTTTTTGATGATAGCCATTCTGACTGGTGTGAGGTGATATTTCATTGTAGTTTTGATTTGCATTTCTCTAATAATGAGTGGTGTTGAGCATCTTTTCATGTTTGTTAGCCATCTGTATGTCTTCTTTGGAGAAATGTCTGTTTAGATCTTTTTCCCACTTTTTAATTGGGTTGTTTTTCTGGCATGAACTGCTTGTATATTTTGGAAATTAATCCTTTGTCAGTTGTTTCATTTGCTGTTATTTTCTCCCATTCTGAGGGTTGTCTTTTCACCTTGCTTATAGTTTCCTTTGCTGTGCAAAAGCTTTTAAGTTTAATCAGGTCCCACTTATTTACTTTTGTTTTTATTTCCATTACTCTAGGAGGTGGGTCATAGAGGATCTTGCTTTATATTATCCAGTGTTCTGCCTATGTTTTCCTCTTAAGAGTTTTATAGTTTCTGGTCTTACATTTAGGTCTTTAATCTTTTTTGAGTTTATTTTTGTGTATGGTGTTAGGAAGTGTTCTAATTTCATTCTTTTACATGTAGCTGTCCAGTTTCCCCAGCACCATTTATTGAAGAGGCTGTCTTTGCCCCATTGTATATTCCTACCTCCTTTGCCAAAAATAAGGTACCCATAGGTGCATGGGTTTACTTCTGGGCTTTCTATCTTATTCCATTGGTCTATATTTCTGTTTTTGTGCCAGTACCATACTGTCTTGATGACTGTAAGTTTGTAGTATAATCTGAAGTCAGGATGGTTGATTCCTCCAGCTCTATTCTTCTTTCTCAAGACAACTTTGGCTATTTGGGGTCTTTTGTGTTTCCATATGAATTGTGAAATTTTTTGTTCTAATTCTGTGAAAAATTCCATTGGTAATTTGATAGGGATCACATTGAATCTGTGGATTGCATTTGGTAGTATAGTCATTTTGACAATATTGATTCTTCCTACCCAGGAACATGGAATATCTCTCCATCTGTTTATATCATCTTTGATTTCTTTCATTAGTGTCTTATAATTTTCTGTGTATAGTTCTTTTGTCTCTTTAGGTAAGTTTAGTCCTAGACATTTAATTCTTTTTGTTGTAATGGTAAATGGGATTGATTCCTTAATTTACTCTTTCTGATTTTTCATTGTTAGTATATAGAAATACAAGTGATTTCTGTGTATTGACTTTATATCCTGAAACTTTGCTAAATTCACTGATTAGCTCTAGTAATTTTCTGATACTATCTTTAAGGTTTCCTATGTACAGTATCATGTCATCTGCAAACAGTGAGATTTCACCACTTCTTTTCTGATCTGGATTCTTTTTATTTCTTTTTCTTCTCTGATTGCGGTAGCTAGGACTTTCAGAACTATGTTGAATAATAGTGGTGAAAGTGGACACCCTTGTCTTGTTTCTGATCTTAGGGGGAATGCTTTCAGTTTCTCAACATTGAGAATAATATTTGCTGTAGGTTTATCATATATGTCCTTTACTATGTTGAGGTAGGTTCCTTCTATGTCCATTTTTTGAAGAGTTTAAACCATAAATGGGTGTTGAATTTTGTCAAAGGCTTTTTCTGCATTTATTGAGATTATCACATGACTTTTATCTTTCAGTTTGTTAATATGGTGTAGAGTCTTTGCATTCTTGGAATAACTCAACTTGATCACAGTATGTATATGAGCTTTTTGATGTGTTACTGAATTCTGTTTGCTAAAATTTTGTTGAGGATTTTTGCATCTATGTTCTTCAGTGATATTGGCCTGTAGTTTTCATTTTTTGTGTTGTTTCATCTGGTTTTGGTATCAGGGTGATGGCAGCCTTATAGAATGAGGTTGGAAGTGTTCTTTCCTCTGCAATTTTTTGTAAGAGTTTTAGAAGGATAGGCATTAGCTCTTCTCTAAATGTTTGACAGAATTTTCCTGTGAAGCCATCTGGCCCTGGGCTCTTGTTTTTGGGGAGATATTTGATCACAGCTTCAATTTCTGTGCTTATAATTGGGTTGTTCATAATTTCTATTTCTTCCTGGTTCAGTCTTGGAAGATTGAACTTTTCTAATAATCTGTCCATTTCTTCCACATTATCCATTTTATTGCCATAGAGTTGTTGATAATAGTCTCTTCTAATCCTTTGTATTTCTGCATTGTCTATTGCAACCTCTCCTTTTTCATTTCTAATTTTGTTGATTTGATTCTTTTTTTTTTTTTGATGACTCTGGCTAAAGGTTTGCCAATTTTGTTTATCTTCTCAAAGAACTAGCTTTTGGTTTTATTAATTTTTACTATTGTTTCTTTCATTTCTTCTTCATTTATTTCTGCTTAGATCTTTATGATTTCTTTCCTTCTAATTTTTGGGGGGTTTTGTTCTTTCTTTTCCAGCTGTTTTAGGTGTAAAGTTAGGTTGTCTATTTGATGTGCTTCTTATTTCTTGAGGTAGGATTGTATTGCTATAAACTTCCCTCTTAGAACTGGTTTTGCTGCCTCCCATAGGTTTTGAGTTGTTGTGTTTTCATTGTATTTGTCTCTTGAAATTTTTTCATTTCCTTTTTGATTTCTTCAGTAACCTGTTGGTTATTTAGAAATGTGTTGTTTAATTTCCATGTGTTTGTGTTTCTTACAGCTTTTTTTCTTATAATTGATATCTAGTCTCATACTCTGTGATTGGAGAAGATGCTTGCTATGATTTCAATTTTCTTAAATTAATTGAGGTTTGATTTGGGACCCAAAATGTGGTCTATCCTGGAGAATGTTCCATGTGCACTTGAGAAGAAGGTGTATTCTTCTGCATTTGGATGGAACTGTCCTGAAGATATTAATGAGATCCATCTCATCTAATGTGTCATTTAAGACTTATGTTTCCTTATTAATTTTCTGTTTTGATGATCTGTCCATTGGTGTGAGTGGAGTGTTAAAGTCTCCCGCTATTATTGTTACTGTCAATTTCTCCTTTATGTCTGTTACTATTTGTCTTATATATGGAGGTGCTCTTATGTTGGGTGCATAAATATTTACAATTGTTGTGTCTTCCTCTTGCATTGATCCCTTGATCATTACAGAGTGTCCTTCCTTATCTCTTGTAATATTCCTTATGTTAAGGTCTATTTTTTCAGATAGGAGGATTGCTACTCCAGCTTTCTTTTGCTTTCCATTTGCATGGAATATATTTTTCCTTCCTCTCACTTTCAGTCTATATATGTCTTTAGGTCTGAAGTAGGTTTCTTGTAGACTATTTATGGGTCTTGTTTTTGTATCCATTCAACCAGTCTGTGTCTTTTTGTTGGAGCATTTAATCCATTTACATTTAAAGTAATTATCATGTTCCTATTGTCATTTTCTTGATTGTTTGGGGTTGATTTGTAGATCCTTTTTCTTCTCTTGTATTTCTTGACTATGTAAGTCCCTTTAACATTTGTTGTAAAGTTGGTTTGGTGGTACTGTATTCTCTTAACTTTGGCTTGTCTGAAAAGCTTTTTATTTTTCCATCAATTTGGAATGAGATCCTTTCTGGGTACAGTAATCTTGACTGTAGATTTTTCCCTTTCAGTACTTTAAATATATCCTGCCATTCCCTTCTGGCCTGCAGAGTTTCTGCTGAAAGATCAACTGTTAAGTGTGTGGGGTTTCCCCTGTATGTTAGTTGTCGCTTCTCCCTTGCTGATTTTAATATTCTTTGTGTTTAGTCTCTGCTAGTTTGATTAGTATGTGTCTTGGCATGCTTCTTCTTGGGTTTATCCTGTATGGGACTCTTTGTGCCTCAGACTTGATTGACTATTTCCTTTTCCATGTTGGGGAAATTTTCAACTATAATCTCTTCAAAATTTTTACCTTATTCTGCTCTTCAGAAGTTATTTCCACCATTTTATCTTCCAGCTCACTGATTCGTTCTTCTGCTTCAGATACTCTGCTATTGATTCCTTCTAGAGCTTCTTAAATGTCAGTAATTGCGTTGTCTGTCTCTGTATGTTTATTCTTTAATTCTCCTAGGTCTTTATTAATTGACTCTTGCATTTTATCCATTCTGTTTTCAAGTTTTTGATCATTTTTACTATCATTACTATGAATTCTTTTTCACATAGTTTGCTTATTTCCTCTTCATTTATTTGGACTTCTGTGTTTCTAGTTTGTTCCTTCCTTTGCATAGTATTTCTCTCCCTTCTCATTATTATTTTTTTTAACTTATTGTGTTTGAGGTCTCCTTTTCCCAGGCTTGAAGGAAAGTTGAATTCTTTCCTTGTAGAAGGTTGAATTCTTTCTTCCTTTTTGTTTCTGCCCTCCTAAGGTTGGTCCAGTGGTCTGTGTAAGCTTTATATAGGGAGAGATTTGTGCTGAGTTTTTGTTTGTTTGTTTTTCCTCTGATGGGCAAGGCTGAGTGAGGTGGTAATTCTGTCTGCTGATGATTGGGTTTGTATTTTTGTTTTTTTGTTGTTTAGGTGAGGCATCCTGCACAGGGTGCTACTGGTGGTTGGGTGATGCCAGGCCTCGTATTCAAGTAGTTTCCCTTGGGTGACTTCTCCCTATTTGACACTCCCTAGGGTTAGTTCTCTGGTACTCTAGGGTCTTGGAGTCAGTGCTCCCACTCCAAATGCTCAGGGCTTGATCTCCAATGTCAGAAACTTTATCAGGGGCAGTGGGGCCAACAGAGAGTACCAGGATCTCAGTGTTTGACTTTTCTACTTTTCTAATGTTTCACCTCCCCGAATTTCACAATATAGCCATTTCCTTGCAAACCAGAAGGGAAGATCCTTGAGCACTGGGGATATCCTTGTTTCTCTAGCACCTATTACAATGTTTGGTCCATTGCAAAAGCTCAATGTGTGATCTGGTCTGCCTAAAGCTAGGACACCTACAGCAGCAACTTTTTCCAGCTCCCCACTGCAGACATTTTAACATGTTTAATGACATGCTGTTGTCTGAGATACACTCAGGGGTGTTAAGTAATATGTAGTTTATGTATCATACTGCCTTTCTAACGTGCAAAAAATTCTGCATTCCTAAATCTGGCTCTGTGCAGTTCAGTTAAAAGACTGTGCATTTGTGCTAAACCTATTTTATAGCCTGACAAGAAGATTTCTCAAGCACTTACTAAAATAGCAGAGGAAAGTAAAAGTGAAGTTTATTAAAAGTTCTTATGTGAAGAAGCAAGACGAAGGAGAAACCAAAAGGGGACTGGGAAATCTACCTGCTATCTAGATTTCATTGGGTTTTCCCATTTTTAAAATGTTTTTAGTCCCAATTCTCAGTAGAAAATTCTGAAAGAATCTAAAAAGTGTGGATATATGTACAACAGATTCACTTTATTGTATACCTGAAAACAACACAACATTGTAAATCAACTATTTCCCAATAAAAATTTAAAAAAAAGAAAATTCTGAAAGTAAACCTTTCAATTCAAAGGAATTCTATAAATAACTTTTTCATCACACATTGAAAACTCTGTGTAGGCAATGGGAATAGTGTGTTACATTGACACGGAAAGGACAGACAACCAAGAAGATTTTAAGTACACTATCACCAGAGGCAGTTTCCTACCCCTTCCTTAAGAAAATCCTTACCATGGAATTCCACATTCAATCTTGCAGTTAACTTCAGCAAACTCTAAAGCAAAGGGCTATCAATCAGAATACCAATGCTAATCTACTGGGAGCTGCCCAAAGTTTCATGCTGGGAAAAATTCTAAATATATCTCCAGGTTCTGCAAAAAAGGATATTGTGATCAAGTCCAACCTCTGTCAAGGTTTTTAAAGCAAGTAGCAGAGATATATAGGTAGTGTTTGCCTTCCCTGCACTAGGGAAGCTCAGCTCTGCTCTGCTAGTGGTCAAAGCCTGGGCAGCGTGGAGGTGGGTGTTGCCAGATTTTGTATTTTTGGAGAATTTAGTTAAGGGCGTGAGATAGAGATCTTTGCTAATTTTGCATGTGTGTCAGCAGTGTAAATGGAGATCCTAGAAAATACCATGATTATTCATAAGCCCAGTGCTGTGATCTAAAACAATGCATAATAGAAAAGGTAGAATTCAGCTTAAAATGGCCTTTTGCATCAGTCTAATAGCATCCATGGAGTTCAGAGTAGGAAAGCTGCCTCATATGGAAAAGGAATGAGTGGGAAGAATGTGAAATAACATGTTAGACAGATGACTTCTAAGTGTTGTTTTTACTTTAGACTGTTTCAAGGACTAATCATTTTTATAGAAGAACCATGTGATTTAACCACCTAACCATGTAACTTAAAGAAATGCTTGGAAATAAATACCTTGCCAGCAGAGAGTGGAAAAGAAGCCACCTTGCCCAAAATGTCTGGGATTATCTGGAGGGATATCTATCGGAGCCTGTCCTGCAAGACAAAAGACATCAAGGAAACAAAGGAAATAAATCAGTGAGATAAATAACACAGAGGCTTCATTCTGAAAACTAAACCACCGGATGACTCATACCTCCTAAGACCAGAGTATCTTGATGCTCCTGGTGAGAAGAGAAGAGGATGCTGGGGTTGACATCTTTTGTGCAGTAATGTTCCCATGGTGGGGTTAGCTCCATCACTTTGTCGTGTGGCTGTAGTTCTACATCCAGAGTTACCTGAAATAGCTGAGGATATTTTTCTGGTACATCACATGCATCCAACTCAGGCCTAAATAGGAATTTAGAAGAATAAGGTCAGTGAAAAACAATGGAACCAGTATGATGTTCAGTGCAGAAACCATTGTAGATGGATTCTGAGGTTCACTCTGAGACTCATTTCTAACGAAAAATCGACCATTAGCACATAAGAGACTTTACTGTTCTGAGCCTCGGTTCCCTCATCGAGATAAAAGAGGAGAAGAATGTCTACTTATAGAATTTAGATACTACTGCTTGTGAAAGCAATCTAGATAGCAGGGCGGATATACCCTGACAGTGTACACTGGCATGTCCAAATCAGTTGTTGAAATAGTGAAAAAGGCTCACAGCCACCATCCTGAGCTCTTGAATGTCTACTCCTAACCTGGCTCTAGCAACTCCCACCTATCACCCCAGTTTCAGCCGCTCTCATGGGTCCCCTAGACTACACTATAATACAGCAACTAATATCTGATGCAGAGGTCCTGGGGGACCCTGCTTCAGTGCTACAACCAGGCATCCATTCTGATGGGTCTTTGTTGGTTCCATTTCCTTCCCTGTTGCAAAACACAAACAGATACACAGATGCAAAGGATGACCATACTGAAACTCTGTTCCTTCTCTGCTCACTTCTGCTCCCCGACAAGGTATTTCAGATCTTTTTAAGTCTGACCCATTTGTGTTTATGACAAATTACATCCAACTGAGAGTTGTAAAATACAACCAGCCTCCGGTATGTTGCTAAGCCACAGGCACAGGATTTGGGGTGAGGGGGAAGCTGTCACATGGGCACTAATTGCTGGCACTAACTGCCAGCATTTCACAGCTCCTTGGATTGAAAAGGCAGTTTGGCCCAAGTAGCACTCACTTGGTGAACTTTAAAACTGTTGTGTCCAGTGGAATGAATCCAGTATGAAACTGAAGCTGAAATATTTGAGTGTTGGTCACCTAAAAAATACAAAAGCAGCACATTACAATCAATCAGTGAAAAGGGAACCAGATCAAATGATTATATTTGGGGGAGTCATACATCATCAACTGCTTCTCTATCTGCACTTTGAATTTTTAGTTTACTAGTTACTTTGAAGTTTACTATGAATATTAAACAACCTCATTTGGCTCTAGCCCAGCTTCACTTTCAACCTCTCCTCTCCGTGAATTCTTTTGTGGCAAGCCATTCCCTCATCTCTGAGACCCTACGTTCCTACACCTTGCCATACTTTGACTCATCTCATTCCTTCTGTCCAGGATGCCCCTGTTCCAACCTGATGAACTAATCCTTCAAGATCCATCTTCACATCTTCTGTAGCCTTTCTGAGCCACCACTGGATAGAATAAACTGCTACCTTTATCCTCTGTAATGATAGTGGATACTCATACACGTGTGAATTTCCCCTGAACTCCTAAAAGGCAGTCTTACTTTTGTCAGTCCTAAGCCCCTAGGCAATGACTGGCATAGAACATGTACTTAGCAAATACTTGATGAATTAAAATACGAACATTTGCTATGAACATTAGGGTGCATATATATTTTCAAATTAGTGTTTTCATTTTCTTCAGACAGATACCCAGGTGTGAAATTGCAGGATCAGTTGGATAGTATCACTGACTCAATGAACATGAGTTTGAGCAAACTCCAAGAGATAGTGAAGGACAAGGAAGCCTGACGTGCTGCAGTCCATGGGGTCACAAAGAGTCAGACACAACTTAGTGACTGAACAACAACAACAACATGGTAGCTCTACTCTTCACTTGAGGGGGAGGGAAACGCTATATTGCTTTCCATATTGCTGTAGCAACTTACATCCCCACCAACTGTGTATTGCTGCTGCTAAGCCACTTCAGTCGTGTCTGACTGTGTGTGACCCCATAGACGCAGCCCACCAGGCTCCCCCGTCCCTGACATTCTCCAGGCAAGAACACTGGAGTGGGTTGCCATTTTCTTCTCCAATACATGAAAGTGAAAAGTGAAAGGGAAGTCGCTCAGTCGTGTCCAACTCTTCACAACCCTAGGGTTCCCTTTTCTCCACATCATTGCCACAGTAACACTTGTTATTTCTTGTCTTTTTGACAATAGCCATTCTATTCTGATGGGTGTGAGGTGATATCTCAGCGTGGTTTTGATTTGCATTTCCCTGATGATTAGTGATGTTGAGCATCTTTTCATGAGTCTGTTGGCCATCTGTATGTTTCTTTGAGGGGAAAAAAATGTCTGTTTAGGTCTTGTGCCCATTTTTTAATTGGATTGTTTGTTTTCTTAATATTGAGTTCATAGCAGTATTATTCACAATAGATATGGAAGCAATCTGAGTGCCCATTGACAGATGAATGAATAATGTGATAATATGTTAACCATATACATATATATATGTTTATATATATACACACATACACATATATATATTTATATAGCATATATATACAACATATATGATTACTCAGCCATAAAAAAGAATAAAATCTTGCCATTTGTAGCACCGTGCATGGACCTGAAGGGTATTATGCTTAGTGAGGTAAGTCAGAGAGAGAAAGATAAATACTGTATGCTTTCCCTCATATGTGGACCATAGAAAACAAAACAAATGAACAAATAAAACAGACTCACACACACATGGAACAAACCAGTGGGTGTCACAGGGGAGAAAGGTGAAATAGGTGAAGGAGATTAAGAGATACAAATTGCCAGTTATAAAATAAAGTCACAAGAATGTAGTATATGGCACACTAGGGAGCATAGTCAATATTTTATAATAACTCTGTATGGTGTATAATCTATAAAAATAACAAATCACTATGCTGGACACTTGAAATAATGTAACATTTTAAGTCAACTGTACTTCAATACATAATTTTTAATGCAATTAATTGTTGTGTCATTTGTGATATCCCAACAGTGGCAATAACTCAAATGGTCACCAAATGATGAAGGGATGAATAAAAGCTATATAACCATAAAACGGAATATTGTCTAGCTATGTAAAGTACTGATATAGCAAGGATGAACCTTGAAAACATTAGGCTAAGTGAAAGAAGCCAGTCACAAAAGAGCATACATTGAATGGCTCCATTTATATGAAATGTCTAATATAGGCAAATCCATAGAAATAGAAAGTAGATTCCTGGTTGCCTAGGGGATGGGAGAGGAGGAATGGACTGCTGCTAATTAGTGTCTGCTAATATACATAGAGTTTCCTTTGTGGGTGATGAAAACGTTTGGGAATCAGACAGCAGTGCTGCACAACTCTTTGACAATACTAAAAATAAGAGCACTGCATACTTCAAAAGGGTGAATTTTATATTAAATTTATTTCAATTGAACAAATGTAGCTACTTAATCCCACGTTCTTAACAGAGATATCTCCTCTCACAGTGATCCAAATAGGGCACTGTAAAGAAGCACAGGTTGCTACAGAGCAAGATTTGCTCTTCAGTTTCAGGGCAACACCATCTGGGCTAGTCGCCACTTCCAAGTCTTAGTTTTCTCCCCTGTAGAATGAGGGCAATGGGCATAAGTATTTTTGTTGTTGTTGTTTTCTTTTTTTTTTATTGAAGTATAGTTGATTTAGAATGTTGTGTTAATTTCTGCTGCATAGCAAAGTGATTCAGATATAGATACAGAGAGAGAGATATAGATATATACACACACACACACACATTCTTTTTTATATTCTTTCCCATCATGGTTTATCACAGGGTATTGAATATAGTTCCCTGTGGTATTCAGTAGGACACTGTTTATCTATTCTATATACAATAGTTTGCCTCTGTTAACCACAAACTCCTAATCCATCTCTCTCTCTCCCTTGACAACCATGAGTCTGTTCTCTCCATGAGCCTGTCTGTGTTTTGTGGATAAGCTCATTTGTATCATATTTTAGATTCCATATATAAGTGATGTGTGCATGCTAAGTCGCTTCAGTCATGCCTGACTCTTTGCAACCCTATCAACTGTAGCCC
Organism: Capricornis sumatraensis; assembly: GCF_032405125.1. Classification (NCBI taxonomy): domain Eukaryota; kingdom Metazoa; phylum Chordata; class Mammalia; order Artiodactyla; family Bovidae; genus Capricornis; species Capricornis sumatraensis. The sequence continues at coordinate 180,489,835 of NC_091070.1, forward strand.
TCTGCAACCCTATCAACTGTAGCCCTCGAGGATCCTCTCTGTCCATGGGATTCTCCAGGCAAGAATACTGGAATGGGTTGCCATGCCCTCCTTCAGGGGCTCTTCCTGACCCAGGGATTTAACCCAAGTCTCTTATGTCTCCTGCATTGGCAGGTGGGTTCTTTACCACGAGTGGCACCTGGGAAGCCCAAATAAGTGATAGCACATGGTATTTGTCTTCCTCTTTCTGACTTACTTTAGTATGATAATCTCTAATTCCATCCATGTTGCTGCAAATGGCATTACTTGATGGTTTTTATCTGAATAATACTCCATTGTATTGTATGTATATATGCACAAACAACATTTTCTTCATCCATTCATCTATTGATGGATATATACATCATTTCCGTAAGTAATCTTTAAATGTTTTTTCTAATTCTAAAACCAGAAGTTATTCAAGCCCAAAGTGATATAGAAAAAATCCTGAAATGCTCCTATTAAAGGGTCAGCTGAACTTAAGTCATGATTCTTTCTGAAACCATACCTTAGCCTGTAGCCGGCTTCCAATTGTTGACCTCAAGTGATACATGGAAACAACCACATCTCCTTGCACAGTGATGCTCAAAGGAATGAAGATTTTTCCATCTTGGACACGGTACTCCCTTTAAACAGAGACAAAAACATACTGAAAGAGAGTCTAATTTGGCACAATAACACAGATTTACAGGTACAGTCCTCTGTGATTCTGGTCAAAGCATCTGTTTGTGCAGGCCTGAACCCAGGAACTATTTCCTCACTTAAGCAAAGTTAGGAGCACAGTCTATGCCAACTGGATGCAAACTGGTTCTGCCATGAGATGCCACTGGTCTTCTGCCAGGTCTTCTCTCTCCATCCCATCCTGATTTCTAGATCAATCAATTGCCCATTAGCAGAAATCACTCTCTTCAAATATGGGTAGTCTTAATGTATTTACCTTTCCCTAATTGTAAATTTATGGTAAGAACAGAGAGAGAGAACAAAAACTTCAACGGAGATCAATATAGAAATAGCAGTGAAATACTCTGTGAAGGTCCTGAATAGCAATCTTGAAATTCAATCTATTTCAAATTAACTTCACTTCCTGTTATCATACAGTCCCTTTTCTCCACATCCCCTACCACCTCCCATTGGCACCTGCTCTTTATTATAGGTTCTGAAACATTTTAGTTACATCACCATCCAGTTGCTCACATAGAAACCTCATTCATTCCCAATTCCTCCATTATCCTCACCAATTATTATCAAGGTCATCTCCTTCTTAAACATCCAGGCCTTCTGCCCACACCACTTTCTTAACCCTCATTATAACTCATGTGAGTCCCTTAGCTTGTATCACCACCTGAAGGGGGCTACAGCATCCCTTGATTTAACTGTGCTTTTCCATGATTACCACCTATGTTGAACATTTTTTTAAATTACCAGCCATTTCACAATGATACAGTCCTCAAAGGAAGAATAGGATCCAACTTACACAGGAATGGAGCAGTTCACAAGGAGAAATGAAGAAAGGCATCACGACTTACTTCATTCGTTCAAAATCTGCACAGGTTGTATATATTTTGGTTTCTCCAATCAGTACATCACAGTAAGGGCGACATCCATTTCTTTGTTTGTTGAAAAAAGGAACTGGACTGACAGTGATCGACTTAATTGTGAGAGGCTTGAAGTGAGGGCGGTAGGGTTTGTCTGCTAAGAGGTCACACATGTAGCCCAGGTACCTAAAACACAAGACTGACATTCTGTTGGTGCCGACAACACCAGAAGAAATAAGCAATCAATTTGCTATAAAGTTTATTCTCATACATGATTAACCTACAGTAAAAAATTTACTGTGTTAGCCCTTAAACGTTAACTGGCAAAAGAGAAATGCTGCCAATAATTTAGGAAAGCTTTTATCTAATGACACTGCTGCACTTCCCTCCAAAGATCTCATAGTGGGATATTTATTAAATGAAAAAAGTTTATGGGAGCTTTACACTAGCGCAATATTTGATCTAGCAGATTAAATTTATTATCAGCTGAAGGCAGGCTTTGGGGGAAAAGTCAGAATTTATCATCAGAAGCAATTTTTTTAGTCTTTTGGCCATACTGCATGACATGTGGGATCTTATTCCCCTACCAGGGATCGAAGCTATGCCTCCTGCAATGGAGGCAGGGATTCTTAACCAGTGAACCACCAGGGAAGTCTCCAGAAGCAATTTTTAATCCAAAAGGAAGCAAGAAGATACAATGTAAATAAGAGAAACAAGACACTCAGACTAAAGAGAAGATAATATGTCAGTTATTTAAAGATCTTTATCTCTTTTACAGACATGATACTAGTTAGACCATGCCTGCGCCAACCCTGCATAGAGCTGACTTTACCTCCTGTGGGATGGTGAAAGTCCAATTCCTGGTCGCTTTGCATAGAGCAATCGAACAGCTGGGCCAGGCGTAGAGTAGAGATTACAGAAAATGAACATAGCACCAACCAGAATCGATGATGCTGCCCGTCCATCCTATCAAAGAAAATGTATAAACTTGTCACAAATATGGGCCAGTCAGGCAACTCAGCACTGAGAGGCTGCAGTGCAATTAAAAGAGACACGTCAGGGTGGGAAGCCTGGTGGGGGGTGGGGGGGTGGATGTGGAGGAGAGAAAACTTAATTGGAGGTACTCATCCATTCAAAATTGTTCACTTGAAAACCAAAATCTGTTCCAATTATTTAAATCACAAAGCAGCAAGGGAAGGCTTGTTCTTAGGATATGATTGACTCTGCTAACCTAAGAAACCCAGCAACATAAATTTTATTTGTACTTACTTACTGAAAAATTATCTAGTCTTCAAAGTAACTTTGGACTGGAAGGATGAGAACTAACAGTTAAGGTCTCTCAGTTTAGGGTGAAGGTAAAGAGTTCTCAGGTTAGGCAAATACTTCTTTTTGGACTATGCCTTGTGTACATTTTATCCAAAGTATGTTCCCAGATTGATATAAAATAAAGAAGCTTCACGTGATTCAACCATGTTCGGTAAAGGAATGCATGCAGTAACATTCCTGACAGATGGTAGGCCAGCTTCTTCTAGAATACTTTAAGTGACAGGGATCATCCTGTTTCAGGAAGAATTCAAAGTTCTTCCTTATACTGAGCATGTTGAAATTGCAATGTATTCCACTCAATGATGGAAGATACATTCCTCGTTCTTCCTTCTGTCAGGACAAAGAGGAAACCTACTCCTTTCTCCTCAGGACAACCCTTCACATACTTGAAATACTCTCAATCAACTTTTCTATTTTCCAGGTTGAAAACACGCTTGATCTGTGATGGTTAATTTTACGTGTCAACTTGATCAGGCTAAGAGGTGCCCAGAGAACTGCTAAGACATTATTTCTGTGTGTGTCCTGACTACCACACCATCCCTACAATTCTTCCTCATTTGATGTTCCGTTTTAAGAGATATCATCATTTGATGGACTTCCTCTGAACAGACTCCAGTTTAAAAACAACAGCCTTAAATGTGCTGCCCAGATGTGAAATGCAAGATTTAAGATGTGTTCTGACCAAACTACAGAGGAAATACCATCTTCCTTCATGTGGTAAAAACACTATGCTTTTATTAACATAGCCCCACACTAAACTAAATGCAAGCTAAATCATCCCATAAGCTCTTATTGATCTTTCCATCCAGTAGAACTGTGAGCCCTTTTTCAGATGATGTGATAATAAATAAATACACTTAATCTTTAAGAATCAAAATCCAGGGCTTTACATTTATCCTGTATTTAATTTCACATTAGTGGTTTCTATTAACCTGCAAAAACTTCCAAGATCCAGATTCATTATGTGACCTTCCCAGCCTGAGAAAGCTGATAAGCTTTTCTCCACATTTTCAAAGTTGTTAATTAAAAGGACAACCAAATGCAACCTTTTCCTGGGAAGATGCTGATCCATTAATCACCTTTCTTTGGAAGCAATATTCAGCCAATTTTTTACTAAGTGTATAACAATTTAGCCCCAATTTTTCCATCTTGAATATAAGAAATAGGAAAATATCTCTACTAATCTATTAGTCTTATTCCAAAAGTTCAGTTGCTTTGACATATATGTTTATAATGAATCAACGTAGACTTCTTTACTCGAAGAGTTTAAAATTATCTATGCAAAAATTGTATTAGAATTTCACCTTGAATCACCATCAGGCTCACCAGTCTGTAACTTTTCAAGCTCAACTCCTCCACCTTTTAGGGAAAAAACCTCCTTGCCTTGCCTGCCTGGCACTCTTTTTCCTGTTTCCTGATAACATATAAGGAACTCATATTTGCTTTTCCAAGTGCTTTTAGCATTCTGTCACATGATTTACGTCTAGAGAGAGGATTATTTTTAAGTACTGTGACGCAATTTTACTCTCCCACTGCCTCTCGGCTTCGTCTTAATTATCATCGTCCGTCCCTTTCTAGCTTTGACATCTGCTCCCCTGATGGAGGAACAGAATGAAGGACTGACAGTTTCACTGTGTGCCTCAAGTATTTGCTGCTGTCCTTACTTCAAGGACAGTAAAAGACATATTTCTCAATCTTAATTCTAGAATTTTAGAATTTAGCTTTCCTGAAAAGAACTGTACAACAAAGATCTTCACGACCCAGATAATCATGATGATGTGATCACTAATCTAGAGCCAGACATCTTGGAATGTGAAGTCAAGTGGGCCTTAGAAAGCATCACTATGAACAAAGCTAGTGGAGGTGATAGAATTCCAGTTGAGCTGTTTCAAATCCTGGAAGATGATGCTGTGAAAGTGCTGCACTCAATATGCCAGCAAGTTTGGAAAACTCAGCAGTGGCCACAGGACTGGAAAAGGTCAGTTTTCATTCCCATCCCAAAGAAAGGCAATGCAAAAGAATGCTCAAACTACCGTACAATTGCACTCATCTCACATGCTAGTAAAGTAATGCTCAAAATTCTCCAAGCCAGACTTCAGCAATACGTGAACCGTGAACTCCCGGATGTTCAAGCTGGTTTTAGAAAAGGCAGAGGAACCAGAGATCAAATTGCCAACATCCGCTGGATCATGGAAAAAGCAAGAGAGTTCCAGAAAAGCATCTATTTCTGCTTTATTGACTATGTCAAAGCCTTTGACTGTGTGGATCACAAGAAACTGTGGAAAATTCTGAAAGAGATGGGAATACCAGACCACCTAATCTGCTTCTTGAGAAATCTGCATGCAGGTCAGGAAGCAACAGTTAGAACTGGACATGGAACAACAGACTGGTTCCAAATAGGAAAAGGAGTATGTCAAGGCTGTATACTGTCACCCTGCTTATTTAACTTCTATGCAGAGTACATCATGAGAAACGCTGGGCTGGAGGAAGCACAAGCTGGAATCAAGATTGCTGGGAGAAATATCAATAACCTCAGATATGCAGATGACACCACCCTTATGGCAGAAAGTGAAGAGGAGCTAAAAAGCCTCTTGATGAAAGTGAAAGAGGAGAGTGAAAAAGTTGGCTTAAAGCTCAACATTCAGAAAACGAAGATCATGGCATCTGGTCCCATCACTTCATGGGAAATAGATGGGGAAACAGTGGAAACAGTGTCAGACTTTATTTTTTTGGGCTCCTAAATCACTGCAGATGGTGACTGCAGCCATGAAATTAAAAGACGCTTACTCCTTGGAAGAAAAGTTATGACCAACCTAGAGAGCATATTCAAAAGCAGAGACACTATTTTGCCGACTAAGGTCCACCTAGTCAAGGCCATGGTTTTCCCTGTGGTCATGTATGGATGTGAGAGTTAGTCTGTGAAGAAAGCTGAGTGCTGAAGAACTGATGCGTTTGAACTGTGGTGTTTGAGCAGACTCTTGAGAGTCCCTTGGACTGCAAGGAGATCCAACCAGTCCATTCTCAAGGAGATCAACCCTGGGATTTCTTTGGAAGGAATGATGCTAAAGCTGAAGCTCCAGTACTTTGGACACCTCATGCGAAGAGTTGACTCATTGGAAAAGACTCTGATGCTGGGAGGGATTGGGGGCAGGAGAAGAAGGGGACGACCCAGGATGAGATGGCTGGATGGCATCATGGACTTGATGGAAGTGAGTCTGAGTGAACTCCGGGAGTTGGTGATCGACAGGGAGGCCTGGTGTGCTGCGATTCCTGGGGTCGCAAAGAGTCGGACACAACTGAGCGACTGAACTGAACTGACACTCTTTTAACAGGTTCATGGCTCTTAGACACGTGTTCACTCCCTTTATCTGCTATGCAGGTCTTTTTAAAAGTTTTATTAGGTTTTTTTTTTTTTTAATTAAAAGACGAACACATGCTTTTAAATTTTAATTATTTATTTATTTTTGACTGTGCCGGATCCTCGTTGCTTTGCTCAGGTTTCCTCTAGTTGTGGCAAGTGGGTTTCTCATTGCAGTGGCTTCCTTTGTGAAGTGCAGGCTTAGTAGTTTTGGTTCACGGGCTTGGCTGAACCAACTAAGTTCTGCGGCACGTGAGACCTTCCTGGGCTGGGGATGGAACCCATGTCCTCTGCATTGGCAGGCAGATTCTTATCCACTGTGTCACCAAGGAAATCCATGTGTTTATTTTTAATAATAATAAAAAAAGGAGTATATAGAATAAAAATTAGTGTTCCCACCTCCAGCTTCAATTCCATTTCCGAAGACTCAGTGAAGATTTCTAACTCATGCATGTCCAACACATGAAAGCCTAGAGAGCAAACTATAGGGTCTTAACTTTTGTCTGCCTCTTTTTTTTTTCTTCTTTCATTGGGTTTTTATTTGTCATGATAGTATCATCAGAACTGGGAGCCTCTGGTCTCTCTCTAGCCATCTCCCCTTACAAAGCCACCAGACCTAGGCTTGTTGAACTTTTAGAAAGTTTCTAAGTGAAGAGAAATATCACCAAAGTACCTAAAGGCTGCTTAGTCTCTAAAACAATCTGTCTTTTAAACAATCTGTTCTGCCTCTAAAAGGAAACCCTTCGGCCTTTCACATTAAACTGCTATGAACACCAAGTGTTTTTCCTTTATTCCAAGACTTTGGGGATGTGAAATGGAAAGAAAAAAAAATGTTCTCAGCTTTCATCCCTTTTTTAGCCAACTGACTCTAAAGAAAGAGGGGAAAAATCATCAACTAAGATTATAGCAAAATATATACCCTGAAGTTCATCAACATAATGAATAGTTCTAATATTTATGCTCAGATTTCATCTTTGTGCTCCTTTCTTCACATAGTCCATCACTTATTCATATCTTTCGTACCTGGGATACAAAGGTAAAAAAGGCACAGTTCTTGCCCACAAGATGCTTATAGTCTAGTGGGAAAACAGGCAGGTCACCAGGTCCTGATGATGCAGTACATTAAATGCCACCAAAGATATTTAGATATATAATCAAATGTCCATATTGTGAAAAAAGATCTTACCTAAAGTTGAGTTTAAAGCAATACCCAAAAGACCTCCAGAGGAAAGGTTGAGTAAAGGGATTCTAGGAGGTCAGTGGTCAGAAAAATCATCAGTCCCACTAGAACTGCTATAAAATATCGTCAATCTATGTGACTGCATACAAGGGCATAGATGTCTTTTAATTTTGTTTTTATTCAAACATAAAGGTAAGAGAATAAAATATTCCAATATGCTTATGTCAATTCTATTCACCCAAAACTCTGGCATTTTTGCCTGGGCATCCATAGCTCTTGTTTCGACCTTTTTTATATTAGTAATAGCATATTTCAGAGGCTCTGTGTTATGGAGGTTGTATACATATCTACCTCTCTCACTGGCATTCGAGTTTTAAGGCAAGAACAATGTGTTCCCCTCGTTTATAACGCTTATATCATGTACTCCCTAAGGAGGTTCTTAATAAATGTGTATTCAATATAAGCATTACCTGTTCACTAGTCTATATAAGGCCATTTGTATTTGACCAAACCAAACCAGCACAAACGACAGCCACATCAGCAACATGAAAAGGTTACTCACCAAGCAGTGGACAACACAGACGTTTTTGGGATTCTGCAGTAGCCAGTTATACATATTCCGACACACAGCAAAGAGGTTGTGCAGGCTGGGGGCCTGCCTGATGGGCCAACTGCATTCTGAGACCTAAAGGAACACAGCAGAAAGGAATGAATTCCCAAGCAACTCCCTCTCCAGGAGCAGGTATCACACCAAACAACTTCTGGAAATGACACTACATCCTCTTTCAACACAGCAGGAAGAGTTGGGAACAGGGTCCAAACACAGAAGAGTTTAATCCTGTAACTTTTTTACTTTAAAAATACTGTTTCAGTAATTGGTAAGAAAACACAGTTTGAAATACATTTTAAATTAAACTGGATGATTTAAACTACCTATTTGGATTTTTAAAACTTCTGTGGGGTTACACTGAATTTAACTTTTATTTAGTATAAAACATTTTGATCTGCCTACTAGATGCTTAATCATAGGGTTACATTATAAATCCTGCACTACCCTTAATTTTATCCAAGCGGATAAAAGTGAAAACATGAAAAAGTGCTGCTGAGTAAGCCAAAGATAGGCTTTTTCAGGGGTCTTATTTCTTTCTCTTTTAATGAAGGAACTCACAACTTAATGGGGATGATATCTGGCATTTTCATTCATTTAACACATGCAATCATTCAACACATTATAGAACACTGACTACATTTGTAGAATTCTGCTTGGCTCTGATCTGAAAAATCATGTAAGATGGGTACTAATACGATTCCCATTTTGCAAAAGAGAAGACTGACTCTCAGAGGTTGTCTTATCTAAACTCATACCACTGGTTAGCACCAGGATTGCAACCAAGGTCTTCTGAATGTAAGTCACTCTGCTGCAACAGTATACTGGCTGAAATTGTTATTTGCCTCAGAATTCTAGGCATGAGTCTCGGTAGGGAAAAACTTAGATTTAGGCAAACTCATGAAAACAGAGAAGCCTGGAGGGCTCCAGTTCATGGGGTGGCAAAGAGTTGGACATGACCGAGCTACTTTCACTTTCACTTTTCGTCTCAATGACCTCTCTGGGCTTTTCTGGTGGCTCAGATGGTAAAGGATCGGCATGTAATGCAGGAGACCTGGGTTCGATCCCCGGGTCAGGAAGATCCCCTGGAGGAGGGCACGGCAACCCACTCCAGTATTCTTACCTGTGGAGAACTCTATGGACTGAGGAGAGTCGGACATGACTCAATGACTAACACCTTCACTTTTCTTTAATAACCTCTCTAAGCCTTTCTCCATAAAATACTGTGAATGCTAATCACCTATCTACCTCATAGGATTGTGGCTACTACATAAGATTGTATTTCAAAGGCTTAGCTCAGTATTTGACACACACAAAATGATCAACAAATACTGGCTATCACTATTATTATTATTATTTTATCAGGTAATTGTAGTGCAAATCCTTAAGGTCAGATAGAGCAAACTATGTTTGAAAAAAATCAATAAAACCCTTTTGGGCAAAAGTTTAGACTGAAGGGTCAGATCATACAAGGCCTTGTTAAGAACTGAGAGAAATATTTAAGAAGGAAAGTAACTCTTATTAGATTTCAGTATGAAGAAAGGATATAGATGACAAAAGACACAGTCAGAGAGAACAGTCAGATGGCAGTAAGTGGAATCTAAGTAAGAAACGATAGTGGCTTAAGCTAGATGAGTGGTAGTGGGACACACAAAGACTTGAGGAATTCAAAAAATAGACAGGAAGTGGAATGCCTGTATATAAGACTTAGCGATCGATCAGAGGGTGGCAGTGCATGAGTGTAGACAGTGATGTGCAGGGGGAGGAGATAAAAATGACTGCCAGATTTCCAGCCTGAATGGCTGGATAAAAGGATGGGAGGTGCCATTATTAAGACAGGGAATTCTGGTCAAAGGAACGGGCTTTTACAGTCGTGTCATCAAAAAGTGCTCTGCAACACTAACAACACTGGTCTAAGAAAACCCAAACGTCCCAAATTCTTTACATTTAACGGTAGGGAAGGAGAGGCAGGAATAATCTGTTTGGTTCACGCTTTTCTAGTAACCATATAGTAACTAGTCAAAATATAGGTGGGAAATTATCTGTGCTGTCTAGAGTTGACACCCGAAACCAAACAGAGTTTCTCTCTCTGTGGATGCCAAAAGCCCATTCTTTTTGGTTATTTTGTAACTTTTTTCCCTGTAAAATGATTGCAGGTGGCATCGGGGGACCTGCCAGGTGGTTAATTATCCTAGACCTTTGGGAAAGACAGGTGCAATGCATTAAACAAAATAGATGAAACACCTAACAAAGCTACCAAACAACCCAGGGTAGCCAGTGTTGAGCCTCTGTCAATTTAAACTCCATAAAGCTTGCCCCTTTCACCTAATATGATTTGGGGCTGTTTCTGGCCCATTCTTTATTCTCAAAGAGATTCCCCATTGATGTGTTCTCAAGGTATGGAAATAATGATTAAAAATAGAATAATTGGGAAGAAAAGATTTGCCATCAGAGGAATTGCAAAATGTATATTTATACAAGCTGCTTCCTATCTGTCTGCAATGTTTTTCCTTCCCTTGGAAAATTTCTATTCAGAATACAAAGCCCAAGTTCCAGCGTTCTCCTGTCTCTGACAGTTTCTCTTAACACTCACAGGCAGAAATACTTAGTCATCCTGATCAGCAGAGCAACATGGTGAAGCCCTCAGGTTGGTTTTCACCTTAGCTTTACAACTTACTACCTAATTAACCTTTGGCAAGTTGCTAACCTCTCCAAGACTCAAGTCTCTTGTGTGTGAAGTAAAAATGGGCATTACAGGTCAGTTGTAAGACCTAAAGAGCATGACATAAACACAGTAAGTGCCAGCTAACTGACAAGCCATATTCAAATTAACTATTTACATCTATCTCCCCATTTAGACACTAAGCTCCAGGAGAAGATAGACCATTTCTTGTTTTTGTAACCCAAGTACAGAGTCCACATGCTAGCCCAATGGTAGGCACTCAGTAGGCATTTGCTGAGTGAACAAATGAATGAAAGAACCAAGGAAGGAACCCCATATGGTAATCACTTCTTATAACATGATTTATCTTTGTCTGTATGTAAAAGATCTTGAAGAAGCAATGTTGAATCAATTTTGTTGTATTTTTAGATTATGACTATGTAAAAATGTAGAAAATTTATTTTCTCAAACAGTATTCAGGCAGCCTTTTTAAACCTCTTAGAAATTATATGTCACCCCTACAAATACTAAATGTCAGTATCTATAATGAGCCTCAGCTAAAAGCTGGCTAAATTGTTCTTAGCACAATACACCAATTGTTCAGAATCATTAAATCAATCAAGTAAATAATATTAATTTAAAGTACTCCATAATTACATATTTACTTGATATATAATTATACACCATTAGACAAACATACAATTAGAATTTTTTAAAAGCATGTGCTCTGTCTAAAGGGGAAAAACATTAAGGCGAAAAAAAAATTTTTTCTTTTTAAACAAAATCAATCACTGCAAGAGGTTTTCGTAGCTTTGTGAGGTTCACAGCTTTGTACAATAAGCACAATCCTTGGGCAGGTGACACTTCATTATGCTGCCTCCAGTCTCTCTGAACCCCTCCCGGAGTAGCAGACAGCAGAGAATGCCATATGGATTACAGGCTCCATGATACCACCTGGAGGGAAAGGAGGCCAGAGCAGCACAGGGCTGAATGCTATTCGGTTTTCATCTTTCTGTCTCCCCAGGCAAGAGAGGAGATGACAGAAGCATCCCATTTGCTGAGCATAAGAGCAAAAGATGCTATAGAGAATCAGACTGAAGAGTCATATCCAGTGTTTTAAGAACCTGATTCCATTTTTGGAGGACAGAGGTACTTCAGGCAATTGCTTATTTGGCATTTTATTATTAGTAATGGTGATTATAGCTTCCCCTTACTGAAGGCTTACTCTAAGCCAGACACTGCTTCAAATGTATTCCTTATAGCACACCTACAGAAAAATATTCTAAGTATTTGAGATGGAAATCCTATTGTCATCTCTACTTACTACAGGAGGATGATTTTTAGATGACATGAAGTGACTTACCCAAGAAGAGTTGAGATGTGACTCTAGGATAATTTTTGTGCACATCATATGAATTTCACCTCAGTAAAAAATAATAAAAATGTGTACACTGTCTGATGATTATCAACTACAGTTCCATACATTTCTGAGGCAGTTATGGCACCACATGGGGGCTATTTTTTTTTTTTTTTTTTTACCAAGGTTAATAAGACAGTCAAGTCACTGAGGGCTGCAGAACTAGAATGTTGGACTTTCAGGTTCTCCGGCTCCTAGGCCAGGGGCATTTTTCTGCCCCATTATTTCCTACCCTTACACTGATGTACAGCGACAGAGGAGAGATGAATATAAAGTCACTCCTCTGTGGCCAGCTCCCCTCACCATCCAGAAAACCAGGAGAGAAACAACTAGGAGCTATGGTGACCTCTTTAGTGAGTTCTGGAAGGAGAAAGGAAAAATAGGTGACCTTCAGAAAAAATCACAAACCTTTTAAGAAACCCAACTTGATCATATATTTTCCTAAAATTAAATTATTTGCAAAGAGGAAGAAATTCTATAAGATTATACCATTTAGAAATAGTGGAAATAAAATAAGATTCTAAAAGAACCAGCTGGGTTTATCTTTTCTATGTTACTAGCTGGGCTCCTTCAGCTTACTCCTTCCTGGTTGCACAGATGGAGAAGGAGGCTCAAAGTGGCACTTACATTCGCATTATCAGGATGTAAGAACTTTAGGGCAGCCTAGATTTGCTGGCCATTCATCCACTTTTCCATTTATTGCCAACAATAACACCAAGAAATGTGTAAAGCAGTGGTTCCTGAAACTCTAGGACATAGTTACAAAACTTCTGTGCAGAAATGGAACCAGTGCACGTACACATACACTCACTCAGAGTGAATGAGTACAGTGTATATTTGGGGGATGATGAAAAAGGTTTGGGTATAGATACTGGTGATGATTATACACTATTATGAGTGTGTTTAATGCTGCTGAATTGTACCCTTACAAATGTCTAAAATGGTATGTTTATGTTATATGTCTTCTATCATAACAAAGAAAAAATAGGAGTGAAAAATACATAGTTAAAACTCTGAAGTCCATGCATGAATCAAAATATACAATGGATTCTTGTCTATTTAACTTAGATTCAGAACATCTGGTTTAGATGATGCATCTCACTGGTCTCCAAGACTCCACTGTCAAAAGCATGACTTTTATTTCCTCAAGGTGGATACTGGCTAAGAAAAGGCAAAAAATTGACATTCAACACCTCTTCTGCAGTCCTGAATAGGAATTCTAACACTATGAATGCAGGGCTATCAGCTATGCTTTGTTTTGAGTCAAATCCTCTGCTAAAACGGAAACTAAACACAGAGTCCTATTTTAATATTCTGTGGATGGGGTCACAAAGAGTCGGACACAGCTGAGCAACTAACACTTTCATACATATCTACATATGCAAATACTAAGAAACTGCTATTTAATTATTTCATATGATTCCTGTCAACCCATGTGGTTTCTAAGCATCAAAGTTAATCAAAATAAACAATGATGCCCCTCAGCAAAATAAAGTCATCCTAGAAACAGCCTGTCTCTGTCATCACCATCTTGATCTCCAAACACACATCACATAATAAAAAGGTAAAACGGCTGAGTTCAGGATTCAAGGTACAGAGACATAGACAGAGCTCCATTCATGTGGGCCCCTACACAAAAGTGGTCTTGTGTTTGGTCTCTTCCAACAGTGGTATCCAAGGAAGCCTTGGCCATCTACATTTATTGAAATAAGACTTATTTGCAGACCTAGCCCTCCACTGGTCGGGAAGGAGAAGAAAATGACTTCAGTCCTTGAGGATAGGAAGAGGAGAACCAAGAACACATTTCTAAGTCATGCAACAATGTGATGCAAATCAGCTTGTAGTGTTAGTGTTGGCAAGAGAAAGGATTAGGGAATTAGAAAGAGATACAGACCTATCAAAAACAGAGCTATGCTGAAAATTCTAAGGCTGTGGGACTGTCTTCCTGAGATGCACCTGAGGGTTGAGTGAAGTCAGAGGGTCTAGTTCCATTCGGTGGAGTTCTGGGACCATCTGTAAAGAGGGTAACGACGTAGTGCAGTTCTGTTTTTTAGGGGAAAGAATTGGAATTGGCATGGAGAAATCCTCCGAAGAGTGGGGCTGTGGAATGGGTGGCCTGTCAGGGAGTGGGAGCAGCTCGTGGATGAGACAGTGTGTCTCCCCTGGTGGGAGCATGGGTTCTCAGGACATGAAGAACAGTGAAAGATGAGCTAGAGAGCACAGAGGCCAGATCATGAAGAGACGGGTAAGACACTCTCTACAGTTTGCATGGAGACGAAATAACCCCACTCCTTTCACCTAGATGAGATTTACTCATGCTTTGGGGTCCAGCTCTCACTACTATCTTCCTTCACTAAACTTCCTCAGTATGTATTGTAAATATTATTTCCATTTGTCTTGAGAACATCCTGGCTTCTTTCTCCAACTAGGCTGAGGTGCCTTGAGAACAAGAATCAAATTTTTATTCGATATCTACGTATTCAACAATACTTGGCACATTTGATCATCTGAGAAACCTTTCCTAGCCAGGCCAGCCATCACTCTAGGCAGCAAATAAAAAAACGTGCTCTCTGCTCTTTGACCCGGATAACCACAATGGTGTGATCACTCACCTAGAGCCAGACCTCCTGGAGTCTGAAGTCAAGTGGGCCTTAGGAAGCATCACTACGAACAAAGCTTAGTGGAGGTGGTGGAATTCCAGCTGAGCTATTTCAAGTCCTAAAAGATGATACTGTTAAAGTGCTGCACTCAATACGCCAGCAAATTTGGAAAACTCAGCAGCGGCCACAGGACTGGAAAAGGTCAGTTTTCATTCCAATCCCAAAGAAAGGCAATGCCAAAGAATGTTCAAACTACTGCACAATTGCACTCATCTCACAGACTAGCAAAGTAATGCTCAAAATTCTCCAAGCGAGGCATGAACCGAGAACTTCTGGATGTACAAGCTGGATTTAGAAAAGGCATAGGAGCCAGAGATCAAATTGCCAACGTCTGCTGGATCATCAAAAAAGCAAGAGAGTTCCAGAAAACCATCTACTTCTGAGTTACTGACTATGCCAAAGCCTTTGACTGTGTAGACCACAACAAACTGTGGAAAATTCTTAGAGATGGGAATACTAAACCACCTTACCTACCTTCCTTCTGAGAAATCTGTATGCAGGTCAAGAGGCAGCAATTAGAACCAGACACGGAACAACAGACTGGTTCCAAATTGGGAAAGGAGTATGTCAAGGCTGTATATTGTCATCCTGCTTATTTAACTTATATGCAGAATACATCATGTGAAATGCTGGGCTGGATGAAGCACAAGATGGAATCAGGATGGCTGGGGGAAATATCAATAACCTCAGATACGCAGATGATACCACCTTTATGGCAGAAAGTGAAGAGGAACTGAGAAGCCTCTTGATGAAAGTGAAAGAGGAAAGTGAAAGCTGGCTTAAAACTCAACATTCAGAAAACGAAGATCATGGCATCTGGTCCCATCACTTCATGGCAAATAGATGAGGAAACAGTGGAAACAGTGAGAGACTTTATTTTGGGGGGGCTCTAAAATCACTGCAGATGGTGACTGCAGCCATGAAATTAAAAGACGCTTTCTCCTTGGAAGAAAAGCTATGACAAACTTAGACAGCATATTAAAAAGCAAAGACATTACCTTGCTAACAAAGGTCCATCTAGTCAAAGCTATGGTTTTTCCAGTAGTCATGTATGGATGTGAAAGCTGGACTATAAAGAAAGCTGAGTGCAAAAGAATTGATGCTCTTGAACTGTGGTGTTGGAAAAGACTCTTGAGAGTCCCTTGGACTGCAAGGAGATCCAACCAGTCCATCCTAAAGGAAATCAGTCCTAAACATTCATTGGAAGGACTGATGTTGAAGCTGAAACTCCAATACTTTGGCCACCTGATGCGAAGAACTGACTCATTGGAAAAGACCCTGATGCTGGAAGATTGAAGGCAGAGGGAGAAGGGGATGACAGAGGATGAGATGGTTGGATGGCATCACTGACTCGATGGACATGAGTTTGAGCAGGCTCTGGGAGTTGGTGATGGACAGGGAGGCCTGGCATGCTGCAGTCCATGGGGTTGCAAAGAGTAGGACATGACTGAGCGACTGAACTGAACTGCTCTCTGAGGGCAAGTGAGAACAGCCCAAGGCAGGTGTTCCACGTTCAGTTTCTGGTTCCTTTGGTAAGACTGCTAAGTCTGGTCACAAAATATGTGCTTATACTAATTGATGCCTTTCTTTAAATATCTTTATAGAGATTGCTTTTATAAATCATATATGTATATATGCATAATCATATATGCATATATTAATGTGCATGAATACTTCTATAGTGATATTATATCTTTATTTACTTCCAGAGGGAAAATTTTCCAGACTATCACAAATATTTCAAGATGAAATAAAATTTCTAAGGAATATTATGCAGGATGTTTCATGGTCCTTCAATTATTAAAATAATAGCATTTTGTGTATAACTGAGTCACTTTGCTATAAAGCAGAGACTGGCACAACACTGAAAATCAACTATACTTCAATAAAAATAAAGAAGAAAGAAAATGATGGCACTGAGTTTTTAAACCGAAAAGATCAATTCAAAAGATTTGTTGAATTAGAAATAAAATATCTACCCACATTTTTGTGGATGCTAATTTACTTGCTCTCAATAAGGTAATAGATAGAATGAGAGTTGGAAGGGCAGTTAATTATAGTGAAATTTTAAAGAGCTGCATTTAAAATCTGTTATAGAATAGGAATTTAGAGCAAACCACTTGAGAACAGTTCTGTCAATGCTTCTTAGAGAGTGGTCCCCAGGGCAACAGCAGAAGGAGTATCCAGAAAGTTGTGAGCATAGCAACTTCTCATCACACCCCTCTGCTGAATGTTTAAAAGCCCTCTAAGAGATTCTGATGTACATTAAATCTTGAGAACCACTGGGTGACCTCTTGCTTTATTTGGATCTGAGAAAAGAGAATCCTTCACAAAATTCTCCCTTATTTTATTGAACATTAGGCTAGGAAGTGGTCTAAAAGAGCATACAGAATAATTTCCAGATTTTACAGATCAGGAAACTGAGGCCCAGAGATTATTAATGGCAACTAAAATTCGCAGCAAAATGCTTTCTGGCATCAAAACTGAGATCCTTGATGCAGAGTAAACACAGCCAGGTATTATTTTGCATATTTGAAATCAAGTTTCACTTTTACAGGACTTCCCTGGTGGCTCAGACAGTAAAGAATCCATCTGCAATGCAGGAGACATGGGTTCGATCCTTGGATTGGGAAGATCCCCTGGAGAAGGAAATGGCAACCCACTCCAGTATTCTTGCCTGGAGAAATCCATGGAGAGGAGCCTGGTGAGCTATAGTCCGTGGTGTCACAAAGAGTCGGACATGACCGAGTGACTAACACTTCACTTTTACAGGGTACAATGTGTAAAAAACCCTTTCTGTTTATTCAGAAATCCAGATGCAGCTGCAGAACCAATCATAGCTAAAGGCTAAGTTGAGATATTTGAAAGTGTTCCTGAGAGAGAAAAAGCCGTATTATTTTACTGAGTAAACCAAATTCAGTGGCCAGAAATATTAGACTTGGCATTAGATTCAAGCCAAAGCCAGCTCTCATCACTCCTTAACCAGCCTGAAACTAGAACTCTTTCTCTGCCCAGTCCCAAAAGCTCCTTGAGAGGATAAATCAGTTTTCCAGGTAACACTCTCAGCCCAGAGTAATGGCTGTTACCCCACTTCTCTGTACCTCAGTTTCTCCATCTACTTCAGAGGACTGTTGAGGGAATTAATAATAGATTGCATGTAAAGTTCCTGGAACACTGCAAATGCTCTAAAAACGTTGCTGCCAGTGTCACCACTATAAATATGAGCAATCGCATCACCAAACCCACAGTGTGGACTGTTTACGTGCTATACCTCACTTAGGAAAAATGTACCTCTACCAAAAGTCAGAAAGCCATTTCCATTCAAACTGGCGTGTCTCTCCTGGTCCCACCACACTGCTTCAACAAGCAATAAGGAAGGGTGAAAGGCATCATTAGTGCTCCAATATAAGGGTCTCCAACTGCCCCGTGGAGCAGTCCAGTCTTCACTGAGCCACACAGCAACGTGCCTAACAACTGAGCAACCAGTCACAGCTGATTTGAGGCCCCCAAATAGCGGGTACCTCACTGACAGAGAAACTTTCCTGCAAACATCCTCACCCAAGGAAAAGCTTCAGAATATCTTATAGTAGCCTAATAAGAACTTTACAGATAGAGAAGTATAGATAGTACATAATTTTTCAGCTCCATGTGCCTAGGGGCAAAGGCTTTGAGAACAGCTCTTCAAGGGTAAAATACCCTGTTACGTCTTTAACCTTGTGATCAGGTCTAAAATTCCTTACCCTGCTGTGAAACTTGGCAGTTCGATAAGACTTGGGCGACAGATTGTACACCGTGTAGTGGTCAAGATGTCTGGAATCCAGAAAGCTTCGAATATCATCAACTTGATTCCTGAATCCTATGTCAACACTGTCCAGAGGAAAGGACATCACTGGGAAGGTTAACATAGAGAGAAAATAGGTTAAACAGGCCTGCTGTCACAATGGGCAGCAGCTGACAGCTGAGCCACCGAGCCGTTAATAAACGTGAGGGACTTACCAATAATTCTGGAGGTAACATAAGTGAAGTCTAAATCTCCCTTTGTGTAGCTAAAAGCAAGACAGGAAAGGGCATTCATTAAAATGATCCAAATATCCCAAGATTGCTTCCTCTCTCTCTCAGTCACCCGTGCATCATATCCCAGGACATTTCCATCCAGTAGCCGCATTTTGATTTCCCTCAAGGCCATCTTCTCTCTACCAAGGAAGCATTGTTGACAGAAGACAACCCACACCCTCAGAAGCACACATCTACCCCTCCAAACAGGGCACCCCAAAATCCTCTGTAGATGCCACTTCATGAATAGAATCCATCTCAGAAGAGAAAACACTGCTAATTCATTAACACTGATTGTCTCAGCCTCTTCACCTACAGGAAAACAGTTCCCCTAAGCGTCAGCAGCAAGGGGGTAGAAGAGGAAGTGATGGAGGGAAAACAAAGGACCCTTTTTTGAGGCCTACAAGGTGCTGGTTGGAGACTGAAGGTAAAGTATAAAATTATATTTGAACAAAAATTAAAATGCTGATTAATATACCGGACTACACACATGGATTTCTGCTTTAAAACCACATTTTGTAACTAAATGGCAACCCACTCCAGTATTCTTGCCTGGAAAATCCCATGGACAGAGGAGCCTGGCGGGCTTCAGTCCATAGGGTCACAAAGAATCAGACACAACTGAAGCGATTTAGCATAGCACAGCACACTGTAATGTAAAAGGACCCTAGAACTTTATAATTCCTAATACTAAAAAAGAATTCATATGGCCCGCTTGTAAAAGTTTCATACAGGAGAAGGGGAGGAAACTTCTCCCAGTAAATAAATTTTAAAGGGCTATTAAAATATAAAAACAAACTTCTGTTTTGAATACAATCCTTAAGGACTGCTTACTTGGATTGCATGTGATTATCTCACCTAATTCTTGAACCACTAAAGACATAAATCTTAGCAGAGTATAAAAGTAGAGCTCTGAGAGGTTAGTTGATGTGCCTCAGGTTAACAAGGGCAGGTACTGCGTTAGAATCCAGGATGATGGATTTGAAAGCCAGGGATGGCAACCACTATCCTCTAATGTACCAGTAAGCCAAGTCCTCCTAGCCTGTGCTTTTCTCAAAGTCTCAGTCGGATGACTTCAATGGCATTCCTCAATCAGACCCCATGCAGCTGCATCGCAAAATTGATAAGTCTTTGAGCCAGATAAGCCGTTGGCAGGTAACCAGATCCTCTGGGGGCACAAGGTCCATTAACGTAAAGGGAAGAAAGCACATACCTGGTAACAGATTGTATAACTCTGGAAGACGTGTCTTTGAGAGTGTCTTTCAAGTTGTCCTTTAGGTTGCTAAAGAGCCTCCCTGCCCCTCCTTTCACCATGTCAAAAAGACCTCCGCCATAGCTGGGCTCCATGTCTGGAGACGAGGCACCTGCCAACGGAAATCAGAAAAAGAGGTAATAGCAGAAAAAGAGGTAATGGGTTTCCCAGGTGGCTCGATGGTAAAAAAAAAAAAAAAAAAAAGTCTGCATGCCAATGCAAGAAATGCAGAAGAATGCAGGCTCAACCTCTGGGTCTGGAAGATACCCTGGAGAAGGAAATGGCAACCCATTCCAGTACTCTTCCCTGGAGAATCCCATGGATGGAGGAGCCTGGTAGCCTACAGTCCACGGGGTTACAAAGAGTTGGACACGACTTAGCAACTAAGCGTGATGAATATGTGGCATGAATGAGGAATATCCCTTTATTATTAGAAGCTACCCTGTTCCCATTTGGGGAATGTTTCTTAACATAGCGTAACTTAGCTTATCAAGATTGATACATGAAGGAAGTAGGAATCTGTGCAGAGGAAGCTAATATAAACAACAGCCAGGCAGGTTGTACAGACCAGCAGGTATGAGCCTGA
This sequence comes from Capricornis sumatraensis, assembly GCF_032405125.1. Lineage (NCBI taxonomy): Eukaryota > Metazoa > Chordata > Mammalia > Artiodactyla > Bovidae > Capricornis > Capricornis sumatraensis. Next base: position 180,510,489 of record NC_091070.1, read on the forward strand.
GTCCCTCTCACCTGGGTTCTGGCCCAGCCCTGCTGCTATTCCTAACTGTAAGAACTTAGGGAGCCTTTCTAAGCCTCTTTCTTGCTGTCTATAAAATTGGGATAAAAATAATGCCTACTTCACCAGAAAACATTAAATGAGTGTATCTTAAGCTATTAGCATAGTACCTACTATATTAAGGAGTCAACAGATTGCAGCTATACTATTTTTATGCTGCACCCTGAAATTCCTATGTTGATATTTTTTCATCTTTGTTCACTTTTCAACTCTATGATGACAAAGGGCAAGAATGGCATCTCTTATTTTTTTTTTTTAAATGCAGTATTTGTTGTATACTTCAAAATATGTTAAGAGGATAGATCTCTGGATCTCAGGTATAGTAGAACACAGGACCTCACTTAGCTTACAGGAGCGAACCTCTGTAACTCTGACTCTGTTGCTAAGTTTCCCTTCATACCTCCCTCAGGACAGGGGGATGGAGGCACATCTGTGTTCCAACCTGATCAGTTATTTTAAGTGACAGGTAGATACATGCGTGTGGACAGTGGTTAAATGTGTCTGTGCAAAGTCTGCAGAGAAAATTTCAAAACAAACAAACAAAAGAAGACGGATCTCATGTTACAAAACAAAACAAAAAGCAAGTCACACAAAAGAACACGGGAAAGTTTTTGGAGGTTGTGGTAATAGTATCATGACTAAATGCATATATCTAAACTCATCAAGATGCATACATTAAATATGGTGATGTTTTATATATCAATGATGCCTCAATAAACCTTAAAAATTAACTGCCAGAAAAAGGAAAGCTGGAGGAGGAATTTATAAATGAAAATGTCTTAAAAGACCAATCAACCACGTACAATGCATGGAACTTAATCCAAACAAACCATAAAAAGTTAATGACAATTCTCTACTGGTCCAGTGGTTGGGACTCTTGAGCTTCCACTGAAGCGGACACGGGTTGGAGCCCTCAGCAGAGCCAAAAAAATTACATACATAAATAAAAAGTTAATGACATTTATGGGCAATAAGGATTTGAACAATTAACTGGGTATTCAACATTAAGGATTTATTGTTAATTTTTAGGTAGGATAATGATATTGTAGTTATATTACATGTAGTCCTTATCTTCTAGAACACTGAAATATTTATAAATTTAAAATTGCAGTGCTTTATATTTTAAAAACCAAATAGAGAAAAATAAAATATTCATGTAATAAAACCCTGAATTGTTAACATATACAGCACTATTTGCTAGGTATTATTTTAAACATCTTACCTATGCTCACTCATCCCAACAGCATACTTATGAGGTAGATATTATTATTATAATATTATTTTTCCATTTCATACATCAAAAAAACCAAGGCACAGAGGTTAAGCCACTTGTCTAAGCATATATGGCTCATCGGCTAATAAGTCTTGGGCAGAGTTTGGGATTCGAGCCCTATGCAACCTGGACAAAAGTATCCCTCTTTCTTCTCCTAATACTATCTCGAATTTAATATTTATCATTCCAAATAATTTCTTTAAACTTTTCTTACATATGTAGGTATCCATAAGTAATACATTAATATTAATTTTCATTTTTCCAAACTGCATTCTCCTTAACACTTAGTATGGTCAGACTTTAACATTTTTACCAACCTGGTGAATGAGACACATCTCCTTTTGGTCTTATTTGTGCTTTCCCTAATTATCAGAAGAGGAGGTATCTTTTGTTGTGTTTACTGGCCAGGTAGTTGTTCTTTAAACCACACTTCACTATATCTACTAAACTCCTTCGAGCTGTAGGAGTTCAAATACATACCTATAAATACATGCTGACTGTAATGTGCTTATCTCTTGATCACAAGAGCTTTTGATGGCCAAGTCACCATTAGCCATCTATTTGAAAACAAGGCTCTATTAGAAATTGCAAAGCACAGTCAGTGAACAGACGCATGAATAAACACTTGTAACGTCTACCACTAACCGAGTTCTCTCAAGCACCAGAAACTCCACTTGGACTTTTATGTTAGTACAGTTTCATGTTGTGGGAGATGAGGAGGGTGTTTATTATCCCCATTTTAAAGGCGAAGAAACAGAGGCTCCAACAGGGGTAGCAACTCACCTAAGATCTCAGCTAATGAGCAATAGAGCCAGGGATTCAAGCGCAAGTCTGTACCATTCCAAAGTCTATGCCACCTCCACCATCTCACACTCCTCCACAGCTCCATTCCAGTCCACAGTTTCAGCAGCTGTATTCAGGAGGACCCTCACCTGCCTCACACACAGCCGTCCCTCTCCAAATCCCCGCTCCTCCCCACCCCCGCATGTCTGCCTCTCATCTGGCTGCTCTCAGCAGCAGCTGTCCTCCCAACAAGCCCTCTCACAAATCACTGCACCTGTCAGACCAACCAAACCAATCTCATTACTCCGGCAGCTGAGCCTCTGTCGCCCACACTGCTTCACAGCCCTGCATAATTGCCCGGAGCCAGCTCGATGAGCAGCTCCTCTAGGCGAGGGCTAGGGCCACAGATCTAAGCACGCTCTCGTGTGTTCGGCTTCTGTAAGAAAAAGGGCATATTATTTCCCTTTAAACACATTCACACATAAAAGTCTGTATCGTATTTTCATTTTAAATACAGCAAGGATAGAGCAACATATGCTTATAAATGCTCATTTCCAGCCCAAGTTACCATTCTAGCCTGAACACCCTTCTCATATATGATTGTTCTAAGAGATGACACCAAATTGATTATTCAGACCTCTCTCTCTCAATTTCATGCTGGAATAGAACTCCAAGACACCAACCTATTAAAAGATATAAATATCCTTGATTATCTAAAAATCAGGCTCTTATCATCACTCAGGCTCCATGCTCTGTTCATTAGAGCCTTGGAACCCTGCAGAAACCAGAACCATCTGGCAGAGCTACAACGTCTGTAACCTCTATATACCCAAGTTATATGTCAAACTAACCAGGACACAAAAAAGAAAAGAAAGACACTATATGACGTTACAGGGCTTTGAGGAGGGTATTTTGGCTTTCTCTAATGAGCTATATGAGTGTCAGAAGCACAGAATCTAAAAAGAATTTTGGAGGCTCAGCTTGTTAAGAGGAAAAGCAGAAAGTCTTCAAAAAGCGACATAACGAAGAGAGAAACCGTGACATGCAGGAGGAAGACAGTGACTAATAGGGGTTGACAAACCACAGCCCACGGGGCAAACCCTGCCTGCTGTCTGTTTTTACAGTCCGTGAAATAAGAATGTTACCACTTTTAAATGATTGGGGAAAAAGTCAAAAGAAGAATAATGTTAAACACAGTTTAAAACTACATGAAGGTCAAATTTCAATGTTTATAAGTATAGTCTTAGTAGAATACAACTATACTCATTTATTTACACACTGCCTATGGCTTCTTTCATGCTACGATGGCCAAGATGAAGAGTTGTGATGGAGACCTTATGGCTCATAAAATCTAAGGTACTTACTATCTGGTCCTTTATAGAAAAAGTTTTTTAATCCTTGAACTAAATGGTTGAAAGATCCTGCATTCTTAGGAATCCAGATCTTGCCACCTCTGACACTTTTCTAAATGCTTCATGCGAAGAACATACACCCTGGGCTTAGAAAGAGTCTTTGGAGATTTGAAGGTCTAAGAGGGTGGGAGCAGGGATGTCAGAGTTGAGAGAGCTTGAGAATGCCACCCCAGGAGAAAGAGTCCAGGTCTGTGCCCCTAAGGCTCCAGGTAGAATTCTGTTTTGTGATGTCTTTTCATTTTAAAATCTAATCCCACCCAAGATAAGCAGAAGAGAACCGCACTTTGCCCCCTGTGTCATTTCTAAGGATGTGATAAACAAGTTTTTCTTGGGATTCCTAATGTTTAGGAAACTAGAAACACCATCCTATCTCTCCCAAGTCATAAGAACTCACCATGGCTATGATTTGACCTGTTCTTACTCACAGAGTGACATCAAATTTATCTCTCCTGGAAGACAGTCTCTTCCCATGGGTCTATTAGTCAGCTGTTTGCTCATTTACTTATACTAAGTATCAGTCCAAAAAAGATTTGAGATGATCTGATAATTATTTAGAATTTTGAAAATAAATGTATTTTTCAGTTCAGTTCAGTCGCTCAGTCATGTCTGACTCTGCAATCCCATGAACCGCAGCACACCAGGCCTCCTTGTCCATCACCAACTCCTGGAGCCCAAACTCATGTCCATTGAGTCGGTGATGCCATCCAACCATCACATCCTCTGTCATCCCCTTCTCCTCCTGCCCCCACTCCCTCCCAGCATCAGAGTCTTTTCCAATGAGTCAACTCTTTGCATGAGGTGGCCAAAGTATTGGAGTTTCAGCTTTAACATCAGTCCTTCCAATGAACACCCAGGACTGATCTCCTTTAGGATGGACTGGCTGGATCTTCTTGCAGTCCAAGGGACTCTCAAGAGTCTTCTCCAACACCACAGTTCAAAAGCATCAATTCTTCTGCACTCTGCTTTCTTTATAGTCCAACTCTCACATCCATACATGACTACTAAGGAGACCAGAAAAATGTTAAGGCTGGTCTTAACTGCCTTAATGTAGCTAGAAATAAAAGATAAGTAAGTGTGGGTATTTTTCATAAACATCCAATTGATTTGTTAGCTGTGGACAAAACACCCTGAGAAACACTGTGAAATAAGAAAGCAGATGTTGACAGAGGCCTTATCTTGGAAAGTCCATAATGCACAGTAGGCATTCCCCATATATGCTTTCACTGCTAATGCAATATATATATATGCTTATGACACTCTAGGCTGCATATAACTTCACTTGGTAACCCCTAAGAAAGGATGTTCCTCCATAAAGAAAAAGAAGGTATGCAAATATTTATGCATAAAGATGTTCACTGAGACTTCAATGGTTAAAAATCTGCCTTCCCACGCAGGGGACGTTGGTTTGATCCCTGGTGAGGGAACTAAGATCCCACAAGCCATGGGGCAACTAAGCCCACCTGCTGCAAGACAGCCTGAGTTCTGCAACTAGAGCAGCCTGCAAGCTGCAGGCTGCAATGAAGACCCGGTGCAGCCAAAAAAAGATGTTCACTGAGGCATTGCTTGCAATGGCAGGAGACAATAAAGGATGTATTGTCCCACAGTAACAGATTGATTGAGTACCTCTAAGAATGTAACTAGCTCCTAGTTATTAAATTAGCTATTAACATCACTTTGTAGAAGAGTACAGATGCTCACGACAAAAGGCTAAGTGAGAGATAAAGAGGATACAAAAATGCACAGTACAATCTAATTTTTGCAAAGGAAAAATATTTGAGTTTAGAGAAAGAATTCAGATGATTTAATAAGCACAAACATAAATAATAAACATAAAATAAAAATTCAAACTTTCTGAATCGCTGGCACCAATCTAACCTCTTTATGCAGTGTGTGCTCAGTCGTGTCTGTCTCTTCGTGACCCCATGGACTGTGGTCGGCCAGGCTCTTCTGTCCATGGGATTTGCCAGGCACGAAGACTGAAGTGGGTTGCTATTTCCTACTCCAGGGGATCTTCCTGACCCAGGGATTGAACCCAAGTCTCTTGCGTCTCCTGCACTGGCAGACAGATTCTTTACCACTGTGCCACCTGGGAAGCTCAAATTCTTTATACTGTGCTCTGCTTAGTTGCTCAGTTGTGTCCAACTCTTTGCAACCCCATGGACTGCAGCACGCCAGGCTTCCCTGTCCATCACCAACTCCCGGAGTTTACTCAGACTCAGGTCCATTGAGTCAGTGATGCCATCTAGCCATCTCATCCTCTGTCATCCCCTTCTTCTCCCGCCTTCAATCTTCCAGCATCAGGGTCTTTTCAAATGAGTCATTCTCTGCATCAGGCGGCCAAAGTACTGGAGTTTCAGCTTCACCATCAGTTCTTCCAATGAATAATCAGGACTGATTTCCTTTAGGATGGACTGGTTGGATCTCCTTGCAGTCCAAGGGACTTTCAAGAGTCTTCTCCAACACCACAGTTCAAAGGCGTCAATTCTTCAGTGCTCAGCTTTCTTTATAGTCCAACTCTCATATCCATACATGACTCCTGGAAAACCCAAAGCTTTGACTAGACAGACCATTGTTGGAAAAGTAATGTCACTGCTTTCTAATATGCTGTCTAGGTTATTTATAACTTTTTTTCCAAGGAGCAAGCATCTTTTAATTTCATGGCTGCAGTAACCAGAGGGCTCAGACAAACCTTTTGCACACCAGGACCCAGAGACCCCACAGAGACTGAGACAGAACTGTGTTTGAGTGTCTCCTGCAGAGGTATGGGTCAGGAGTAGACTGCTGCAGGGGCAGGGGCTCTGGGTGCAGTAGACCGGGGTATGGCATAAGCCATCTTGGAGGAGGTCACCATTAAGCACACCATAGAGCCACCAGAACTTACACAGGACTGGGGAAACAGACTGCGGAGGACACAGACAAAGCCTCGTGTGTGCCAGGATCCAGGAGAAAGGAGCAGTGACCCCACAAGAGACTGATCCAGACTTGCCCATGAGTGTCCAGGAGTCTCCAGCGGAGGCGTGGGTTGGTGGTGGCCTGCTGCAAGGTTGGGGCCACTGAAAGAAGCAGTGTATGCATAGGACCTTTTGAAGGAGGTCACCATTATCTTCATTACAGCCACCATAATTTGGCCTCAGGTCAAACACAGGGAGGGAACACAGCCCCACTCATCAACATAAAATTGGATTAAAGATTTACTGAGCATGGCCCCGCCCATCAGAACAAGACCCAGTTTCACCCACAGTCAGTCTCTCCCATCAGGAAGCTTCCATAAGCCTCTTATCCTTCTCCATCAGAGGGCAGACAGAATGAAGTCGCTCAGTCATGTCCGACTCTTTGCGACCCCATGGACTGTAGCCTACCAGGCTCCATCCATGAGATTTTCCAGGCAAGAATACTGGAGTGGGTTGCCATTTCCTTCTCCAGAGGATCTTCCTGACCCAGGGATCGAACCCGGGTCTCCCGCACTACAAGCAGACACTTTACTGTCTGAGCCACCAGAGAAGCCCTTAGACAAAATGAAAACCACAATCACAGAAAACTAACCAACATGACCACACGGACCACAGCCTTGTAACTCAGTGAAACTATGAGCCATGCCGTGTAGGGCCACCCAAGATGGATGGGTCATGGTGGAGAGTTCTGACAAAACATGGTCCAGTGGAGAAGGGAATGGCAAACCACTTCAGTATTCTTGCTTTGAGAGCCACATGAACAGTATGAAAAGGCAAAAAGGAGAGATAACAAATTTCACAGAAAAAAAGTAAGTGAAAAAACTGACACACCCTATGCCAAACAAAGGTTTAAGAGTCAAACCCACCACACTCAAAATATGGTGCTTAAGTCAAAACAGGGATAGGAGTCAACTTCGTCTACTAGCTGGATATATGGCCTACCAAAATTAAACAATTTATCAGGATCTTGATATCCTTATCTGCAAACTAGAAGCTTTAATAGAATCTCACACAGGATCTCAGTGAGGATTATATAAGAAGAAATTCTACAAACTCTCAGCACAGTGCCTGGAGTGTTGTGCACACTTATTAAATGATAGCTACAAGGTGGCTCTGGGGAATGAAAAGAATAAAGCCATGAAAATGCTGTCTCCAGCAGAGTTAAGCAGCCTCCGCAATTAAAAAAAAAAGGCCATGCTGTTCAGTTTCAGGTTTGATGAAGACAGACAGCACGGACATGTGCGACAAGGACAGGGTCTCTTTCTAAAGCTTCCGCTACAGCACATGTTAATTCTTCACATTTGATAGTCCAGAATCATCAGTGTTTAACAGAGGTGAACCTCTTCATAGTCCTGGGGTTTCCTCTTCCCACCTTGAGGTAATCTGGTATGAAATATGGGGAACAATTATATGCTGTTTCAGGTTCACACAGAATCAAAGATACTGGCTTTTGAAATACTGAAATACTTCTGTACTATTTGGCACATAACATGAGCTGCGAACTATAAGTCACTTGGTGACATTGCACAGCAGTGGCCCTAGACATGGACCAGTCTGGCAGCTGCTCAACAGACCAAGGGGCAGAAGCCTCAGTGTGTGCAGCATCTACCAGCAGTTCTAAAGGAACTCGGCACTGGCAGGCACAGGTCACAAAGCAGGTGAAGTCAGTGATGCTGGCTTTCAGCATCTGAACCAGGAAGGACCCTCAAAGTGCAGCACAGTCCTGACATGTCAACAGCACACTCAGGCCTTCTTGTACTGAAATAATGTGCCTCTTTGACAGTCAATTTATCAGGGATGTTGCAGAAAGGACCCGACACCATTCCCTACATCAAGCCAACACTTGTAAATGGGGATCATTTAGCTAGTGAAAAAGATACTCCAGAGAATGTCCCAAATCAACACAAAAGATGGACATTTAAATGATAAATAATGTGTGCTATAATCACTATCACATAGTAAACAGTTATATGTGCATATGTATATTTACTTGTTTAGAGAATATACTTTATACTATATATTTACATTTTATATTTATATATATTTCATACTTTATATTTTAGAGAATATATAATATATATATTTATATATTAACTTATCTCATCATGATAATTATTAAAGATTTTATTATCACTTCTGATACCATCAAACCAGTATATACAATATTTCTGCACCCACTTTCAGGAGTTTGATAGGAGAGGCAATCCCAGCTCCTCACGGAGCTATGAGGCCATAACAGAATCATAGACTCAAGGTGTCAAAGAAGACAGAAATGGATGATTTGTTGAGTCTCTTTCAGTTGTAAAGTTCTTGGAGATTATCATCATTGTAAAAAGGTCATCTGTGAAGTGCATGCCCTTAGGCACCCTGCTAGGCAGTTTCCATACACTGCTAAATCAGGCTTTCACAGTAAGCCTGGTGGTCCTCGGGAGTCCCACTGAGGAAACTGAGGCTTTGGTAAAGTTTAGTAACCATGGTGGCAGAACGAAAGTGAATCTAGGTTTAGCGGATTCAAAGCCTCTGCTTATTTATTTATTTGGCTGCACTGGTCTTTGTGGCAGCATATAGGTTTAAACAAAATTTTTAAATTTATATATATATATAGTTGCTGTTCAGTTCAGTTCAGTCACTCAGTCGTGTCCGACTCTTTGCGACCCCATGAATCGCAGCACGCCAGGCCTCCCTGTCCATCACCAACTCCCGGAGTTCACTCAGACTCGCGTCCATTGAGTCAGTGATGCCATCCAGCCATCTCATCCTCGGTCGTCCCCTTTTCCTCCTGCCCCCAATCCCTCCCAGCATCAAAGTCTTTTCCAATGAGTCAACTCTTTGCATGAGGTGGCCAAAGTACTGGAGCTTCAGCTTTAGCATCATTCTTTCCGAAGAAATCCCAGGGTTGATCTCCTTCAGAATGGACTGGTTGGATCTCCTTGCAGTCCAAGGGACTCTCAAGAGTCTTCTCCCACACCACAGTTCTAGTTGAATTATTCAGGATCTAGTTTCCTGACCAGGGCTTGAATCTGGGCCCTCTGCATTGGGACCCCAGAGTCTTAGCCACTAGGCCACTACAGAAGTCCCCAAAGCCTCTGCCCTTACCCCCTTCCCATTCTGAAGTCCCCAAAGCCTCTGCCCTTACCCCCTTCCCATTCTGAAGTCTTGCACAAGGACTCTGTGCCAACTCTTGCCCCTCACTTTGCACCTCCATCCTAGGATGTGGAGTAGTTTGAACAACACAAAATTATTCATGAATGAGTCTGACCCATGCGCCTTAATCCCAGCACTTTGGGTCTTCAGCAACAGGGAAAATGTTCCATACTTCCTCATACCTTCCTAAAATCCTAGCACGATACCTGGCACACAGTAAACACTCAATAAATAGACATGAAACTGGGCTGCTGCAGAAAGCAAGAATCAGAAAGAAGATGGCAGAGGTGGCAAGGAGGACCAAACAGATCAACCTTGGGAAAGACTTTGCGTTGGCATTATTATTGTATGCCGCAAATATAACCAGATGCTTTCACTGTCTCCTCGTATTTCTCTGAATTTCTGATTGGAGCACTGTATCATCCAGCACCCACTCAGCATGCTTGCCCTTTGATGAAGATTTCATGAAACTTAAAAAAAGCTGGTTGTATTTCCTGCCTACAGTTTTTATATTCAGACAGATAAGATAAGGTAATTAAGTAACCATCTCTAGCTCCTCTTTCCTGAAAGGATCCAAGATATTTAAAAAAAGGATGAGAAGAGTGGAATGAATGAGAAATAGAGTCAAAGTGAAGACCACAGTGAGACTGAAATTGACTCTGCTGTAGAAAAAGGCAAAGCACAGTGATCACAGACAGGCTGGTAATGCTAGGAAAACCGAGTAAAATGGATGTAACATTTTGTTCATTCAGGGATTGATTGTCAGAGTCAGGCTACATTTGTCAATCCAAATTCTACACAGTAAATCCTCATAAAAACAATGCATGTATATGGCTTACTCTGCTTCAACAAATATTCTAAGCACTCATGGTATACCAGGGGAACAGATCTGTCTAGGAGATCTTTACTCTCCAAAACTTGGGCCAAATAAAGAGGTTCCCCTTTATGAAACAATAATGATCAAATCTAACGAGATCAGAACCCTCAATGGAATTCTGAAGAAACAGAAAATGTTCTGCCCACCACAAGGCCTCTCAACTCCAGGAAGTGAGGGACCATCACGTTGTTTCCCTCTTTAACAAAAGGTCAAGGCTTAAATTGCATTAAATGGACTATGACATTTCCCTTCTAATGACTAGTCTTGTTGCCTGGAACAGAGAAAACAATACTGTCCATGATGGAGTACAGAGAAAGCAAAAGTGCTGGCCTGCTGAAAGAATACTGCCAAGAAAAAAATCAAGCAAAATCTTCTTTTTATCACATGGGTTCCATTTAATGTGGAAAGGGGAGGCAATAGAGGCCTCAAAGGGTGACTAAGAACCCAACTGTCCTCCCAAACAACTCCTGTGTTGAGTCATTCAGTCATGTCCAACTCTTTGTGACCCTATGGACTGCAGCCCACCAGGCTCCTCTGTCCATGGGATTCTCCAGGCAAGAATACTGGAGTGGGTTGTCATTTCCTCCTCCAGGAGATCTTCCCGACCCAGGGATCAAACTCACATCTCCTGCATCTCCAGCACTGCAGATGATTCTTTCTCAGCTAAGCCATTTTCCCAGATACACCAAGAATCTTAGGTGTATCTAAGATTATGTCTGTTATGCAGATGAAGTTCTAAGAGGACTCTCTCAACCCCCCTCCTTCCAATAAGACTGTCCTCTGTTAGCTTCTCATAGATGGAAATTCTAGAACTATCACTGTAAGCAGACTTCTGAGAATGCTCCCACCACTGCTCTCCAAGGGGGCAGCACTATCGTGGACAGATCTTATTTGCTGTTTACAAACTCGGAGCAGATGCATACATACTACACACAACACAGATGCTGCACATACACCAAAGGAGCCTCACTACATGCAAAGCATCATGCGAGGAACATGCAGGACCCCACACAATAAACTGACAAGTATTGCTGCTCTTATTTTTCAGATGAGGCAAGTGGGTCTCAAGGAGGCAGATTCATTCATGCAAGGTTTCACAGGAAATACATAATGCCTATGTGATGCCAAGACCCATGCTTTCTTCATCTCATCAGTCACGTCAGTACATTCAACCACAGGGATGGAAGTTTCACTTGAACCATGAGAGGAGGCAGTGTAGATTCATAACATTTCAGAACTCAACAGGATATCAGTAACATATTCCTATGCTTCATACGGATACAACCACAAAGACAAAATTATTCTCCACAAAGCATTAATATGATTAACTTTAAAAAGAACAACTCTATTGACACATCTAAAACTGACATACAATAAACTACACATATTTAAAATGTAAACATTCAGTAAGTATTCACATATATACGTATGGACACACACATAACCATACATACACACACAGTACGAACTCCAAAGCCTGGGTCTCTCTCTTTCAATACCTTCCAACAGAGTCCAGACTGACTGGAGAGAAGATGAGACAACACATGAATCACCACAAATTACCATCCTTGGTCCCGCGCAGTTGTCCCCATTGTCATGGCCGTTCTCTGCTAAACCTCTGTGCTGTGCTAAGAACTAGGAGCCTAGATCAACTGCTTAGGACAATTCAAAGAAAAGGCCATGCACAGCCATGTATGTATCTCAGAGCTCAAGGGAGGCATTAGCCAACGGATGCACCATTGTTAACTGCTTTTTCTTTTGCTCAGACTTGCCCACTATTACATATATATAGTATATAATATAAATGGTGCGGTTCTATGAGGGATGTTGGAGAAAAAAATAGCCATGACTTTGAAGACTACTTTTCAGTGTAAATTGGAAAAAAATGGCAAATCCAAACTATTTCATAGGATGACCCTTTTTCTGTGTAACTGTACATAGAACACATACTATATATGCATGCATGCCCACAAAAACACAGAACTAAAAAATGCAAAGCTGTACATTTCTCCAAAAATGTAAACAGTGGTCACCCTTGTTTGTTTTCTTGTTTAGTTTATTCTCTGTTTTAACTCCATTTTCTTTGGTTTTAGAGGACCTCAGATATAGAGAAGTAACAATCATACTACACTACACAGGCCCCTCTCTGGTTTTATCCTCGATTTTCTTTCTTTCTCCTTTCATCTTCCATCCTGGTGATACAGAGTAAACAGGAGTTCAGAAGAGCTTACTTCCAGCTTCAGGAGAGGGATGCAGGTTGCTGGAAGCAGGAAAGAAGATGGGTTTATGGAAGAAGTAGTATTTGAATTGCAGCTTGGTAGAAATGGACATTTCAGGCTGAGGGAGGAGAGAAAGCTCAGACCAAGAGAACACCAAGTGAAGGGTATACACAAGAAGAGAAAGAACCATACCTGAGTACCAGTTACAACTGTACTGGGGACCATATTCCATACTAAGAACACTGAGAGATGGGTTTTTAGTTGCTGTTGCTGCTGTTCAGTCGCTAAGTTGGGTCTGACTCTTTGCCGCCCAGGGACTGCAGCACTCCAGGCCTCCCTGTCCTTCACTATCTCCCAGAGTTTGCTCAAACTCATGTCCACTGAGTCTGTGATGCCATCCAACCATCTCATCCTCTGTCGTCCCCTTCTCCTCCTGCCCTCAATCTTTCCCAGCATCAAGGTCTTTTCCAATGAGTCAGCTCTTAATGGCCAAAGTACTGGAGCTTCAGCTTCAGCATCAGTCCTTCTAATGAATATTCAGGGTAGACTTCCCTTAGGATTGACTGGTTTGATTTCCTTGCTGTTCAAGAGACTTTCAAGAAATTTCACAGTTTTTAGAGTCTTCACTAAATGGAGAGGGAGGAGGGGGATGTTGAGATGGTAAGTCATTTGTCGAAGGGACCAACTATAGTGCACACTGCACCAGAGTATCATGCTGTTTCCTCAGGGAACTGGGAGGAGGTGGGACTTCCCTGGTAGCTCAGTGGTAAAGAATCCGCCTACAATGCTGGAGACTCAGGTTCAGTCCCTGCATTGGGAAGATCCCCTGGAGGAGGGTATTGACACCCACTCCAACATTCTTGTCTGGAGAATTCCATGGACAGAGGAGCCTGGTGGGCTACAGTTCATAGGGCCGCACAGAGCAGCGGAGGGTGTGTTACAGAAAGGAGGGAGGTGAGCTCAGGAAGGTGAGCGGGCCTCAGAACCCAGAAGGACTGAAGGTCAAGCGAAAGAGCAAGAACTTTTGCCTGTTCTCTATATAACTGCCTGTGGGATTTGGTCCTCACACTGACATAACAAATGACCAAAAAACAGTTATCAGCAGATTTCTAAGAAGCAGATTTCTAATGACTTCTTAGAAAAAAAAATCTGCAGAGCAGATTACTGCTGCCTCAGACCAGTGGAATTCCCCAGGGCTAGCACACATACTTTAGGACACATTTCAAAAGCCAGAATTCCATCTGAGGGCACCTGAAGGAAATTTCAAGGCAGTACCTTCAGCATCTAATCATCAGATAAATGTATTAGCAGGCATCTCTGATGGGCAGCCTCTGGAATAAGCCGTGCCAAGCATAAAAATGCTCAGTGAGGCTCAGTGAACTCAGTGAGGATACATCTAAATGCTAACTCAACAGGGAATGTGGAAATGCTCTGAAAGTGAATCCTGGGACAAAAAGACAGCAAAACAAAACCCCACAGCAAGCTATCGGCGGAAAATCTGCCACTTAAGTGCAAAGAGAACCAATGACTCCTCATTTCACTGGTCCCAGGACAAACCTGGCATGGACTTGTCTGGGAGACATTCTCAGAAAGGCCTCACCACTACCGTCTCCTTTGGGAAAACCAAACGCTGAGCAAATTCAATCAAAGGTAATGATGGGAGATAGCTAGATCTGGCCTCAGCATGCAGCAGATGTGAGCTGGAGCTCAAGGACACCTTTACCTGATGAGTATAGTTTGTTTTCCAGCATTTCTTCAGACCCCTCCCCATCTCAAAAAATGCCCATCCACATCTTACTTGTCCAGAGAGTCTCAACTCAACAATAAGCACTCCCAGAAAATCCGGAAAAGAGAAGCATTTGGTACCAGCATAATGTAATTGAAAGGACCAAGGCTTTGCAAATACGCAGACCTGTCTTCGTGACACTGACCTTGCTTCTTTATCACCTGTGTAACAACAGGCAGGCTAATTAATCTAAGCCTCGGTTTCCTCAACTGTAAAATGGGGACAGAGAATATCTTCCTCCCATGAATGTAATGGAGTTTAAACAACATAATGACAGATAAACATCTGTCACTGGGAAGGCAATCATAACCAGTATTTTCCTATGCATGCCTCTCTTCTTATCCCCTGTGGGAAACTGGAAGAGATCCTCCTGAGCAGGACCACCATGAGAAAGGGAAGGAAACAGGACTTAGAAATGGTCTGTATCTAGGAACTGCCACATTCTTCTATCCATTCAGTGACCTTTGCCTTGTACGATCTCATGCAAAGAGAAAGCCTATGACACCTTCTTCATAGAATGACTACAAAGATTAAATCCTTCATCTATAAAAAACACACTGTTACATTTACAGCTTAGCAAATGGTAACTTAAGGTGGAGGTGCATATGGTGGTACTGAATTAACTAGAACACTGTTCACAGTGGGTCACCAATGGGGGCTCTAAAATCCTTTGTCTGGAGTTTTTTCTTATTGTATGAGGATTTGAACTGCAGAGATCAGACATGCAGGAGAACTGTCCTCAGATAAAATCCTCACATGTGGCCCCATGCTGCCTGAGGCAGGCTTACCAAGCAAAGGAAAGGGGTCCCTCCCTGGCTCCCACGTTAACTAGTTGCTCTGGCCGTCTTTCAGGCTTAATTATGCACCAATAATCCTGACAAGACTGGCGGGGCTGCATTGTAAATCACGACGGTGGAAATTCTAAAATAAAAGCAAGATTAATGATATGACCTCAATCTTAGCATGAGGGCCCATTAATTGGAAATCATGGACTTAATTGAATTCTGGCATAGCACAGCCAGCTGGATCAAATTTTCTGAGACCTGTTTCTTCATGCACATGAAGATAACTGAAATGCACCAATGATAACAAAGTCAAACATCGGGTGTTGCTGAGGAGAAGTTGATTATTTCTCTGCATATGAGCTCCCAATTCTGTCATGCTTTGAAGGAACCATCACCGCCATTTCAGCCACCTCCCTGTCTTCTACATGCTTAAGAGTGCTATGTAACCTCTTTGAGTCTCTGTTTTGTGATCACTGTTAATGTACACACACAGTGCTCAATAAGAAGTAGTCATTATCATCACCCCATATTTATCATCATCTGCTATTATAAGGGGGGGTGGCTTCCCAGGTGGCTCAGTGGTAAAGAATCCACCTGCCAATGCAGGAGACACAGGTTTGATCCCTGGGTCAGGAAGAGACCCTGGAGAAGGAAATGGCACCGCACTCCAGTATTCTTGCCTGGGAAATTCCATGGATAGAGGAGCCGGGCAGGCTACAGTCCATGGTGTCCTAAAAGAGTTGGACACGAATTAGCAACTAAACAACTCTAATAAGGAGCTTGGAGGTGCAGAAGGGAACAGGAAAGAGCTGTGTGGCTTTTCTTCTCAGGTTGCAGAAGTGGAACCACAAATGACCAGACGAATCACTGAACATTCAGAGCCTCCCTGCGCTTGAGGCAGCTTCTACCTCTCCTTGGCATCTGACACAGCAGATTCCAGCATGTCTCTTCTACTTCCTGCAGTCTAGTCTGTGTGATGCTACCTGCTCTCGGGACAAAGATTACAGGCTTGAATCCCCACCCAACACTGAGATGGGTATCACACTCTCCGCTACAGAGAAGGAAGGAGGGAACTCTTGAGATGCTGGGTAACGTGTCTAAGGCTTGCCTATAGAACATTCTGGAACCAGAAACCATGCTGTTTCCTCAGGGAATTGTGAGGATGTAGACAATGTGTTACAGAAGGTGGAAGACAAGATGAAGAAAGTAAATGGTCCTCGAATTCCAAAAGGCCTGAGGGTCAAACTAACCTTCCACAGAACAGAGTGATTTAGAGTTACTGGGAGGGAGGTGGGAATGCTTTTGTTGGAAGCTGCAAACAGACAAATTAATGTGCAAGAAAAGCTTAGTGATAACAGAGACGGTGCTTCATTTGTGTCTGTAGGAAATACCCAGCAGGAGGCCTACCGAGGTAAACAGTCCAGAATAGGACGCTGAATCTAACAGAATCAAATCTGTCAAGAAACCAAGAGTGCCGCTTCGCTCTTATACCAACTGCAAATTGCTTTGAAGTGCTACATGGTGATAATGGCAGGGGTCATTATTTATCACTCACCTTCTGATGGCTGGGAACTGGGACTCCAGGCTTTATATCCATTATCTCATTTAATCCTCACAATGACGTTGCCAAGTTAGCTCTATCATCCCCCTTTTTCAGATGGGCAAAGTGAGGACCCAAGACATAGATACAGTCACACAGCCAGGGTTCTTCCCTAGATGTGTCTCCTTCCAAAGCCCATGTTCTTCTCATGACATTTTATATATTAGTTAAAAGCTTAAAACATAAAGGGAAACATTCAAACCAGCAAGCATTGCAGGAGCGGAGAAGCCAGGTCCTGTGATGTCAGCTCTGTAGATGATCTAAGGATATTCTTAAGACCAGATGTTAAGGAGGGGAAACCTCTAAACATCACGTGCTGGGAAGGCACAAATGAATGAAAACTACATGCTGAGTCTTTAGCAGGCAGGAGAGGAAAGCTGAGGCCCAGCTCAGCTCATGGTCCTTCGTGCAGAGTGAGTGATCACACACCGGGGTGGGAGCAGTGCCTTCAGAGGCTCTCTATATACAGACTCAAAAAGAGTCAAACTTGTAAAAAAATTGAGTGAAATGGTGGTTACCAGGGTCTGGAAGGTGGAGAGATAGGACTGAGGTTTAAGGGTACAAACTTGTCAACAGCCAAAAGTAAGTCCTAGTGATCTAATACGAAAAAAGCTAGTGGAGGTGATGGAATTCCAGTTGAGCTTTTTTAAATCCTGAAAGATGACGCTGTGAAAGTGCTACACTTAATATACCAGCAAATTTGGAAAACTCAGCAGTGGCCACAGGACTGGAAAAGGTCAGTTTTCATTCCAATCCCAAAGAAAGGCAATCTAAAAATGCTCAAACTACTGCACAATTGCACTCATCTCACATGCTAGTAAAGTAATGCTCAAAATTCTCCAAGCCAGGCTTCAGCAATACATGAACTGTGAACTTCCAGATGTTCAAGCTGGTTTTAGAAAAGGCAGAGGAACCAGAAATAAAATTGCCAACATCTGCTGGATCATGGAAAAAGCAAGAGAGTTCCAGAAAAACATCTATTTCTGCTTTATTGACTATGCCAAAGCCTTTGACAGTGTGGGTCACAATAAACTGTGGAAAATTCTGAAAGAGATGGGAATACCAGACCACCTGACCTGCCTCTTGAGAAACCTGTATGCAGGTCAGGAAGCAACAGTTAGAACTGGACATGGAACAACAGACTGGTTCCAAATAGGAAAAGGAGTACATCAAGGCTGTATATTGTCACCCTGCTTATTTAACTTATATGCAGAGTACATCATGAGAAACGCTGGACTGGAAGAAACACAAGCTAGAATCAAGATTGCTGGGAGAAATATCAATAACCTCAGATACACAGATTTCACCCTTATGGCAGAAAGTGAAGAAGAACTAAAGAGCCTCTTTATGAAAATGAAAGAGGAGAGTGAAAAAGTTGGCTTAAAGCTCAACATTCAGAAAACTAAGATCACGGCATCTGGTCCCATCACTTCATGGGAAATAGATGGGGAAACAGTGGACACAGTGGCTGATTTTATTTTTCTGGACTCCAAAATCACTGCAGATGGTGATTGCAGCCATGAAATCAAAAGATGCTTACTCCTTAGAAGGAAAGTTATGACCAGCTGAGATAGCATATTCTAAAGCAGAGACATTACTTTGCCAACAAAGGTCCGTCTAGTCAAGGCTATGGTTTTTCCAGTGGTCATGTATGGATGTGAGAGTCAGACTATAAAGAAGGCTGAGCGCTGAAGAACTGATGCTTTTGAACTGTGGTGTTGGAGAAGACTCTTGAGAGTCCCTGGGACTACAAGGATATCCAACCAGTCCAACCTCCAAGCAGATCAGTCCTGGGTGTTCATTGGAGGGACTGATGCTGAAGCTGAAACTCCAATACTTTGGCCACCTGATGAGAAGAGCTGACTCATTTGAAAAGACCCTGATGCTGGGAAAGATTGAGGGCAGGAGGAGAAGGGGATAACAAAGGATGAGATGGCTGGATGGCATCACTGACTCGATGGACATGGGTTTGGGTGGACTCCGGGAGTTGGTGATGGACAGGGAGGCCTGGCGTGCTGTGGTTCAAGGGGTCGCAAAGAGTCCAACATGACTGAGCGACTCAACTGAAGTGAACTGATCTAAGGCACAAAAGAGTGAACACAAACAACATAATTGTCAAACCTGCTAAGAGACTATATCTTCATTATTTTAACAACAAAAAAAGAAATAATAATTATGTGATGTGATAGAGGTGTTAATGCTATAAATGACAGCATAGAAACATATCTAATTAAAATGTTGTACACTTTAAAGTTATATAATGTTATATGTTAAATATATTTCAATTTTAAAAAGACACTCTTTCCTAAATTGGGCTCTTCATGCTGCCCAATCTCACCCACCCTACAGGCACAGGCATTCTTTAGGGTCAGCAGCTGCTCAGATTTTGATCCTCCCGTTCACTAGTCATGTGTCCAAGTGTCCCCAGCAATGGCAGCAGAGGTCACATATGTAACAAACAGCAGGAAGAAACATGAAGCGGATCTGCCTGGTTCTAAACTTCATGGCCTCTCACCATCACATTCTTCATTTCCCACTAGAGAGAAGAGCAGGGGTCTCAGTATAATTGCCAACCGGGCATGGGTGGATGTACCTCTGAAAAAGCCCCAAGATGACCGTGCCCAATATAAACCAGACATAAGAACTGCCTAGGACCAAGATGCCCAACTCTTCCCCTAGCAGCCGCTGTCACTGCACCTCCCATGAGAGCAGGTGCCTGGACTCACTGAGGACAGTGGGGGCACCACATGAGTACCACCAGTGGCTCTCCTCCCCCACACACCTACACATTTGAGCCCACTTCTGCACGTGAGTCCAGGCAGTCTGGAATCTGTATTATCTGACTCATGAGAGTAACCAAAGGAGTTCAGTTTCAAACACCAGTGTGTCCTGAAGCAGACGGCTTTCCCTCCCCAGGCAAAGCCACTTCCTCTGTAAAATGCTGCTCCCTAAGCTTCCAAGACACAGAGGACTCCATGATTCACAAACTCTAAAACATGAGTGTTAAACTGTCATTTATGCAAACTGCTGTAAGACAAGGCACTGGTAGGAGCCCCACCAAACTGGACATGGAGCTGAAGTCTTAACTGCCACTAAAGCGCATGTTCTTGGGAGGGGGTGTGCAGGGGGTGGTGCTCAGTCATGTCTGACTCTTTGCAATCCCATGGACTGTAGCCCATCAGGCTCCTCTGTCTGTGGAATTTTCCAGGCAAGAATACTGGAGTGAGTTCCCATTTCCTACTTCGCAGCACTGGTCAAACAAAAAACATCCCTACCTCCACCATGCCTTCCGTTTTCTATTTCTGCTCAGGAAGACCTGGAGTGGGCTGTTATGTAATAGGCTGGCCAGCTGCAAGCTCCTTCTGTCCTTTTTTTCTCTGCCTTGGCATTAATCTCAAAGGGACTGATCTCTGCCAGGGTGCCCTTCTTTGTAACCTTTAAACAACTGCATCTTACCTTGACAACTGTAAGCTCCTGGAAGGCAAGTTGGGTGGGTTAGATGAGATTGAATATGCAGTGCAGAGCACAGAGCTGTGGACACAGTGGTAGTAAGAGGATTCTAGTATTCCACTCCTAAAAATAACAGACAGTAACTAAAGTAGGCTAATATCGGAGAACCTATTCTGTACCAGGCATCGTTCTAAATGCTTTACAACTCTATGAGATATTACCGCTATCCTATATTTTATTTGTGTGGAAACAGATAGAACCTACCTTACTTGCTGAGGTCACAGAGTTAATAAAAGCCAAATGTGGACGGCCTCCCACAGCCATCTGTTGAATGAAATTACACAGACCACAATTGGGACTGTGTTCCTTTGGCATCAGACAGACCTGGGTCCAAACTCTAGCTCAGCCATTTATTGGCTATTTCTTTGGATAAGCCGCTTAAACCTTTCTGAACCTCAGTATCTTCATCTGTAAAATGGGATAAGAGTATCTACTTTATGGGGTTATTCTGAAGATCAGAGGTAAATTCCTATAAAAGAATCTAGTATGACCCTGGCCTACTCATTTACTCATATATGTACTAAGCTCCTACTGTGTAAAAGGCTCTGTGGCAGGTGGTAGGAAAACAGAAGAAACCACGATCCCTGACCTCAAGCTGCTCAGGCAAACATACACAAAAAAGTATACAACATGAGGGAAAGATGGTGCTATGCACTGGATCTCACTGTAAACAGTGGAAAGCGCCTGAGGGCAAGGAGAGCTGACCGGAATCTGCAAGGATGAGTGAGGCTAGCCAGGCACACTTGGATAGATGATTTCATGCCCAGCTGATGAGGGTACTGACCTTGACCCTGTTCTCACATCTCACATTCAGTCTTTCAGAAAACACTCTCTGTGTGCCTTCAAATTCTTCTAGAATCCAAACCGTGTGCAGAGCTTCCACTTATCTAAGAGAAAATGGAGGAGACTTGGCAGTGGGCATATATTTTATTATATACACATACTCACACTTATATATACAAAGTGAAAAGATAAACCCAAAGCCACCTATGAGGCAGGAAATGGGATATAGGGGCAGGGATAGAAGTTGAATTTTTTTTAATACAACTTGTTTTATAGATTTGAGTTTGAAACTATGTAAATATTCTACATAATTGGAAACATAAAAGTAACCTGTAAAAAGTGAGGAAAGCAAAATGAAGCAAACTAACCCAACTAAGTACCACACTGATGAGATAACCACATATTAAAGTGACCTTAAAACACAAAGTAATTGTCTTAACATGAAATCTATCCAAACCCTCCCCTTGCTTGCCAAAAACTTTAAAACCCAACAACTTTACATCCTTAAACTGGTTTTGGTGGTAGTGCTGGTATTATTGTTCTGTGATTATTTATTATGGCATAAAGCAAATAAGAAATTATATTTGTATAATTGAGAAGCAGGGTTTTGGGCATGGGAGAAAAGGAAAAACAGACATAAGAGGTACTGATATTTAAAAATTAATCAAATGAAGTTTAAAAAAGAAACCCATGTCCCTGAATCTGCGTTTAAATTAGCATTATGAATCCATGTTATATTCTATTTTTCAATTGTTTCTAGCTCTGGCTACTGAAAAGAGCTAGACAGAGACCAACCTGGTAGCAAAGAGAACCTATCACACCAAGATTATGGACTTGACACAACACTGCCTGCTGAAAACAATTAGGGCCCTTTGAAAAGTGGCTGATTCTAAGACTGAGGCAGAAAATATACAGGATGAGCCCAGTTTGTGATACCAGAAACCAAGGAAAGAGAAAATGAATATTGAGATGTGTGCAAAGGACTCAGATGCCAACTGAAGAGGCTCCCACAGGCCAAAGATGGGTCCATTTGAACATCAGTAAGAAAAATATAATAACTGCAATGGATTGAAACACAAATATATGTTTACAAACATGAGTTTATAATAATAAGATAATAAAGAAAAGAGAGAAAAAGTTCATTAGTCACCTTTGGAGAAGGATAGGGAACCAATCTTTTATTTTTGAAAACTCACAGAAGAGAAGAATCAGCTTTTTTCCTGACTTAGCTATATGAACTATACTTCAAGACAGGGATTTATCTCTTCATGGAAGTATTTCAAGCTAACAAAGAAAGAATGAAAAGAATGAAATTTACCCTTTGCAAGTCCTGATAGCATAATGTAACAAGGTAGTGATCATAAAAACAGAAGCAACCATGCATTATGTACCCCTAATGGAAATATAAGACAAAATCTAATCTGAATCCAAATCTGATCAAGCTTCTACATCTAAGTATCAGGGAACATAGGGGACATGGGAATGGATTAAGTGCCACCACGGCGCTGCAGTCAGCAAAATCCAGACTTCAGGGAAAACATACAGTGCAAATTACCTGATTTATGTCAACATAGATATGCAAGGGGTCAAAAAAACAGATGGAGAGAAAACTCTGAAAAATAAAGAGAATTAAGAGACATGTCAGCCAACTTCAATGTATAAATATATATTAAAATGGATCTTTCTTCAAGCAAACTGTAGAAAGGAAAAAAAAAATAAGACCCTCACTTTAAAAACTGGAAAATTTTAAACAGACTCGATATTTGATAATATTAAGTAATTATTAATATTTTAGATAAAATGAGGTATTGTGATCACGTTTTTAAAAGCAGCCCTTCTATCTTAGAGACACCTTGGATGAACTGATTATTATGGTTGAGATTTACTTCATAATAATCCAGAGGGGCAGGTAGATACAAAAGAAATGCGACTGTTTATGAGCAGATAATTGCTGAAGTTAAGTGACAAGGTCATGGGTTTCTACTCTCTAATTACGTTGTCTCCCCTTTCTACCTTTATATATATTTGAAATTTAAAATCATGTATTTTTATATATTATACACATTATATGCCACAATATATATATTTATAGTTTATAAATATATATAAATATATTTATGTATATTTTTTATATACACACATTTAGATGTAACCCACCTTTCCTCACTACCTGTGGTAAAACCAGCCGTGAATCTAAGTCATCACCATTTCTCACCTAAATTATGGCAACAGCCTCTTAACTGGTGCTTTTGCCTCCACTCTTACGTCCCTGTAGTCTGGTAAAAAAAAAAAAAGCAATAAAAGCGTTCTTTTAAGAAATAAGGCAGGTCGTGTTACTCTTCTGCTTAAAATCTTCCAATGGATTCCCATCCTGCCTAGAGTAAAAAGCAAAGTTCTCACTATGGCCTAAAATAGGGCCACAGAGCAGTCTGGGTCCTGGACACACAGAACACACAGCAAGAGATGAGTAGCAGGCAAGCAAGTAAAGATTCATCTGTATTTCCAGCCATTCCTCATCATTCACATTATCACACTATAACAATAACAGAAATAAAGTGCACAGTAAGCGTTATGTGCTTGAACCATCCTGAAACCATCCCCCCACCACTGGTTCATGGAAAAAAATGTGATCCAAGAAACCAGTCCCTGGTGCCAAAAAGGCTGGGGACCGCTGGCCTAAAGGCTCTATAGGAGCTGACCTCTGTACTCATCTCTGGTTTATATCTCACACCTCTCTTTCCCCATCTCTTTGCTGTAGACAAACCATTCATTCTTCTATTCAACATATACTTGCCTCAGGGCCTTGACATTTACTATCCCACTGTCCCCCCCAGATAGCCACATGGCGTACTTCCTCACTTCCTACAGGTCTCTGCTTAAATACTTCTCTTTCAGAGAGTTTTCCAGATCACCCTATATAAAGTGGCATCCCCAGTCCTTTTATTTTAGTTTATTTGTCTTCATGGTACTCTTACCTTGATTTTTTTCTTCCACCTACTAAAAAGGAAGCTCTATAAAAGGATGTATATACTTTGTCTTGGGCGCTGTGATTTCCCATAGCGTCTGTCTCAATACATATTGCTGACTTTGACCTTAAATTCTGAACTGAAGGGAATTACCTGGAGACCCGGAGGTTAGGATTCAGTGCTCTTGCTGCCAAGGGCCTGGGTTCAATCCCTAGCCGGGGAACTAAAATCCCACAAGCCACTAAGTATAACCAAAAGCAAAACAAAACAAAATTCTGAACTATAAACTCGCCAACAACACTGTACAGGGAGTGTTGCAAGGAGCAAGGAGTTGTGCAGGTGGTAGGAACCGCAGCTTGAAAGGCTGTGAGCCCTTTTAAGACACCGAGTTTTATCTTGCAGGTGATTGTTGTTGTTGTTCAGTTGCTCAGTCATGTCCAACTCTTTGCAACCCCACGGACTACAACACGACAGGCTTCCCATCACCATCTCCTGGAGCTTGCTCAGACTCAGGTCCATTGAATCAGAGACACCATCCAACCATCACATCCTCTGTCATCCCATTCTCCTTCTTCCTTCAATCTTTCCCAGCATCAGTGTCTTTTCTAATAGTTGGCTCTTCGCATCAGGTCGCCAAAGTATTGGAGCTTCAATTTCAGCATCAGTCCTTCAGAGAATACCAGGGATGGGGGAGCCTGGTGGGCTGCCATTTATGGGGTTACACAGAGTTGGACACGACTGATGAAACTTAGCAGCAGCAGCAACAACAACAACCTTCTAATGAATATTCAGGACTGATTTCCTTTAAGATTGACTGGTTTGAT
This sequence comes from Capricornis sumatraensis, assembly GCF_032405125.1. Classification (NCBI taxonomy): domain Eukaryota; kingdom Metazoa; phylum Chordata; class Mammalia; order Artiodactyla; family Bovidae; genus Capricornis; species Capricornis sumatraensis. The sequence continues at coordinate 180,535,459 of NC_091070.1, forward strand.
CTCTTTGTAGTCCAAGGGATTCTCAAGAGTCTTCAACACCACAGTTCAAGAGCATAAATTCTTCGACACTCACCTCACTCCAGTACTCTTGCCTGGAAAATCCCATGGACGGAGGAGCCTGGTAGGCTGCGGTCCATGGGGTCGCGAAGAGTCGGACACGACTGAGCGACTTCCCTTTCACTTTTCACTTTCATGCATTGGAGAAGGAAATGCCAACCCACTCCAGTGTTCTTGCCTGGAGAATCCCAGGGACGGGGGAGCCTGGTGGGCTGCCATCTATGGGGTCACACAGAGTCAGACACGACTGAAGTGACTTAGCAGCAGTAGCAGCAGCAGCAGCTTTCCTTATGGTTCAACTCTCACATCCATACATGACTGCTGGAAAAACCATAGCTTTGACTATATGGACCTTTGTCAGCAAAGTAATGTCTCTGCTTTTTAATACACTGTCTAGGTTTGTCATAGCTTTTCTTCCAAGGAGTAAGTGTGTTTTAATTTCATGGCTGCAGTCACCATCTGCAGTGATTTGGGAACCCAAGAAAATAAAGTCTGTTGCTGCTTCCACTGTTTCCCCATCTATTTGCCATGAAGTGATGGGACTGGATGTCATGATTTTAGTTTTCTGCATGTTGAGTTTTAAGCCAGCTTTTTCACTCTTGTCTTTCATCTTCATAAAGAGTCTCTTTAGTTCCTTTTCACTTCCTGCCATAAGGGTGGTGTCATCTGCATATCTGAGGTGATTGATATTTCTCCTGGCAATCTAGATTCCAGCTTGTGCTTCATCCAGTGCAGCATTTCACACGATGTACTCTGCATAGAAGTTAAATAAGCAGGGTGACAATATAACAGCCTTGATGTACTCCGTTCCCAATTTGGAACCAGTCTGTTCCATGTTCAATTTTAACTGGTGCCTCTTGACCTGCATACAGGTGATGGGGAGTCTCAAACCATAAACAACAGGCCCTCAAATTTTAATTACAGGGCTTCCCCTGGTGATCTAGTGGTTAAAAATATGCCTTGTGATTCAAGGGACATCTGTTCAATCCCTAGTCTGGGAACATTCCCCTGGGCCACAAGACAACTGAGGCCATGGGCCACAACTAATAAGCCCGAGCCCTGCAGCCTAGGAACTGCAACTAGTGAGCCCACACACCACAACCACTGAAACCTGCATGCCGAGAGCCTGTGCTCCACCGAAATGAGACGCACCCACATGCCACAGCACTCCCGGCACCTAGAGAAATTCCACATGCAGCAATGAAGACCCAGCACAGCCAAAAATATATAATTTAAAAAAATTTTTAATTATAGTCATTCTTGCCACCATCATTATTACATTAAAGGAAACAAATGTTTTGGGTATTTATATGGTTTATACATTACAAGGTTTATCATCTTCCAGTTAAAGAAGTTGAATCACCATACTTCTGGTTAGCTACTTAAAACAACTGGATCCTCTTGAATTAGAAATAAATGTCCCCAAACAAAGAGATACGGGCATGTAAAAAAGAGACAATCATTTGCCTGCAAGATCTTTTGAATAAAAAGGCCCCAAGGACATTAGCAACTTAGGGTGTAAGGGGTTATTAGGGAACAAACTGTTTAAGAAACAAAACTCTCATTGTATGTGTGTGTGTGTGTGTTAGTCACTCAGATGTGTCTCTTTGTGACCCCACAGATTATAGCCCACCAGGCTCCTGTGTTCATGGAATTTTCCAGGCAAGAATACTGGAGTGGGTTACCATTCCCTTCTCCAGGGGATCTTCCTGACCCAGGGATCGAACCCAGGTCTCCCACACTGCAGGCAGATTCTTTACTATCTGGGCCACCAAGGAAGCCTTGATGGGACACAAAAGCCCTTGCACCCACCATGACTTTATAGCATAGAAAGTTATAAGGTAAGAAAGAGCAGATACAAAGAAATCTGGGAGTCACCTTGCCTCCTCCTGCCCCCGACCCTTGTTCCCACAGGCAAGCACCAAACCCATCCATCCTTTCTAAGTATCCACTACTAGCTAGTACCTTGGTTCAGGTCCATTTCATCTCTAGTCTCCTGATTTCCTGCTAACTGATCTTCCTACCACCAGCCTTGAATCTCTTTGCTCCCCTCCAGAGGGATGTTGTTATTAATAATATGCAAATTTAATCTTATCACTCCACTTCTAAAGAACATTTAGGTGCTTCAGGTAACAGGGTTTACAAGCCTTGAATGACGGGAGCTACTTGCCTCTACAGTCTCATCTCCCACATTCCCTCATTCATCCTGGATTCTCTGGCTCTTTGTTCCAGCCCCAGGGAACCACCTGCAGTTCTCCCAACAGCCTATGCTCTCACTCTCCAGAACTTTGCACAAGCTTTCCTAGGTATCCTTTGCTGTCTCAAGAGTATTTTTGCTATCTCCTCTCCAGCAACAATTCTGCATGTGTTAGATGTACTACATTTGGTGTGCTATATCCCCCCAAGAAACTACTCTAAAAGACCTCATATTATTTACCACCTTGCCAGAGGCTGTCAGGCTTCAGCGTTTGAAGTCTATGTTCTCCTAGTTCTTGTGTTAAACATGAGTGCATCTTATACTTGCAGTTTTCATGTCAGCCTAGAAAATTTTGCAAGTATAATCTCAACTGGGAGCCCTCTTTTTCATTTGCTATTATGTTTTGTTATTGCCCTCTCCTAAAGCAGGGATAGTTAAAGTAACAAAACTGCCACCTTTCTTTCAATTATCTAGTCCAAGAGATTCAAAATATATCTTCAGAGGAATTTCTTATAATAAATAGATCAGATATGAACATGGCTAAAGCCTTGATTACTTTGTAAAATAATTTTTATTTATATTCATAACTATGTTTCTTTGTGTTTTTTCTGTTTTTTTTTTTAAAGTCCCTTAAACAACCTACAAATCCTTGATGATTCTCCAGGCTCTGCCTTCAATATGACATAATCAAACACAAGGTGATAGTAAACACTGAAGCTTGGGGGAAAAAAAATAGTCCTGAAGAATTCCAGACTCAAGGATGTTATAGAATGCATCATTAGGGTTAGTATAAAACAGAATTTGCAGTTATTTCCTGAAAGTATTTATAATAATATTCAAGGAGGAAAAATGCCTAAGTCATTATCCTACAGATGGCACCAATGCTTTTTAAGATTTTAAAGCTACTGTGTTTTTCAGGAACTCTGACTATACATACAACAATATTTGGGTTGGAATCCTGGTTCTGTCACCTGCCAGCTATGCTGTGATCTTGGGCAAGTTACCCCTTTTGAGCCTCAGACTCTTCAGCTATAAAACCAAGATAATTAAACTCAGCTCAAAGACAGTTGTAAAAAAGGAGTAAAATTATGCCTGTGGAAGCGCTTTGTAAACTAAAAGTAAGGCACTGATGGTGTGTACTGATGGCCAGTGCCGAAGAGTGATGTGATTAAAAGATAATGCTCTTCCAAGAGCTTCGTTCTCCACCTAATAGTCTGCTGCTTATTTCTCCAAGCTATTATTTTTATTGTTATTGGAAGTACATCAAAAGGTTCTCTTCTAAGCCTGGGCAAATACCAAACAAGTCCAGAATGTACTATTAAGTTCCCACAATTAATTACTGAGCTTGTATTCTTTTTCTTTCTTTAAAGAACCTCTCAGTATATTACAAACCTTAATATGAATAGATGAATTAGCATTAGATTAAGACCCAAGTGCCCAAACTGGAACCATGTGCAAATCTGCTAGTTCTGTCAGTGATGGATGGACTGCTGCCAGTGGACGCACATCTGTGAGTCACTGTAAATAAAAGAATCTGCCATTGTTTCCAGAGCAGCTCAGTCCCTCTGCCAACAGAATACCCTTTGAGTACCCTCCAAGTTTCTATAAATTCCAGGTTTCAGGTTCTGATGTAATCATCTGATTTCCAACCATTTAAGTGCTTGAATGGGTTTTAAGAGGAAAGAGTCATCTAAATATTTTTATAAATCACTGCTAACATCAAAAACATCAGTGCTTTCTTATGTTCAAAGCCCCTGGGAGATCTCAAAAGATTTCTGAAGGAACACTGTCAGTGTAACCACTTCTAACAGTTAGTTTAATGAAGTCAAAAAAACACTTCATCAAGGAAGCTGTTGATCTCTCTTCCAAAGGTACCTAGGCAAGGTAAGATCTGACAAGCATGAAGGTGTTTGCCCCAGCATCATTGAAGACTGTCCAAAAATAAGCCATTGATTTCCCATGATGGGGTGGGATGGGCAACACTGACAATGAGCTTCTGACTCCCCTTTGGTAACAAACTCTAAAGTATACAAGGCTCTGAATGGAAGGGGAGTTTGGAGGAGAATGGACACATAGATGTGTATGGCTGAGTCCCTTTTCTGCCTACCTAAAATTATCCCAACATTGTTAATCAGCTACACTCCAATACAAAATAAAAAGTTACAAAATATATATAAAGTATACAAGGCTCAAACATATTACTTTATTTCTTGCCTCTTTTCCATTTCCCCACTCAGGGCATTTGCCTTTACTATTCCTTCCACTTGGAAGCTCTTCCTGGCTCTTTGCATGGTTGATTCCTTCTCATTCTCCAGGAGATCCTACTACAAATGCTACCCATTCAGAAAGGTGTCCTCTCCCATCAGTTCTAAAGCAGCCCCTATCACTAGCCCACAAATCACCAAATATTTGCGATTCTGAAATATCCAGGTTACAAATGCCCCCCTCCTGTTGTCTACATATGCTGATTTGAGGGTGGAAAAGAAGTTTAACCACAGACACATGGATTCCTCACGGAGTGCCCCATTGTTAATATGTGCACATATAACCCATCTGCAATACTGTTAAGAGGAAAAAAATAAATGATAAAAGGCAAGACTATCCCCAATAAAGACCTAGAAACATCTGTGTTAAATCAGAGCCTACAATCTCTAACCAAGCACAACAAAGCTAGCAAACTGAGGCTTGGTACCAGGTCCTAAGATACACTGAGAGACTCCAGAACATAAGGAAGCAGGGTTCATGCCCACCAAAGCAATGAACATGAGGAAGCGGACAAAGTCAGAGTTCCTGCTTGGCATCAGACCCACAGGGAGCCAAATCCCAACTCTCCCACATGTCGTAAGCTCTGTGATACTTCTGAGCATCTGTTTCCTCAGGCAAGAGAAAATGTCCTAAGGAGCACTGATGACGGCAAGGTGGCATCAAGGACAACAGCTTGTGCCAATGTGGTGACCAAACATTTCTCTGTGACCCAAGCTCATACTCAGCCAGCAAGATGTAGAACCTGTCCTGTCAACTTGGGGCTCCTAACCGACTCACAACAGATCTTCCTGCTCAGGTTATAATTAGGAATGTCTGACTATTATGAGGAACATGAGAGAACTTCATAAAGTGTTAATGAGCATCTTTGATTTGTCTGCCATAAGAGTGAAGGGACAATGACTTCAGGCCACCAGCAAACTAAGATAAACAGGTGGCAGTTTCATTACGTGTGACCTTAGGAAAGTGACTTCATCTCTCTGGAAATTTTGATCAGTGATTGAGGATTAATAATAGTACTTGCCTCCTAGAAATCGTCTCAACATTAAATGATACAATTAATATTAAATATTTAAAACCTGCATGGCAGATAAATACTAAGTTGTAAACAATGACAGCTATTTATACTAGTGTGACCTTCTCATCAAGGATTCTGAACTTGTCTTTCATGAAATTCTGAAACGTCTCCTGTCCACACTAGGAGGTCCTGCTTTGCCATGTTTCCTAGAAATGGAACTTCATAAGCCTGGGAAGACAGTCGCTATAGAGTACCAACCTGGGACTTCTTTTTTTGGAGCTGAAATACAAAGAGGGATGTGACAGAGACTGCTGTTTGTCACACTAATATCAGTTATCCCCTTCTGCCTTGGGAATACTTTTTATCTGGTCACATGGCCTCCCAGAAAAAAAGATTACATTCCCAGGCTCCCCTTCAGCAAGTCGTGACCATGTGACTAAGTTCTGACCAATGAGATGTGAGTGGCAGTGAGTGCAGTTTCCAGGGTATTTCTTGGAGAGAAGAGGTATGCTGGAAAACAACAGTGTTAGTAGGTCATCTTAGGCAATGAGGAAGAGGGCAAAACCCTAGAAGCATAAAGCAGCCAGATAGAAGGGGCCTGAGACCCTAGTTATTCCAAAGAGTAAAGCTGTCATTGCAGATCAGGCTTTATATGAGCAAGTGATAAGCTTCCATCTATTGAAGCCATAGTTATAACGGCCTTTGTTACCTGCACCCAAACCTATACTCCCACAAATATTGTAGACAATATGAAGAAAGGAATAAAGAAGGCAGAACGTGATGGAGGCTTATAACATGCCCTGCCATATAGCAGGCTGTCATATTTACTTGCAGAACTAAACACCTTCTCCAGAACTCCAGGCAATCAAATCAAATTTGGAATATTGAGATCAGTTCCAAAAACAAGAGGGACAGTGGCCAGCTGAAAAGTGTTCACGGCAGAATGACTAGGGCAACGGAAGGCTGAAAGAACTACAAGGAAAGACTATAAGAGATAGAAGAAAAAAAAATACACCAGAGCATTAGGATTAGGCTTCAAGCAACTTGAGAGTAGGAGTTGAGCAGGGCTCCACTCTTGCAGAGAGGGTGGTTAATTCCGCAAGTAAATATTAGAGCCTACTATGTGCCAGGGGCAGGTTGTAACACTCCATCACACTCTGCCTTAACTGCCTTAACACACTGTACTAAAAGAGAATGATACATATCAAGCATGGAGCACAGTGCTAGACTCATAGATGCTTACAGAGGTCATCAATGTCATATTAACTGTAGATACGGAGAAGGAAAAGAGAAAAGTTCCTCCTTTTGGGAGGAGCTTAGAAGATGAGAGTTATTTATCCTGGTGACAGCATCGGCAGGTAGAAGCCTGGAATTTGTGGACTGGGCAAGTGGTTGCACGGCCAAAATAAACTAGGGCTTGCCGTATAAATGCTGCAAAGTGCAGCAGGATCAAACATCACTGAAAGGGTAGGAGAGGAAGGAGAGCTGGCAGATAGAGTCTCATCAGAAACTGGGGAAGGACTCTTATCCAGACATCATGTACTTATCCAACATTTATTGATTATCTATGAGCAATTATAATGTGAGAAAAGTGCTCCAATGAGGAAAATACAGAGAATAATCAGGGCACAGAGGAGAAGCATCTGACCCAGAGTTAGAGGGTCAGACGAGGGTTTCCAGAGAAAATGAGAGACAACCTAAGACTTACACTTCTGAGGCAAAGGTGTCTAGAGTGAAGGGTGGGGAGAGAGCTCAAGCTCATAACGTGTTTGAAGGAGGCCAGAGGATCATAAACCTCTTCACCATCCCTCTAAGATTGTTGCATGCTGAGTAACCAATCAGATGGCCAAGTCGCTTTCAATCCTAAAGTTCTATAATGAAGAAGCAAAATTAAATAAATTTCCCTACACATCAGAGCTGACTACATTTTTAAAATAGTGGTGGGTGTGGATATGATTATAAAAGGACAACATGAGGGCTTCTGGTGGTATGTTGTAACCGTTCAGTATCTTGACTGTGGTGGTTGATTCACAAACCCACTTCGGTGACAAACAGTATAGAACTTATAACCCCCCCATACACACACACACACACACACACACACACACACACACACAATGTACAGATAATACCAGGAAATTATGTCAGTATCTTGGCTGTGATAAAATACTACAGTATTGCAAAATATTGGGAGAAATAGGCAAAGTTTACAAAGATCTCTCTCTACTGTTTCTTACAACTGCATGTGAATCTATAATTACTCAAATAAAAATTTAGCTACAAAATTAGCTACAGAAAAAGAATATAGTTATATAAAATTGTAGTTATGAAATGCAAATTCATTGTTAAAACTATAGCAAAACCCTTAAAAATGATATGTTAAAATTACTAGTACCCTGCTATCCAAATATCCTTTTATAATATTTAAATCTAGTTCCTTCATTTTTAGCCTATTACATAAACTTATAATGATCTTTCTGTGTGTATATAAATATATATTTGTGTTTTTATATAGTTTAATTCAGAATATAGTTTTACTTATTTCATGAATTTTATATTTTAAAGATCTTCTCATTGCATTAAAATTCTTTGAACAATTATTTTAATGGCTATTTAGAAATACCATATCGTCACATCATAACAATCTGAACCAATCTTCTTAATGGAACATTTTAAGTAGCTTTAAATTTTTTTCTATTATAAGTAATTCTGCAATAAATTAAGTCTAACTGGTTGCCAACATTACTGAGATGAAGGAGAGCCAGCACCTGAATACTGAAATATTAGAGTTAGAAAAGATCTCAGAAATTATATGCCCAAACAATCCCCCTGAAACAAACATATACCCACATACAAATCATTTCATAGTTATGGAAATTATGTGCCTATCCCCACTTTAAGAAGTAAGGACAATGCACAATTTCAACAGCTATCCTTCTTTAAAAAAAGCATGAGCAGCCAAACTTGCTCCAAGTCATTTTTGACCTTGTAGAAATAAGTAGAAAAATTATAAATGAAGAAAACTATAGAGAAAAAAATGTTTAAAATTAAAATATTCTAGATATGGTTCATATTCTCATTCTCTATGACACAGGCGAAGGAATTTAAGTATTTTAATTTTGTTTCTTCATCCATTGACATAAACTCCTTCTAGCAAGTCCTCAGTAAATATCTGCCATGTAAGTGAATGACTGAACTTACTGATGCATATAGTTACTCAACACTCACTATTCCTCAAATACTCCATATTCTTCTACCTTTCCAGGCAGCTCCTATGCGGAATGTCTTCCTCAGCTCCTTCTCGCCAACACTTCAGAGCCAGCACTATGGTCCCTCCTCAGAAAAGCCTTCAACCCCGCCAACTTACTTTGTGCCCATATTCTTTACCTCATACTTTGTTATAGATACACAGACGTCTGTCCACAGTGATGTAAAGGAGCAACTTGTGGGTCAAGCTGTTTCTTTTTCAAGTTTGAGCAGGGCTTTGCCAGAAGTGTTGACATAAAACAGGCTCATCACATCTCCTACCTCGGTCATAGCTACTGGATGAGAGGCACACGGGTAACACCTATTAAGCCAGCTGGATCCTCTCCTTCTGAAACTTAGGATTTGGGATTCAGAGACAGATGATCAGCACAGACTGAATGCTTGAATCAGCAACACGTACATTGGGAACTCTGGGGAAGCCACACACACAGAGAAGCAAGAAATCTGATCTACAGAGAGAATGGAGGGAAAGCAAAGGCACAAAAGGAAGCAAAACAAGAACCACGAGGCACTAGACAGAGTGGCTGCCAGGAATCCCTCCGCTCTGGAGTTCCAGGCACAAATGAAGCAGGGCTCCATTCTGACCCTGGGACCCAGGAGGTAGCCTGTGACTTTATAACAACTCCCTTCCCTTTGGTTTTAATTACTTGCAACCAAAGATAATTCAGTAAGACATGGAGCCTTCACTAAAGACTCTAATAATGATTTTTCCTCCTTCCCTTTATCACCTACTTCTTCCTCTGAAAATATTCTTTCCAACTTGATCTGAAACGTTCAAAGTCTACCCATCCTTCAAGCCCTAAGTACAACCTAACCAGAGAAGTCTGTCTCTGCCTTCTCTGAATCCCCTCCTAGAGCACTGTTGCTAGGCTTGGCACAGGCACATCACAGTGATGCCTGTACTTGCCTTATCCCCTCGTTAAGTCACTTCCTCTCTCCAGGTCTCAGTTTCCTCACTCTTCAAAGGAGTGGGCTAGATGAGCTTAGTGGTTGTCAAACTGAATTCTACTCAGCCACAGGTTCTTCAGTTACACACAAGAAACCACTTCTGGGCAGGAGAGGCAAGTGGTCCCAAGGAAGCAATGTGCCAGCCTCCCATCCTTACTTGAACCAGAGTTGCTCTGTTCTCGTGTATTTTATATAGTAGGATTCTGGGTAAGGCTTTATTTAAAAAGGAACATCAGTTCAGTTCAGTTCAGTCACTCAGTCTTGTCCGACTCTTTGCAACCCCATGAATTGCAGCACGCCAGGCCTCCCTATCTATCGCCAGCTCCCGGAGTTCACCCAAACTCATGTCCATCGAGTTGGTGATGCCATCCAGCCATCTCATCCTCTGTCGTCCCCTTTTCCTCCTGCCCCCTATCCCTCCCAGAATCAGGGTCTTTTCCAATGAGTCAACTCTTTGCGTCAGGTGGCCAAAGTATTGGAGTTTCAGCTTTAGCATCATTCCTTCCAATGAACACCCAGGACTGATCTCCTTTAGAATGGACTGGTTGGATCTCCTTGCAGTCCAAGGGACTCTCAAGAGTCTTCTCTAACACCACAGTTCAAAAGCATCAATTCTTCAGCACTCAGGTTTCTTCACAGTCCAACTCTCACATCCATACATGACCACTGGAAAAACCATAGCCTTGACTAGACGGACCTTTGTTGGGAAAGTAATGTCTCTGCTTTTTAACATGTTATCTAGGTTGGTCATAACTTTCCTTCCAAGGAGGAATGTAGTGCCAATAAAATTTGAAAAGCCTAAACATAACCCATAGGGCTCCAAAATTCTAATAATAGTGAAAGAAAAAGAAAATGTTGAGTTAGACACTGTTCTAAACATCCTATGTTTGTCAACATTTTGATCACCACAATAGTCATGTGAGGTCCATATTATTCACTCACTCCATCCAAAAATGATGACCAGAGCCACATAAATTACAGTGGCAGAGGCAGGATTTGAGCCCAGAACACAATCCAGACCCAGACCTGAGTTCTGAACCACAATCTGTCTTCTATGCTCCCCCAGGGCAGACACTGTGACTTTTGTTCCTTTCTCTCTTTGATTTCACACCAGTTACTTGGCTGGTAGTCATTTAATGGTGTTTGCTGAATGAATAAATGCTTGAATGAACAAAGGAAGTCTCTCGTGGATTCCATGGAAACTGAGACACAAACTTGAGCTTTCTAGGACTTCAGCTGCCTCTAGGTAATGTGTATGTGTGTGTTAAGTAGCTCAGTCATGTCTCTCTTTGTGACCTCATGGACCGTAGATCACCAAGCTCCTCTGTCCATTGGATTCTTCAGGCAAGAATATTCGAGTGTTTGGATTGCCATTCCCTTCTCCAGGAGATCTTCCCAACCCAGGGATTGAACCCGAGTCTCCTACATCACAGGTGGATTCTTTACCATCTGAGGCAACAGGGACAGCCCTCCAGGTAATAACGCTAGCCAAAGAGAACCATTTTATAACTTAGGCCTTTCCCACAACATCTTCCTGAAAAGCAAAAGACCCTTTTGCAGCCAGGAAGAAATTCCTTTCAGGTACAGCTTCATCTGTAGCCTAGCACTGATCAGTTTGATAAATCCATGAATGCATACCTCACCACATTCACTAACTTTAACTCATAAACAAATATATTCATCCCATTAACATCAGAGCTTCTCAGCTTTCAAACTATTGACATTTTGGGTCAGATAATTCTTCATTGTGTAAAGCTGTCTGGTGCATTGTAAGATGTTAAGCAGTATCCTGGCCTCTATCCACTTGAGGCCAGGAACAACCCCTCCCCCAGAATGCGACAACCAAAAATGTCTCCAAACATTGCCAAGTGTCAGGGGCAGGGGCAGTGGGACACAGACTCACTGAGAACCAGATTTACATGAACTAGCTTCGATAGCAACACAGGAAAAAAATAAACAAAAATAAGCATTGACTAATCATGATTAGAACTTAAATAGTAGATCCCTTTCATCCTTGGAAAGTTCCTGGGTTTCATCCTTCACTCTGAAGATTTTCCTTAAACTAGGCTGTCCTGAGCACCGGATAATGTATCAAGCCTGCTGATAGCCTCGTCTGAGAGTTCTGCTGATAACCCCACATATTTATAAGTACTACATGCTAACCACACATTGTCTTTAAAAAAATGCTCAGAACATCGTAAAAAGAAAAAACTCAAGATAATAAAACATTCCCAACATGGACTCACTTAACTTAAACCTCTTAATGTAGCCAATACTTAGAAAGAATCTACTATCAGGCTAGGAATGCACTAGGCACTTTTATATACAGTATGCCATTTGGCTTTCCTAACAATTGGATGAGAAAAGCACTGTCTGAAGTCCCAAAGATAGTCAGTGATTTCAAAACTTGACTCTAGAACAACCACTAGCCCCAACATCAGAGCTCTCTCCACTGATGCACTGGAGTATCTACAAGAAACCTAGAAGCCACAATTGATGGAGAGCCAAGAAGGTAACTCGTCATTCATATTTTCACATAAGAGACAAAAGGACAAATTCAAAAATGCTAACAATGGCCATCCATGGAAAATAAACTTATCAGCTATTCTCTGTGTGTGTCTGTGTGCATGCACTTTTCTGCATTTTCTAAACTGTTTTGCCCTAAATATGTTATCTGGGCTTCCCTGGTAGCTCAGCTGGTAAAGAATCCACCCACAATGAAGGAGACCCTGGCTCAATTCCTGGGTCAGAAAGATCCCCTGGAGAAAGGATAGGCTACCCACTCCAGTATTCTTGGGCTTCCCTGGTGGCTCAGACAGTAAAGAATCCTCCTGCAAAGGGGAGACCTGGGTTTGACCCCTGGATTGGGAAGATCCCTTAGAGTAGGGCATGGCAACCCACTCCAATATTCTGGCCTGGAGAATCCCATGGACAGAGGGGCCTGGCGAGCTACAGTACATGGGGTTAGAAAAGAAAGAGACGTGGCTGCACGACTAAGCACAGCGCCGCAGAGAATGTATTACCTATGAAATAAAATAGTAATCATATCCCATTTCAAAAAACAAAAATAACTTATGGAAGTATCAAGATGCAATGCTAGTTTTAAACAAACAACTATCACTATTTCTCATTTATGAGACTGTCAAAAATTAAGATGTTTGATAATACTTAGACTTGACAAGGATGTGGGGGGAAAAGCAATCTCACACATTGTTGGTAGAAATCTAAGTTGGTACAAGGTTCTTAGAAAGCACTCTGGCAAGATCTACCACAATGTGAAATGAATATGCTCTTTCTGCTGGTATTGCCATTTCAAAGAATTTATCCCCTAAGTATACCACACGTACACAAAAATATATTCAAAGATATTTACAACCTATCACTTGAGGAACTTGCACAGTGGAATTCAAAGCTGTCATTACAGAAAATGAGTTACATCTCTAAGCACGAGTGTCGAAAGTTATTCAAGACATAGTATTAAGTAAAAATCAAGTTTCATAACAGCAGGAATAGGATTCCAGAATATACAGGTGTACATTGTATATGAATGTGTGTATATGTGTGTGTGGGTATGTAGGAATCTGCATGTGTTTATGTGGTTGTATACACACTTGCATATGCTTGAATCTTCTATAAGTATATGCAGGAAATTATTAAATATTCATTATACCTGGAAAGTAAGACTACAGGCTGAAAGAAAATGGACTTTTGTTTTCATTTTTCTACCACCCTCTGAATTGTATCACTGCTATACACAAGAACAGGGGCTTTTATTTTGGTTTGGTTTTGAAGAGACAAGAAGCACAGCTCTCATGCAAAGGCTTGAAAACAAAGCAACATATGAAATAGAACTGTCTTCTGTTACGACTGCAAATGCTCACAAAACAAGACAGTGTGAAAGCCTGCCAGGCTCTGTGTGCCAGTGAGAGGCATAATGGAGACAGTTCTCTCCTGGCACACTGAGAGACAAAGCCAGCCTCCTACCGTGGGAGGGGATTTAATGGCTGGATTTTAAGACCAAAAATTAAAATGAAATCCTGCTATACACTTTTTTGAGGCAACCTAAGCCAATTTACCTAACAGCTAAAATCCAATTTTTCCTCTTCTCTCCCTCCAGCTTGTCTCCAGCCTGTCTAGGATGTAAAGTAGCTGATACATCTTGGCCCTCACAGCCCTCCCCCTATGCAATCTTGGTCACACTCCGATATGTCAGAAGACCTGGACCCTGCTGCTGGCTTGGCTGTGTATCAGCTCACTGAACTTAGCAGAGCTCCTCATCTCTAAAACATTTTATAAATGCCACCTACTCCAGTGGATAATTATAAATTATAAATATAAAAATAAGTATGAGAAGGTATTTTTAAAAAACATGTGGTCAACAATAGGATGCTGTGAACATGTCACTTGAACCTGGAAAAGAAAAAACGGCTGGCTATTAATGTTGAACAGATAGTTACTGACCTCACCTATGGTGACTAAGCTGGGCTTACAATCCGGAACACCTGTGAAGCCACCTGAAATTCTTTCTCAACACAAGCAGACAGTTTCTCAGAAACACAACTCAGACTTCATTCTCTCCCTCCTGGCTCCCTAAGTACCAGTCACACCACCACTCCTCTCTGCAGAGCTTTCCCCCCCTTCCACATCTTTTGCATTTGCTGTATGCTGTACTGAAAACTCTTTATCCAGCTCTCCTGTTTTTTTTTTTTTTTTGGCCACGTCACGAGGCATGTGGGATCTCAGTTCCCCACCCACGGACTGAACCCACATTCCCTACATTGGAAACAGAGGGTCTTAACCACTAGACTGCCAGGGAAGTCCCAGTTCTTATTTTTTTCCTGTTTGCTTCTGTTTCTTCAGGTGTCAGCTCAAATGTCATCTCCTCAGAAAGGCGTTCCTGGTCATGCTCTGTAAGACAGGCCTCCACCACCCGAAGTTATCTCTTCTCACTCTGGTCCTTCCACGGCATTTGACACACCATATAATCCTTTCTCTTTGCTTACTGGCTGGTGGTATAACTTCTGCAATATAATATAAGCTTATAAGCGTCGAGGTCTTAGCTGTCTCATCCTATGCCTAGAATAGTGCCAGCACATAGCAGGCAGTCTGGAGACACTGGTGGAGTGAATAAATGAAGGGTTATTCACAGCATGGGGCTTTCATCTACATGCCACTGTGCCTGCGAAACAGGCAAGGTCAGTATGACTTTTCTCACTTGGATTACCTGCCCAAGGTCACAGCTTGTAAATGACAGAGTCAGAGCATAAATCTGGGGTTTCTGCGTCATAACTCCCTAATACCCCCACTGCCCAACAGCACCGACAAACTGGACTTGAAAATAATGAAAACAGAGCAATTTATCTCGGCTTCAGCATCAGGAGAAGGGAAGAGAGAGACCTGCTTTCCTGAAGGACTGAAGCAGGAGAGAGAGGGAGGGGGAAACGGCAAGGTATGATCTTGTACTCCCTCACTGCGAATTAGTAAGTAAAATTCGTTCCTTCATCTGAATGAAATAAAGTTACCTTTGGGATGGAGGCTTATGAAACCTCTCATCACCAAGTCACAGCATGGAATACTCTGCTAATTGAAACAGCAAATGAAATTTTAGGTAGGTCAGATGCAATTACCCAAACTGGAAAGTGACACCACTGTTCACACCTATTGGACAACATGCAGCAGGCTGGATCTAAGTCTCACACACACACACACCCCAAAACTACAGCCATCCACACACTTCCTATGGCATGGGGCTCCAAGTCTCCTGACCTTGCTGACTCCCTGGCTGGGAAGAAGGGAGGAGACGCAGACAGTAAAGGGGACAGGAGAGAGAATGGAACAGAAGAGTAGCAGAGGCAAAGGAGGAAAGAGGGAGAAGGAGTTGAAGATGGAAGGAAAGGAGAACGAGAAAGAAAGAAGCAAAAAGAGGGAAGGAGGACTGCAGAGGAGGACAGGGGAGGAGAAACGGCGGGTTCTGTCCTGCGAGAACTCGTGCTGCAATGCTCAAGTGGCCCAGTGCTGGTACACAGCAGGCCTGGAGAACTACTAGGGTCAGGTTTTTTTTCAGGCCCTTGTCTATTTCCATAGAGACCAAGAGTTCCTGCTGCAGTAACATCTTCCAAGCTTCTCTGGTATCTGAACTTTCTTCCTGGGCCTCCGTCACACAGCAATGAACCAGAGTTGAGGGCTCTGCAGGTGAGAAGGGGCATAAGGGCAGGCTAGCTACCCTACACCATCCTGGCCTCCAGCCTGGGTCCTGGACTCTGCCCAGTGGCACAGAGCTACAGGTCTAGCATTTCTAATGAGCACCTTACTCCTCCTCCAGGTAAACATGGGTTCTGCTCCTGCCTCCTGTCCTCTCCCCTCCACAGCACTCCCCTGGAGATCTGCAGAGCCCAATGGGCAGCCTACCGAAATGCTGAGAGCCTGGTGAAAGCTTGTGCCAAGCTGACAGTAGATTCAGCCCTTCCACAAGCATACCCATGGGGCATCGATAGCAGGGAAAACCAGTTGATCATATTTGCCACTTTTGCCCAAGACCAGAAGTACTACCTCCTCTCCTCCTGCCATCTAAGCTAATCCTCTCTAGCGTTCCTATGCCTCCAACCCCACATTTAATCAGCTGTCCATTTTTTTTCTTTTTTTTTTTTTTAATTTGGCTCCATCAGGTCTTAGTTACAGCAGGCAGGATCTTTCATTCCAGCACATGGACTTCCCTAGTTGTGGCACTCAGGCTTAGCTACTCCACGGCATGTGGGATTTAGTTCCCCAACCAGAGATCAAACCTGAGTTCCTTGCATTGCAAGGCAAATTCTTAACCACAGGGACCACCAGGAAAGTCCCTGTCCATTTTTCTGTGTAATACTGTTGGGAGTGGCCTCTTCCTTCCGGTCTCATTGGCACAGCCCTGACTTGGGCCTTAGCTATTTCTCAGGTCATCAACTAAATTGCCCCGTAACTGTTCTCCCAGTCCTCCAGGTGTATGCTCCCTCTCAGTGAACCCCCTCCCTCCTTACTAAATCAGGAATTCCTGGAGCCTAGGAACCAGTGCTTTCAATCAGCACTCCAGGAACATCTGAGGCAGCCAGGACACAGGTAGGAACCATAGATGGACTTCACCCTGTACACAGCTGCAAATTCTCCCAGCTTCCACACATTACACTCCTCTCTGGAGCTGCAGGAGACTCTGTGGGCCCTTTGCCTTTCTGCACCCACTCCTCCATTTTTAAAAAAGTTTATGTATTTTTTAACTGCACTGATACCAAGATGAACTGCTTACTTATATACTCATTTATTTTATGCTAGGTTTTTAAAAGAAATTGAAACCAAGATATTTTTATGGGCCTTCAAATTATTGTAGTCTCCAGGCACAATGCCTGTTGGATAAGTCAGGCTTGCCTCAGCCAGATTCCCAAATCTTCAGCACCCTCTCACAGCCTACAGAGTGAAGTCCAACCTCCTCAGCAAGCTCACTTGGATCTCTCTTCCAGCACCATCCACTAGAGCACCTCCCACCCACTTGGGCTTCAGCTTCCAGGTCTAAATGTAGGTCTCTCAACATACCATGCATGATGATACCACTGTGTCTTGGCCCTCAGCTCCAACCAATTTTCCTTTCCTTCTCCACCTACTGACTTCAGGCTCAAACATCACTTTCCACTGTGGCCTTTCTTAGTCCTCCGGGTTCAAATTATGGCTCCTTCTTCTGCACCCCCTTCACACTTTCTCCATCTCTTATTATACCACCTATATGCCTGGTTCCAACATGCACATCTTTCACAGCATAATATCTGTAAAATCATGAAAGGACTAACAACATATGCCAAACAAACCTGCAAGCCACCAGGTACAGTACTCTAGTTGTAACATGCCAACAGTCATTCTCCACAAATGCTAACCCAACACTACACAGAAGATACTGGGTCATCTGATTGCTTCCATGGTGGGGTTATCTGCATTGTTAACAGCTCATACAGTTGAATTTTAATATCTATCCCCAGCACCTAAAATATTTTGCTTTGATGCATTAATGAAATAAGAAGATATCTGGATCTAGACTATAGCTTGTGACATGTCAGGCAAAGTAATTAAAGGTAATAGAGACTGCCAGATCTCTTCACATGTCATGAAATTTCCTAATTCCTTTGACTGTGAGGGACTAATTCTTATACACTGAGCTGTTCTGTCGAAAGCTTCCAAGTAGATTTTAAGAGAAATTATTTAATATACACTAACTGTAATTTAGATTTTTCCTGAGTTACAAGTTTTGCCAACAAGAAAATGTACAATCTAAACTACAGGATTCTTCAAGTCACCTCAAAATTATAGAATCTTTCCAAAAGGAGTTCAAGGTGATGAATACAAGTTATAAAAAGCAGTAAGTCACCATAAAATTTGTATATTACTATTAACACACATGGCCAAAGGTGATACCAAAAATGTGTTTAACACTAAACCTGAAAATGGCAAATATTCAAACCTTGGGATACTGATGAAGAAACATGTAGGTCTACAGAAAAAAGTTATCTAGTGTTAGTCTATTTTTTTTAATTATATATGTTTAGTGTTTCTGTTTTTCTGCTGAAAAAGATACCTTGAAGAATCATACAATAAATTATATTTTTTGGTCAAGAAAGCAGTCTTTTGTAAAGCTATTAATCTCCACATTAGAAAATTCTTGGGAGTCTGAGAAACGTATTAATCATCTTTCTCCCTGGTCTGGTTTCCTTGCATATGAAAAATGCTCATTATTGAACTGGTCTAGCTTTTTGCCAACAGTTTAATTTTTCTCAAGTCTGGCCTCATTTCTGTGAAAATCTAGCTGTTTGCTTATTTTTAGGTTTAGATGAGCATATTTCATTATAAATGCCCGTTTTAAAAATTCAAATCCGTTCATGCTTTCAGTCATTCAAAGAATATCTATCAAGCTCCTAATAAATGCCAAGCAGTGACAAGAGTACAAAGGTGAATAAGACACAGGCTTGTTCTGAACTTTACTAATGTCTAGAGGGACAGACAGCCTAAGCAACATATCACAATTCAATGTGATGAGAGCTATGACAGGGATGTGCAAGCCACTGGAGGAGCATGGAGACTGCTTCAACTCGTGTAGCCTATCAGTTCAGTTTACTTGATCAGTCGTATCTGACTCACTGCGACCCCATGGACTGCAGCACGCCAGTCTTCCCTATCCATCACCAACTCCCGAAGCTTGCTCAAACTCATGTCCATCGACTCAGTGATACCATCCAACTATTTCATTCTCTGTGATCCCCTTCTCCTCTGTCTTTAATCTTTCCCAGCATCAGCATCTTTTCTAATTGGTCAGTTTTTTGCAACAGGTGGCCAAAGTCTTGGAACTTCAGCTTCAGCATCAGTCCTTCCAATGAATAGTCAGGACTGATCTCCTCTAGGATTGACTGCTTTGATCTCCTTGTAGTCCAACGGACTCTCAAGAGTCTTTTCCAACACCACAGTTCAAAGGCATCAGTTCTTTCGTGCTCAGCTTTCTTTATGGTTCAACTCTCATATCCATACATGACTACTGGAAAAACCACAGCTTTGACTAGATGAACCATTGCTGGCAAAGTAATGTCTCTGTTTTTTAATATGCTATCTAGGTTTGTCATAGCTTTTCTACCAAGGAGTAAGTGTCTTTTAATTTCATGGCTGCAGTCACCATCTGCAGTGATTTTGGAGCCCAAGAAAATAAAGTCTGTCACTGTTTCCATTATTTCCCCACCTATTTGTCATGAAGTGATGGAACTGGATGCCATGATCTTCATTTTCTGAATGTTGAGTTTTAAGCCAGCTTTTTCACTCTCCTCTTTTACCTTCTTCAAGAGGATCTTTAGTTTCTCTTCACTTTCTGCCATAAGGGTGGTATCATCTGCATATCTGAGATTACTGATATTTCTCCCAGCAATCTTGATTCCAGCTTGTGCTTTATCCAGCCCAGCATTTCATATGATGTACTTTGCATATAAGTTAAATAAGCAGGGTGACGATGTACAGCCTTGATGTACTCCTTTCCCAATTTGGAACCATGCAGCCTATAAGGTTTAAAAATATGGAAGCCATGTCTTGAAGAATGAGTAGAAGACAAAATGGAAAAGCAGATATCTAGATGGCTATGGGAGAAGCTAGCCAAAGCTGAGTGAACAGTATATGCAGAAACAGAGATGGAGGTGGGAGGCAGAGGACCTACCAGTAGAGAAAGGAAACAAAGTTCTACTGGGCTGGCTTTCTGACGTACTACAATGGGCTTCTGATGTCCAGTTGAGAACATGTTGGACCTAATTCCCAGAGCAGTAAAGACTCATCTCCATTGACAAGATTTTGCTGTTCAGTCACTCAGCCGTGGCCAACTCTTTGAGACCCCATGGACTGCAGCATGCCAGGCTTCCCTGTCCTTCACCATCTCCCATAGTTTGCTCAAACTCATGTCCACCGAGTTGGTGATGCCATCCAACCATCTTGTCCTCTGTTGCCCCCTTCTCCTCCTGCCCTCAATCTTTCCCAGCATCAGAGTCTTTTCCAATGAGTTGACTCTTTGCATCAAGTGGCCAAAGTATTGGGGCTTCAATTGACAAGATATTGTTCCATAAATTTATGAAGCTCTACCAATTACACTCTTTTTCAGTGTTATATCAGGATTTAATAACCCTTCTCCAGTACTCCTTTTGTTCTATCTCCTTTGTTTCCAGCATTTAAAAATTCCTTATATTTAATACAAAAGGAGACATTTGTCTTGTTTCACAAGGTTCAATGTGAAAAAAAAACCCACTCATTTTAGCTCTCTCAGATACTTTTATACCTTCTTACCTCAGGAAAAGAAGCAGACAGAAACATTTAGTAATAAATTCTTCATTTCCAGTGTTATAGGCATTCCTCCATGGAATTTTACACAATATACTATGAGGAGAGCTTGTATAACCTCAGGTAACTTTCTTAAGCTCTCTGTGCCTCAGTTTAACCAACTATAAGAGGAAAATAACTATCATCCACCTTAAAGAATTCTTATGAGCGTTAAACAAGATATCATATGCACAATGCTTAGCACAATGCCTGGATTATAATTGCTAAATTGTAGCTATTTTTATCATTTAGAGTTATTAAACAATTGTATATAAAGTATATGGTTACAACTTTGAATTTGTATTACAAATTATTATAATTTTAATCTTATATATATATGCACGCATTGTGGTGGTGGTGGTTTAGTTGCTGAGTCATGTCTAATTCTTGTGACCCCTGGACTGTACCCACCAGGCTTCCCTGTCCATGGGATTTCCCAAATAAGAATAATGAAGTAGGTTGCCATCTCCTTCTCCAATATGCACACATATATATACACAATATATATTTGTTTACATAAACTTTCAATAGGGATTATCTCTGGAGCAAAGGCCTATCCGAGAGGGGAGATGGTATATTTCTACATTTTTCATTTTTGCTCCTTTATGAAATTCTTTTTTAGTCAAGGGCATGGAAAACTTGTATAATAAAAACAGATGAAAAAAATCTTTGGAAGGAGATTGGATTTATTTTGAAATGTAGAAGGCAGAAAGGCTGAGTTTTGCCTAGATAAGAGAAAGGACTCTGTACCAAGGAGAACCATCCAAACGTACTGCCTCAGGAGGCAGTGAACGCTTCCTCACAGAAGGCGTACATCATAGGTTATGTGGATTCCCCTTCTAAGTCTATGAAACATAGCAGTCTCCAAGCATTTGAAATTTGACACAGATGCATCATTAAATGGCTATCCAGGGTCACTCATACTTTAGCCACAACTAAATAAGTTGGATGAATCAATTTTCCCTTCGACCTTCAAAACCCTTAAATGGGCAGGTATTCCTAAGTAAGTACTATCAGTACCTATATGTTGATGACATTTCAGTAATGAATTATGAAGTTATCCAAGTACATATTTCATAAAGTTAAAGCCAGATTCAAATTGTGAATGCTGGGTTTAAACACTACCTAAAACAGTATTTGTTGAAAATAACTTCTATTTTCAAGTCAGATTCATACAAAGCAAGAAAGCATTTTAGCATTCTTCATTATCCTTATACTTCATTAAATCATTGTAGCAATTCTCATTATCCTTATACTTTTAAATCCCATTAAAATCTGGATTTTAATTGGTCTGTTTTATGACTTATCATTATGAATTTTTTAAGTAAAGCCTAATGTTGGAACATTTTTGTGGATTCTACTTTCCATGGAAGGTAAAATACACATAAGAGAAATATGGAGTTTCAGACATAATGAATTGGGATAGCTGAGATGCCATTTGGGATATGAGAGGATGATGACCTTCGAATGACCATCTTCTAGAGAATAATTTAAATGAAGAGAAAGTGAGCCAGGACAGACAGAGAGCTCTGCAGAACAAACCCAGCAAGGAGACTGCTCTGGAATCTACCTGGAGTCTGTCAACTTAGAAAGTCATTACACTTCTCTGAACATCTATCAGTCTTTCATCTAAGAACAGAGGGGAAAATCAAAGTAGACAAGATTGCTTCCATTTTAACAATGATATTACGCCTACACAGAAAGACAGCTTGGTTCAGTGGGGAAACACTTAGACCTTAGAGTCAGAAGACGTGAATCTAGCTGTCACTAACTTGCTATTTTACCTTGAGCAAGTCTCCTGCCATCTGTAAGAGTGTTTCCTCATCTCATAAATTGGAAGGGCACAGATAGCAAAAAGAAGAAAAACTGAAAAAGTACTCTTAGGCTGTTTCAAGTCTCAGACTTAAGCTCCATGGTCAGAACAACTATGATTATTCTCCTTCTGTAAATGGAGAACAAGTTTAAAGCATTTCTAGGTTTTCCATCTAGTAACAATAGTGCAGAGGTTTGATCCCAAGTCTCTAGGCATGGACACACGCTGCTTATTCTGGGGAAATAAAATAAGTGTCCAAGTGTTCTATTATAAATAGCTATAAAACTGTAAGATATTATTAAGACTAAGCTTTACATTCTCTAAGGGATCTTGACAAATTTTTTTCATTCTTAAACATTTTCCTTAAAGCAAAAGCCCCATGAACCACCTATCCTATTCAGCATGTCAGTACAATCAGTTGAATAAATGGGCAAACTATTGCTAGTTTAGAAGTGATCCATAAGTTTAATTAAATACCTTAAACAAATGGATATATTTACACTGCACAAGGCCACTCTTTGAAAATCTTAGAAGCTAGGACTATAATTAGATAGACAGGTATAGTGTCCCTAGTAAATGAAACTTCCTACCCACTACAGGAAAGCCCATTCTCAGAGACCAGTCCCTCGCCCAAACAGCATTCTCCTGAAATGAATGCTGAAAAAAAGCCACAATAGTCTCCTAGCCTAAAGTGGGTGGGTGGAAACCTAGCAACCTCTTCATATAGTGCTAGTTTGATCAAGTTGAACAATCAACTCCTAGCAATAGCACTTTAGAAATCACAGTATTCTTAATAAAAATGGTTTTTCATTACAAAAATTTATCAAAGCAATTCATTATTTTTCTCTTAAGCTATTGAAAAAGTCTGATTTCATAATGATAGGGAGAAAAAAATCCTCAAAAATCCAGAATTTAGCAGAATTTAGTAACTGTGTCCAAGTTACTGTCCCTATCGTAGGATAGCCCCCTAGAGTCGGAGGTGTCTTATTTACTACTGCATTCCCTACAGTGCTTCCCTGGTGGCTCAAGTGGTAAAGCGTCTATTACAACGCGGGAGAGCTGGATTCGATCCCTGGGTCGGGAAGATCCCCTGGAGAAGGCAATGGCAATCCACTCCAGTACTCTTGCCTGGAAAATCCCATGGACAGAGGAGCCTGGTAGGCTACAGTCCATGGGCCACAAAGATGAGTGACTTCACTTTCACTTTCCTTTTCCCTACAGTGCTTACTTAGCACAGTGCCTAGCAGATATACAACCAGGCTCAGAAAATACATGTAGAATTTATTCTAGTAGGTAATATACTTTAAAAAACAAATTCCAACTTTAAAATGAAAATCTCTATAAAAATTAAATTGCTTGGAATTTCATATTTCATTTCCTTGAAGTGAGGCGCCTCTGTACGCATTTGGAAATGTTCATTTTCATTGCATTTATCTGTTATATGTGCATTATGTTCCAAAAGAATTATAGTAGCATCATTTAGAGTATGAATCTTTTTTTAAGATTTAAAAGAGACTACATCCTGTCAAAAGATGGTTTGTACCTTGATATAACACAGCTTTGGAAAAACATAAATCAAATAAACATGTAAAACATCATACCAAAGCCCTTGAAACCATCAGTCCCTTAGGGATAATTTTAGCTTTAATTTATTATTTTTTTTATTAAATTTTAAAATCTTTAATTCTTACATGTGTTCCCAAACATGAAACCCCCTCCCACCTCCCTCCCCATAACATCTCTGTGGGTGATCCCCAAGCTTTAATTTAAAATTGTCCTGAGACAACATCCCATCAATACCTAATTTAACGTCAATAAGAACTTATATGGATAAAATTAGTTCTCAGCCTGGACACCTGAACACCTGTGGACAATATTTCATCACACTAATAGGATGAGGGAAATAGAAAATGGTAGCCCAAGAAGAGTCATTACATATTTAAAAGAAAAGAAGCTTTTTTTTTTTCCAAAGTGCTGGAATTAAATTCAGTTTGGTTTCATTACCTCCCAAACAACTCAACACAAATCTTTCCTCCCAGAGTTCTCAGTTGTCCAGTATTAAAGTTACCAATACAGAACAAACCAAAGAGCACCTCAATTATAAATTATCTTTACGTACACAATCGTCCTATTTTGGCTCCTTGAAAAGGTAAGCAAACCGCTATAAT
Source organism: Capricornis sumatraensis (assembly GCF_032405125.1). Taxonomy (NCBI): domain Eukaryota; kingdom Metazoa; phylum Chordata; class Mammalia; order Artiodactyla; family Bovidae; genus Capricornis; species Capricornis sumatraensis. Next base: position 180,560,043 of record NC_091070.1, read on the forward strand.
AACAGTCCAGGTCAAATGTTGATATATTAAATAATTGTTCTACTATGGAAATCGCTAAAAGAGCATCTCCAAGAGAAAATCCAACTTGCTAAAACGCTTTCTAAAAGACGGCTGCAAGTCCAGATGCAAAGTTTAGAGGCATTTCCATTTTCTTTACATGTAGAGGTTCATGAAATATTAATACACTCACTGCAAAAGTATAAAGATAAACAAGATCAAAGCCAACAACAGATGAAAACATTTTCAATGTGCAAAATATATAAGCTGTGCAAAAGGGCTCTAGATCCCAGGTAAAATTTGCTCAAGAAAGGTAACAGCATTAACCTTGGCACACAGCAGAGTAGAGAAGAGACAGAGCTTTACAGAATTGTAAATAAGATCAGCATAGCAAGAATAATAATTGGAATAAATACCTTCAGCAGGCTGCAAAAGCAATCAACACACTCGGTCCTTCACCTCTCCCCCTCACCCAGCTGGGGAGTGAAAGCCGCTGCCGCTCCCCGCCTTCTTCCCAACCGCTCCTCGCGCCACCCCCTTCCCAATCCTGTCCACCCTTACCCTCCCCTTTCCCCTTCTCTCCCCTAGCTGGTGTATCCAGCAGCCTAGAGAGATTAAGAGGCGCTCGCTACGGTCACCGGGCCTCCGGACTGATCTAACGTTTCCTAGCTCCCTGGCCTAGAGAAATTAGAGACGCAACACCCTAGTGGTATTAGGTGCCTTCGCCTTCATCCTGTCCTCTCCCAAGCCCGGACAGGGTTGAGAGCCAGTGAACCGGAGAGCAACTGGAGGAGCCTGCAGAGTTCAGCGGGGCGCTCCCTCCCGCGGCGCTACCTGAGCTGTCCATGGTGCTGGCGCGGTCCTGAGGCTGTCGGGCGGGACTCCGCGCCGCTGCCGCCCCGGCGTTCACTCTCTGTTTGCCGCCTCCCCCGCCGCTCCCCGCACTTAGGTCCCCGTTACTGTCCACCAGCTGCAAGGATTCATAACCATCGTTGCTGGTCTTTTTCCGGTAGCTCCCGAGGAGGCTCATGAGCAAGCCCAGAGAAGAAGGGGGGGAAAATCAACCTGAGGAGACGAAGGGGGAGGTGGAAGGTGGAAAGGGCTAAAGGAGGAATTTTTTTTTTAAGGGGGGAAAAAAAATCAAGTGCCCCACATGACGCAAATAGGAGGGAAAGGGGGAGCGGCCGGCGGAGAGGAGCTTTGCGGGGCCCGGCGAAGCCACCGCCCTGGGCAGAGCGCGGCTCTGGGCGCCGGGCGCGAGGGCGCAGGGGAGGGGGGACGCGGGCGGGCAGGCGGGTGCGCGCGTCCCTGGTGCAGCCGCGGTGGAGCCGCCGGCCCTGCCGAGCTCCCGACCCGGGGCAGCCACCCTCTGTCTGGGGAGTGCCCGGAAGCAGTCCTATAGGTGTCGCCGCGTCGCCCCGCGCCGCGCGGCAGGGCAACTCCAAGCGCGCCTGGCCTGCGGGGAGGGAAGGAAAGAGAGAGTAAGGGAGAGGAGATTCTCGGGGATGGGGGTGTTGAAGGCGGAAAATGGGGCGGGGTGGGAGGGGGAAGGGACTACTACGACTAGAGAGGAGGGTGTTTTCGCGCACGTGAGGTGAAGAAAGGGGCTGGGTGTCTCTGCCCGGTAAGCTTTGGGGACGAGAGGTTCTTTTGGTAAGATCCAGACACGCCCATTTTGTATAACTTAACCTATATTTGCTGGAAGATTCGGCGAGTCAAAGCCACCCCAACAGTTGCCCTCCGGGAGGACTGACTTTAACTCAACTGAACAGAAAAAGAACGCATGTTATGCCAGGAAAGAAAGAAACAGCAGTATTTTGCACATTCCCCGGAATGGGTAAAATCCCTAAGTGAGACAGCGAAGACCTGGCTATTCTAACGCTAGGAGGCAGTTACAGCCTATTCCACCTAGGGAGGAGATGTGACTGTTTAGTAACTCTTTGTTGAACGAAAATATTGGCGGGGTGAGGAGGAGAGGGGACAAGGTTCAATCAGGTGCAGTTTCAGTTCTGACATCATTTACCTTGGGACCTGGAGAAAGGTCTGTATCACTCAGCTATCTTGAGAGGATGGGTGGGAAGAGAGCTAGATAAGGATTTTCTTCCTAGTCTCTAGCTCCTCCCCCTTTTTTCTCTCATAATGCTGAACACAAAGGGCAGTCACGAATTAACCAGAGGAGAAATTATCAAGAAGCTAATGAAGCCTAAGAGTCAGGGCTCAATTTTTGAAGACCCTTTCAAGACTAATGCACCTAATTTTATATCTGTGATTTTGTTTTCTTATTCTTAAACAGGGCCTCAACATTATATGTTTCAAGCCTAATGAAACCAAGGCTTAACTCTGTTAAGTCCCAAAATGCAATTACCAAATGCTCACTTTCACCTGAAATAAGATTGCAGAAGTAGCCCCTTCAGTTCAGGTGAAGACCAGGTGAAAATCTTGGCTTAAAATTATTTTTCCCTATTAAGATTTGGGATTCCTGAGGTGTTTCCAAGTCATCTGATGGACTTTCATCACCAAAACAACAAGAAAAAAGTACATGCGTGTAAAATTTGCTTAATCCCATACACAAACCTAAATTTGCCATCTCACTTTTCATGACTTTCTCTTGGTGTTATTATTTTGATATCTTTTAAGAACACAAAGTTAAACTCTAGCATCTAAGAGACTTCAGTCTAAATTATTTGGGATCCAAGGAGTTTCCTGGGAGCTCTAGCTCTGCACGTCTACATAAAATAAATTAATTGGATTGAAACAAATCTCCGTCTTCAAGGATTACACAAATGCAAATTCTTGTAGGAAGGGGATAAATCAGTAAAAGCCAAGAGCCTTTGCTGTCTTCTAGATCCTTCCAGTCCCTCTGGGAAAAGGTAAATTATCTGCCCAGTTGCTTTCCTAACTGCATTATCTGATGAACATGTGTTCTTACCCAAATCACAAATCACAGTTAATGCTCATTTACAGGATCAAACAATTTGAGTGGTGGCAGTTAAAACTGTAATAAAATTTAAACACAAATTTTATACTTTCAATTTTCCCAATCTGTCAGTTTGACATTACTTTAGATACTTGACTAGTACTCCCTAAAGTCTAGGAAGTAAATCTTTCCCAATAACATTTTAGATCATCTTTTTCTGCACGCTTCCTCGTCTTTTAATTTATTACTGACCCACAGGGAGAAGAAAATACTTAGTATCTGTCATGTGCCTTGACAAATTCTGGATTTATACCCTGGATTAAGAGAATTTAGAAAATACCATTTTGAAAAGTGAGAATTATTATTTTCATAAAAAAGCACTAGTTATTTTCACTCAACTTTTCAAAGTTGCAGATATACTGCTGGAATAAATTATAAACACATGCCTTGTATTTTGTGATATCTATTTCATCACTTTGTAAATTTAAAGAAAAACATGAATGGGATACAGGGGCCATTTTATTTTTATATTTACACTTAATTTAACATAATTACAACCAATCAGAATAGTTATTAATAAATAGCCCTACAAAATTCAGAATATAAAGAACATAATAAGGCAGGAAAATACAGTAACTAGATTAATTTACAACAGCCTAAAAGTTAGTTTAGGGCTTAAATTGGAATATACACAAATTTCATCACTAAAATTTTCTTTACTATCCTAAGGATCAAATTCACAAAGAGTTCACAAATGCATAAAGATACCACTTTTGTATTCTATAAAATAAAGCATAATAAAAGTACCATCGTTATACAGTTGAATTAAGAATTAAATTAGTACCTAACACATATAGAGAAAATTCTTAACAAATGTTCTCTATTATTGCTCTTAGTGATATGGCTTGGACACAATTCTATCCTTAGTGCTAATAGTCTAACTTCCTCTCACGATAGGAGCTCAGTGAAGGCTAAGTATTATTTTCCCCAGGACTATATTCATGGAAACTTGTCTATGTGATTTTGAATGCAGGCTTGGGCTTAAGGAAGAAAGGTGGTACTGGTAAAATCCAAGGTGAACATTTACAGTCAAACTCTGTTTTTCCAAGATGAGGATTGTTTCATAATTTATTTTATCTCAAGAATATCACACTATTCACAATAGCCAAAACATGGAAACAACCTAAATGTCCATCAGCAGATGAGTGGATAAAGATGTAGTACATATATACAATGGAATATTACTCAGCCATAAGAAAATAACAAAACAATGCCATTTGCAGCAACAGAGGGGCAACTAAAGATTATTATACTAAGTCAGAAAGGAAAAACAGATACTATACAACATCACTTGCATGTACAATCTAAAATATGGCACAAATGAACCTAGCTACAAAACAAACAGACTCACAGAAGTGGAGAACAGACGGGAACGGGGGAAGGAGAGGGATGGACTGGGAGTCTGGGGTTGGCAACTGCATACTATTACATTTAGAATGGATAAACTACAGGGTCCTAATGTATGCCACAGGGAACTAGATTCAGTATCATGTGATAAGTCATAATGGAAAAGAAGATAAAAAAGAATGTTTATATGTACATAATTGAGTCACTTTGCTGTACAGCAGAGACTGGCATAATACTGTAAATCAACTATTCTTCAATAAAAAATACATTTGAAAAAGAAGAAAAGAATATCACATCCCACATGGGGCAGAGCCAAAGGATTAGATGCCCTCTTTGGGAGAGAGTTCTCTTTGCCTTTTCTGTTGCTGACTTCAGTCAGTTTTATTAACTCGATGAAGATTATCCACACTGAGGAATGTCTGAGAGGCAGGCTCTATTCTTCATCATCCCCTCCATCCCCCAAATGCTCTCCTAACACAGCAGATGTCACACAACTTTTGTGTGACACAACCTATCTGGGATTATGATCTATACCAAGAACTAGAAAATCTGTTTCCAGGAACTAGAAAACACTGGTTATGACTGAGATTCTAGCACCATATTTCCCAGGACTGAATCCTAGTTCCATGGACTCTTAGCTCTATAACCTCGAGCAAGTTACTTATTCTCTCTGCCTCACTTTTCTCACCTATAAAATGAGAATAATAGTGTCATCATCATACAATGGTAGTGAGAAGTAAATTAGTACATAACACATAGTAAGAGCTTAGCAAATACCATTATCAGTATCATCAATGTATTTTTATATTTATAAGTCACTTTTTTCAAAAACGTAACTTCCTATCTGTAAAATTAAGTTAAAATAGGTCTTGCAGACTTGACAGATTTATTGCCATTATGATTGATGATAATATAAAAGCATTATGTATCATGTGAAGTGATTCTTCTGCCTTGAGTCTTTAGATAAGTTAATGCATGTCTATCCTGTTAGATTTTGGACTCCTTAAACACAAACATCCATATTCTGCTCATGTCTATACCCCCATGACACCAAAGGGAATTTCATACTCATTAGATATTAATAAAGTATCTGCTGAATTTTAAAACTAGTGAATAAATAAAAATGTCTTATTATCACCGAGCCTAGTGATTTTTTAAACTATATATTGTGGCCTACTAGTGGACTATGACGGAGAAGGCAATGGCACCCCACTCCAGTACTCTTGCCTGGAAAATCCCATGGATGGAGGAGCCTGGTGGGCTGCAGTCCATGGGGTCGCTAGGAGTCGGACGTGACTGAAGTGACTTAGCAGCAGCAGCAGCAGTGGACTATGAAATAAACTAAGCAATTCACGACTATTATTTTCATAAAAGTGAAATAGGTTGGAAAACATCAGTTTTTAGCACATGGTAAGATGTTACTTTTTTGAAATATTGTTTGGGGCTTATAGGGGAAAACCTCTGGTATCGAGACTGGTGAATTCCCAACTGTGACTGTCCTACACACTGTGATATCTGAATTCACCTGGATAATCAGACAACAAAGAATTCTAGCTAACCAAACTGTATCTGAGGGCAGAGCTTCTGCCTTCTGTTTAAAGATGTATTATGGTTTGGTTTCTGAAATAAACTTCTTCAATATTCGATTCAACTAACATAAATCAATGAACAGCACTAAAACTTTCTTTGGCAGCATGCCTCAGCTACATATATGGCCTACAGATACAAACAGTGCAAGGCATTCAAACTGGGGACCAGGAGGCCACATTTAGCCCCAGATGTTTTGTTTGTCCTGTCGTTTAAAGAAAAATTCAGCTTAGACACCTTTACAAAAGATACACAGGCTCCAGGTGGAGTGCGGCCGTTGACCACCACCTCCCAGTATATGAACCCCAGCCTGCCCAGCTCTGCCCCACTGACAGCCCTGTGGGCAGATATATTTGAGACCTGTCATGTAGCAGCACACCTGGAAGATTAACATTAAGAGGGATGCTAAGGTCACATCTTCAAGCCACAGTCCAGAATAAAAAGCAACAGACTGGGAATTCTCTTCCAACTCTGTAACTATCTGACTCTGTAATGAATCGGTAGCATCACCAACTCAATGGACATGAATTTGAGAAAACCCCGGGAGATAGTGGAGGACAGAGGAACCTGGCATGCTGCATCCATGGGGTCACAGAATCAGACACGACTTAGGGACTGAACAACAACAACGAATTGTGAGTCAGAAGAGAGGCCTTGGTTGCTTCACCTTCTCTCAGCAGTAAAATGAAGGTGCTGAATTTCAAAAGACTCTCTCTAGTTCTTAAATGTTCCTATTTTTCTCAACACTTGGGTTGTCCTTTCCTTCTTTCTCCTCCAAATGAAGCCCAGAGGGAAAAACCATGGCCATTGAAATGTTCCAGTTGCCAAGTCCCATTTAATTAAGGTTTTACCATAGAATGCATCCATAAATAGTGGCAGCTGTCAAGAGCTACACTTAGAGCAATACACAAGAGAAAAGAGATGCTGGGGAAAAAAAAGTATGCTGAGAAGAAAATCTCAATTATCCCCGTGAAATTCTTCAGGAATGAGGTGGTCTGTTCTTGGTGCTTGGTGGAGTGCTGGAGCTCCTAGAAAATACGACAATTTTTCTAGGCAGGGCATATTTTTAAAGATAACTCAATCTGTGCCTTCTTGAAGTCTAGTCCTAATAAAAATAACCGCCATTGATTACCTGTGCTGCTGTGCTGTGCTCAGTCACTCAGTCATATCTGACTCTTTGAGACCCTATGTTCTGCAGCCCACCAGGCTCCTGAGTCCAGGGGATTTTCCAGGCAAGAATCCTGAGTGGGTTGCCATCTTCTCCTCCAGGGGGTCTTCCCAACCCAGGAATCTAACCTGCATTTCCTCTCTCTTCCGTCTCGCACTGGCAGGCAGATTCATTACCATTGAGCCACCAGGAAGCTCCGTTGATTACTTACCATTTGCCATTTATCTAACCCACCTTAACTCTCACCTTCCCAACATCCCTGCAAAGGTGTTATCCTTATTTTCAGGAAAGCCTGGCAATGGTAAATAACTTGCCAAAACTCACACAGCTAGCTATTGATTGAGATTAAAATTCATCAAGAAGAATCATGCTTTGGCCCCTGCTCTAGTCACAGCTGACTCATTGGAAAAGTCCCTGATGCTGGGAAAGATTGAGGGCAGGAGAAGAGGGCATCAGAGGATGAGATGGCTGGATGGCATCACTGATGCAGTGGACATGAACTTGGGCAAATTTCGGGAGATGGTGAGGGATAGAGAGGCCTGGCATGCTGCAGTCCGTGGGTTCACAAAGAGTCGGACAAGCCTGGGCAACTGAACAACAACAACCAGTCAGAAGAGGTAATTTTAGAGGTCAAAGTGAAAGCTGGAAAACATTTAGGTCATTTCTTGGCTCTGACCTGCCTTACAAAGTGTGGTCAGTGAAAATGGTTTGGGTTCCTTATCGAGTTACTCCTGCTTTATGACCCCCATAGCAGGTTCTGCTCAATGAAACCTGAAAGGTTTTAATTAATGTGTCTTCACAACAAGCAAGCTTGTTTTGTAACCATCTGAGTTAGAAGACATTTTATGTTGTGTTCCTGAAAATTGATATGTGGCTATTGTTTGGCCTAGTCTTAAACCACTAGAAGGAAAAAGAAAATGCTTTGTTTTCATTAAAAGCAAGCTCCTTGCTTTAAAAGAAGCTTGACTTTCATTGTGTTCACACATATGTATGTGTATACGTATATGTGTATGCACATTAAAGAGACATCACGTATGGTTGAAAACCACTAGCTTTGGGAGAAAAAAATACTCTGGGGAAATACTATAGGGAAATATAAACTATGTTTGAGTCCTAGAGTTGCCACAACAAGTTTTCCTCAGTCTGCTGACCACTCAGCCATACTCCCTTTCTATGAAGTGGACCACTCACCCTTTCTCACAGGAAAAAAAATAAAATGAAATAAGGCACATAAAAGCATACAATAAACACAAAAGCCCTACTTATCAAATCTATGAAATCATCCAGCTTAAGTTGCAGCATTAAAATATATTTATCACTGATGAAGTATGACACACAATATACTATCAATTTAGGATGCTTTGAGGTTTTATAAATGTATTTTTAAACAGTTTTAGAATTGATGAAATAAATACTATTATTTGACTATAAGTTAGTCTAAGAATACTATTTGTCAATTTATAATTGAGCAACTCTGGTAGGTAAAGGCAATATTCACCATGTTTTGCCAGGTCTAGCACAGTGCCTACCAAGTAGTACATGCTTAATAAGAATTTGCTAACTGAATGAAAGAAAATGCAAAAAATGGTTTGGAAGGCCATCTTTAACTTATAGGAAAATTCACCAAAGGTTCTCCTTTAGTAAGCTCACTGAAAATATAGTTCCACTAGCTAACATTCAACTTACCCTTGACTTTGGTCATGGTCATGGTTTAATAATGTTACACATTCATTACCATTTCAAGAGTAATTCATGGAAGCACCAGCCCCTTTCATCTGTCACTTTACAAGCTGGAAAACTTCAGCTTCCTGGACAGACCCTGACAGACTACCAAGAGCTGGCCCTGTGATCAGTTACTCTCATTCTTGGGGAAAACAGACTGAAAAATTCTGTGTTGTAAAGAGGTCCCCAAAGTCAGGTGAAAATCTACACTGAAGTAAACCAGTGAACTAGTGAAGTTGCTTAGTTGTGTCCGATTCTTCATGATCCCATGGACTGTAGCCTACCAGGCTCCTCCATCCACGGAATTTTCCAGGCAAGAATACTGGAGTGGGTTGCCATTTCCTTCTCCAAGGGATCTTCCCAACCCAGGGATCGAACCCAGGTCTCCTGCACTGCAGGCAGAGGCTTTACCATCTGAACTACCAGGGAAGCTACACTGAAGTAAAAGTTTCCTTAAATCCTAGATATCCCCATATTTGGCTCTGAGCTCATTATATATGATTTTATGCTCAAGATCATTGAAATATGGAGACTTATTCTTTGTAATCCCATTGTGCCTAAAGGTTCTTGGCCCTAGAGTGTGTGGCAAATCCTCTGTGGTGGTGAAGCGGAAGGCAGTGACCATAGAAGATGCAGGGAAAGCCCATCCTCGGGGTGCTGAGTCTCCAGGCAGGGTCCCCTGGGCACCCAACCACTGCTGCCCACTTGACCAAATCTACCTGGAGGGAAAGAACTAGCATCTCCTAAGCTCTAAATTAAGCGCCTGGGTTTCTTCATTTATTTACCCATTTAAATGTGAAAGGTCTTTTGATGAGAATTACCATGTCCATTTAATACTCAAGGAGACCAGAGCTCTGAAATGCAGCTGAGTAAGAGCTAAGCAGTGATTGCGAGTAGTCCTCAATATTCATATCCTCTTCTATGCTAACAGAACCCCTGAGCTTCAGCTGGTCACAGGGTTACACAGTTTTATAAAGAATATGTTTCTCAGTCTTCTTTCATGTCTTGGGCCTGCCACATGCAAGTTTTCTATAATCTACTAGGTATGTACATGGGACTAAGTAAAGGTCATTATAATATAGGCAGAAATGATGTGTGTAATTTCTGGTATTTATCCTTAAAAAGGAAGATTGATGGTATGCCCTTCTTCCATTCCTTTTCCCTCTCTTCTGGATGGAATATGGTGTTCCAGTAGGTATCTTGGACCATGAAGTGACCTTAAGGATGGAAGACTTTCACAGGGAAACAACAGGATAGAAGGACTGTGATCCCCAGAGAACCATGGTAGCCTGGAGCGATTTTCTCTAGACTTCTTCAAGGTGAGAAAGAAACTACTTTAAGTCATTGATATTTTGTTTTTTTTCTGTTATGTGCATCCAAACCTAATCCTCACTGGGATACCAACTACAACCTAACCACTGGATTTCAATTTTTATTTATCATAACATTTACTGGGAATTACATAAAATTGGTGTGATCATGGACAAATCATATAACCTCTTTATGCCTCAATTCCTAGTCTGCATAATAGTGGCACTGAACTAACAGGATAGCTATTAAAATTCTATGATATAAAAAACACACAGAGCTTGATACAGTGCCTAGCATATAGTGAGAGTTCAATGAACATAATTATCTATTTTATTTTTTGTCATTGTCCTTCAAGTGATAATTTCACTGAGTCTATTATGTTATTGTTGCTGTTCAGTTGCTAAGTCATGTCCAACTCTTTGCAACCCCATGAACTGCAGCACTCCAGGCTTCCCTGCCTTTCACTATCACCTGGAGTTTGCTGTAAGTCATGTCCATTGAGTCGGTGATGCCATCCAGCCATCTCATCCTCTGTCACCCCCTTCTCCTCCAGCCCTCAGTCTTTCCCAGCATCAGGGTCGTTTTCAATGAGTTGGCTCTTCACATCAGGTGGCCAAAGTATTGGAGAGTGGAGTCTATTACGCCTGACTTCAAAATGAGTAACCTCTCCACCTCACCCTGCTATCCAGAGACTGCCTTCCTGGGTAGATCAAGCCCAGAGCAGCAGAGCCCTTGCCTATGTCATCAACAAAATCCCTAAAAGAGTCACCCCTGTCCTTAGAGTATAATTCTCTTGCTTTGATCGCCTACACAAACTCAATGCAGTCTGGAATATTTTAAGCCACCGAAGTTGATACAAAACTTAAAGCAAATTGTCAGCGTTTATGACACAGCAGTTCTGAGTCTATTTATTTCAATATGGGCAAAATGAGAGTCTGACTCTTTCTCCATTTGTGCTAAAAGTAAATAAAGAACTTAAGTAATAAATTGGAGCACTTTTATATTATTATTGTATCTTTAATTTCCTGTTATAAAATTTTTCAAACATACACAAAATTAAATTATATAATGGACCTTTGATACTCACCATTCAGCATTTACAATAACTAAGTCACAGCCAACCATGTTTTAAATGTATGGACTCAGAGAGAGAGGGAGAGGGTGGGATGATTTGGGAGAATGGCATTCTATCATGTATACTATCATGTAAGAATTGAATCGCCAGTCTATGTCTGACGCAGGATACAGCATGCTTGGGGCTGGTGCATGGGGATGACCCACAGAGATGTTATGGGGAGGGAGGTGGGAGGGGGTTTCATGTTTGGGAACACATGTAAGAATTAAAGATTTTAAAATTAAATTAAAAAAATTAATTAAATTAAAATAAATAAATAAATAAATGTATAAACCCCTAATTTAAGCAAATTCCAGATTTCATCAGCAAATATCATTTTATCAGTAGATATCTCAGTATGTAGTACTTTGATTTTTGGAGAACAACTATCAGATTTCATCTGTAGTAGAAGTAGGGCAAGGTGCCATTCCATCTGTCTGCTGAGAGGCTAAAGTCCACTAGTTTCCTCTCAGGAGACTGACAGAGGAATCTGCATAACCTTTCCGTTTCCTTATTTCTCAGTGGTAATGATGTATTATTCATTCAGCTTTCTGCCTGCCCTCTCACCCACCCCTATTCCCACAAAATCACCCCTTTAAGCACTAGTTGTAATCTCACTACCCAAGAATTCTAAAAGTCAGCACGGAATTAAGTTTTTTCATAACAGCTGAAATTTTTATAATATTAAACCTAGAAGGAGCTGTAAAGGGGAGACTATCTATTTCAATTTAGAGATAAGAAAACTGAGAAAGAGGAGTGAACTGATTCATATTAGAGCTTTCTAAAATGCAGATCCAATTATGTGACTCAGATGCTTAAAAACTATCCAAGGATTTCCCACTGTCCTCAGTCTAAGGTATTCAGCACAATGGAACCTCCCCATTCCAATACCAGCTACTTCCCTCTGGAGATAAGCATCACCATTTCCACTTTCTCCATCCTCTAAGTCCAGACACTGAGCTTCTTTAAGAAAACCTGCCTGAGTCACCAGCTACATGTGGCTTGGAGCATGTGAAATATGGCAATTATGACTAAGGAGCTAAGTTTCAAATTTAATTTAAAATCATTTACATTTAAAAATCTGTATTGACTAGGGCTTTCCTGGTGCCTCAGACAGTAAAGCATCCACCTGCAATGCAGGAGACCTGGGATCAATCCCTGGGTTGGAAAACCCCCTGGATAAGGGCATGGCAACGAATCCCCATGGACAGAGGAGTCTGGCAGGCTACAGTCTATGGGGTAGCAAAGAGTCGGACACGACTGAGTGACTAAGCACACATGTGACTGACTGCTGCTGCTGCTGCTGCTAAGTCGCTTCAGTCGTGTCCGACTCTGTGCGACCCCATGGACTGCAGCCCACCAGGCTCCTCCGTCCATGGGATTTTCCAGTCAAGAGTGCTGGAGTGGGGTGCCATTGACTGACTAGTGGCTCCCAAATGACAACATCACTTAAAATTCACACATGTGCATGATAAAACATCAGTGGAGGATTGCATTCAAATGTGGAGATATATCACATGAGCATATTCCTATATTTCTTGTCTCACTGGAAATATACTGTTTAAAGAGCAAAATAAAGGAAATAGCTTCTCAAAAACAGTCAACAAGAAAAAAGAAAAAAACCCTGCCTGAACAACCTTGCTGGTCCTTCAGACCCCCTACATAGAAAGCACTTCCCCCAGAAAACCAAGTTAGATATAATCCCATGTAGTCCCACAGAACATCATATGTCTTCTAACATAACACTTGCGACACACTTCATTGAAATTTCCTGTTACATGCACGATTTCTCATATCAGATTGTAAACTCCATGATGGCAGGATCATGTTTGGTACCTAACTCTGTGCCTGACACAATGCAGACCCCTGGGAAATACTGAATGACTACTGGCACTGGAAGAGTCCCCAGAAGACTTAAGGGAAGAGGGTTCCATATACTGTTTAGCACCCAACAAAGATTCGCCATTACATTTATTGCTGCGTAAGGCCATGCAGCTACATATAAGAAACTGGTTTACTGACCAGTCCAGGGAAGAGATCTTAGTATTCCATCACTGCACTAATATGAATTCAGCCATTAACACTGTCACTTATTTCTCTTTTCCTATGTAAATGAAACCATATCTACTGGATTAAGAAAAACACACTTAGACTTGTAGCCTTTTGAAGTCATTTTTGTTTGAAAGTATTTACTTTTTGACCTAAGGAAGAGATTAATACACTCTGGATAATCTTTTTCTGAAAGACTTATAGATCATTATTTCTAAAGAATATTTCCTTTGGGACAGATACTGTTTATGAATCATAGAAAACAACTCTTTCATCTTTGCCTCTGAAATCACTATGCCCATGTGGCATTAAAAAAATGGAACCATATGTTGATGACAAACGAGATGGAGTTTTTAAAAGAAGGTATGATCATAAATTACAAAAACAAAATGCCCAACTGGTGGTAAGTATGTTTTAAGCTTATTACTGCAAAGATAATTATGGTAAAGTTTTTCTATCACCGTTAAAGTTTTGGCTGAAAGATCAAAAAGCATAAATATATTGGTTTTCAATTCAAGAAAGATTTACTGAGTGGGTGTTACCATGGGACCAGTTTCGTTACACTTATTCCCATCATAAGTTTCAAAGGGAAGCAATTGGAACAGGGTAAAAAAACAGCAAATTGTATAATTCGGGAAAACTTAAGTCAACACAATCGAATTTACTAGAACTCTCTGTTTTCAGAACCTGGGCTTTAGAGATAGGTCTGTGCTCCCAGCTGGATGTTTGTACTTGGACAAAATATGTAACTTCTTTTTAGTTAAATTGGGGTATTACCCACCACAGAATGGCTGTACTTACTAAAATAGTTAGGGTAGGTATGGTGTATATTTATTCTCTTATCAGACAAGAGCAGCACTTCCTTTTCCTGAGATATCCTCTCTGTGGTTGACATTAGAGCTGCCATGGCCCAGGGGTGGGTACCTAAAACCACGCTGGGTCAGCCATGGCCTTTTCACAGGATGTTTCTGTTTAAAACCAGAGACAGAGCAAGTCTGAGTCCATCCCCGGAGCAAGGGGAGCTGTAGAAGGCCTGCTTTCTGACAAGGGGAGATACATGATCTAAGAGGAAAGTGTTGCCAAGGAGAGAGAAGTACGTACGGGAGAGGAAGACAGAGAGCAAGAGAAAATAGCATTTACATCCTAGGAATTCAGGAAGCTCAGATGTGCTTCTCCCCTTTCCATGGTGACAAGATCCCCCCTTTTTAAATCCAGTTAATTCAAACTGGTTCCTGTCATTTGTAACCAAAGGAATCCTGCCTACTGCAGTACCTAGCACAACTCCTGCGTCACCTTAACTCAATGCACTGAAATTATTTGCTTACATAACTGGATTCTAACAATTCTCGTCTACTCCCCTACTACACTTACAGAGGAAATATTAATATGTCTAAACAAAAGCTTGCTTGGAAACCTAGTAAAAATAATAAGCTTCCTGCTATTACTTAGAATCATTATCCATTCAATTAACCCTTCTACATTTTCTGGCTGTAACTAACATTTACTCTACATGTACGCTATGTTCTGCAAGGAACAGCCATGTAGTGTAGCATTGTCCAACAAAAACATAATGCAAGCCACAAATATGAGTAACATATGTAATTTTAAATTTTCTAGTAGCCACGTTTTTAAAAACTAATAAGAAATAAGTAAATTAACTTTAATAATATATTTTGTTTAATTCAGTGAATACAAAATACTGCCGTTTCAACATGCAGTCAATGGAAAAAAAAAGTAATCAATGAGCTATTTTATACTTTTCAAACTAAATCTTCAAAATCCAGTGTGTAATTTACACTTACAGCACATGTTATTTTGGATTAGGCACATTTTAAGTACTCAAAGGCTACTTACAGTAGTGGTGACTATATTAGACAGTGCAGATGAAAAAAAGTCTCAATCTTTACAACAACTCTAAAAAGATTAAGGCTTCTGTCATTGAAATGCAAAGAAATCAAGTACAGTTCACCCTAGAACAATAATCCCCAACACAGTTGAGAAGCCACATATAACTTTACAGTGAGCCCTCCACAGAGGCAGGTCCTGCACATCTGTGGGTTCAGCCAACCACAAATCCTGTAGTACTGCAGCGCGTATTTATTTATTAAAATCTCGGGATAAGTGGACCTGCCCAGTTCTCACCCACGTTGTTGAAGGGCCAACTGTAATTTGTTCGTATTCAACAGCTAGACAGTGCAAAACCAGACACAAATCTTGAACTCTGGCCTCCCAATTTTATTCTCTTTATCACATTATGCTGACCATACAATAAGAACACAATCGCATTTTTCAAATACAGACAGATCAATCAAATAAATTAAGAGTGATGTGGCTTCACCTATAAAATGGAAGGTTTGGACAGGTGGTCTCTACATATAAGGGTAATATTTGGTGATTCACCACTAGGACAGAGAGCCTACCAAGGGGACAGAGGAGCTCAAACGGGAGGAATCGCCCCAAATCCACTGTTCTCTATATCAACTGGTTCATAAGATTCTTACTGTCACAAATCACTGAGTTTCCTCCGTCACGCCTTCTTCTCTAGCAAGCTATTACTCTATTCACAAAATCAAAATCAAAATCATTGCAAATAAAACTGTTCACTGAAACAGCTGTTTAACAGCCTTCAGTGGAGCTTTAACATGGGAGCTAGTCCAGCAAAACCATTTCTTTAAGCAACAGGGAGAAACAGAATGCACACAGCCTCATCTACTGCCAATGGCCCAACCCTCCCATCATTGACAACAGGGAGACAGCTCTTTCCTAAACAGCTAGAGCTGACAGGTCAGGCTTTCAAGACAAAAAGAGGCATTTGTTGATCTATCTTAACCATTATAATTTTCTCTGGATCTTTTCACACAAAACCTATTGCCTTTTTTTTTTGGCAGTAACGAATTATTTGTTTGGTAGTAGAATGTCAATCCTGCAAATTAACAAGAAACTTATTTTACAGTGAAGATAACTGTGTGAAAATGTTCAATATTGTGCCTGGAACATAGCAATTTATGTTGGTTTCCTCTACATCACAGCGTAAATGACACTGTCAACGAATACTTAATGTCTGAGAAAATACCTACAATATAATGTTAAGAGGAATGAACAAATACAAACCTGATTCTAAAATGTGAATCACATTCTTAAAAAAAAAGAAAAAGTCTACCTCTATATGTGCATAGACAAAATGATGGAGGAAATTAACATATTAACAATGGCTATCTCTTGATGGTGACATTAGGAATGATTTAAAGCTTTGCATGTTCTGGAAGACTGTTTATAAAAATGGCTCCAGTCATTCACCTCCCCCACCTCCCACCCCTTGCCATCCACATTACTTTGTAATATTACTTCACATTTGCTCTCATCAAGAAATAGTTTACTTCCACATTCCTAGAACCTGGGCTGGTCTTGTAACTTGCTTTGAACAACAGAGGGTGTTATGGACTGAATGTGTCCCTCCCCCCAATTCATATTTGTAGCCCTAAACCCTAATGTTACAGTTTTTGGAGATGGGGGATTTGCAAATGAAATTAGGAGGGTGAGGCCCCCATGATGGGACTAATGTCCTTATAAGAAGATAAGGACATCTCTCTCTCTGTGTCATGTGAAGATGCAGCAAGATGGTAGCCATCTGCAAGCCAGGAAGGGGGCCCTCACCAGGAATGGCATCAACAGGCACCTTGTTCTTAAAATTCTCAGTCTCCCAAACCGTGAGAAATACATGTCTGTTATTAAAGCCACCCAATCTATGGCTGGACTAAGACGGAGGGAAAGTGGCACTGTACCAGCTCCGAGCATAGGCCCAGACTTTGTGGAATTCTGCTTGCTCTCTTGGCTTCCTTTTCCTTCCCTAGGTTAGCCTGCCACAGGATGGGAGACCACAGGGAGAAACTGGTTCAGTCACTCTAGATATGTGAGCAAACTTCACAGACAACAGCAGATTTTTCGGCCCAGATCAGAACTGCCCAGCTGAGCCCACTCACTAACCAAAATAATTGTGAGCTGAATAAACGCATACTGTCTTAAGCCACTAAGTCTGCGGTTGGTTTACTACGTAGCAAACCTAATTGATAAATATATATTTTTCAGAGTTTCTACAACTAAAAGCATAACATTCATTTAAAGGACAAAAAGCAACCTTTTTTGAAAAATCAATCATAGTCATTAACAGGGAGAGCTTACAGTCTAAGAACAAAAGAGTGGATCAATACTCTGATGGAGTATCTTTTGGGTACACTGGAGGTCCACAGATCAGAGATGTCAAATCATGGGGGTGGGGCAGGGTAGCATACTTGATTTGGATACTAGTTTCAAGAATGTGTTAACTTTATAAAAATTCATCAACTGTATACTTAGAAATTGTGTATACTTTTCAATATACTTAAAAGCTTAAAAATTCAATTTTTTTAGGGCATTATCATACTCACAAATCAATATGAAGAATTCTGACGCCAAAGTTTACCAGTTCATCTCCTGAGAACACTCTAAATTTCCTATTCATGTAATGTTCCTACTTTTATATATTGCCAATTTGGCCTTTTCCCAATGTTGTCATTAGTTATAAATTTCTCATGTTGGAGTTAAGCTTTTTAAAAAATGATATGTTTCAGTTGTATAACACTATAATTTGATATCTATACACACTACATAGGAATAACTCCCAAAAATCTAGTTCCCATCCATTACCATACAGTTAACTCTCTGCACCCCTTTCACCCACCCATCAGTTCTCTGTATTTATCTTTGTTTTTGCTTTGTTTTATTCGTACATCTTTTTGCTTTTTGTTCCACATGAGTGAAATCATATTTGTCTTTTTCTTTCTGGCTGATTTCACTTAGCAAAATACCCATAAGTACATCCTTCCTGTCACAAATGCCAAAGATTTTATTGTTTTTATAACTGAGTAGTATTCCTGTGTATGTGCGTGTGTGAGAGTGTGTGTGTGTACACACACCATATTTTCCTTATCCATTTATCCATGAATGAAAACTTAGGTTATTTTCATATTGTGGCTATAGTAAATAATGCTGCTATGTACATAGGGATAGAAGAATCTTATTGAGTTAGTATTTTCCTACTCTTTGAAGAAATACCCCAAAGTAGATTTGCTGGATCATATGATAATTCTATTCTTGATTTTTCAAGGTCTCTCCATAATGTTTTACATAGTGGCTGCACCAATTTAAAATCCCACAAACAGTATACGAGTTCCCTTTTCTCTACATCTCCAATATTTGTTATTTATTGTCTTTTTGATAATAGCCATTCTAACGGGTGTAAGGTGATATACTCTTGTGGTTTTACTAGAACTTCATTAATATTTAGTGATGTTGAACTTTATGTCTTCTTTGGAAAAATGTCTATACAGAGCCTCCACTAATTTTTTAATCAGGTTGTTTGGTTTTTTGTTGTTGAGGTGTATGAGTTCTTTACATTAGATATTATGTACAAATCAGGCATATGATTTGAAAATATATTCTCTCATTGAGTAGGTTGCCTTCTCATTTTGATGATGGTTGCTTTTGCTGTGCAGGAGCTTTTTATACTTTGATGTACTCTCATTTGTTTATTTTTGCCCTTGGTTCCCTTGCCTTTAGAGGCAGATCCACAGAAACATCACTAAGACTAATGTCAATGAGGTTACTACCTATGTTTCCTTCCATCAGTTTTATGATTTCAGGTCTTATTTGAGTCAATCCATTCTGAATTATTTTTTGTGTGATATAGTTTCAGTCTTTTGCATGTGGCTGTCCACTTTTCACACCATTTATTGAAGAGACTTCCCTTTCTCCGCTTTATATTCTTGGTTCTTTTGTAAAATAATTGTCAGTATACATATGGCTTTATTTCTGGGCTCTCAACTTGGTTCCATTGATCTGTGAGTCCATTTTTTGTGTCAAACCTATACTGTTTTGAGTACTATAGCTTTGTAATACAGTTTGAAATCAGGGAGTATGATATCTCCAGGTTTGTTTCTTTTTTTCTCAAGATTGCTTTGACTATTTGGGATCTTTTATGGTTCTATACAGTTTTGTGAAATATGCCATGGAATTCTGATAAGGATTTCTTTCATCCTGTGGATTGTTTTGGGTAGTATGGACATTTTAACAGCATTAATTCTTCCAATCCATGAAGACAAAATATCTTTCCATTTATTTGTGTCTTCTTCTATTCCTTTCACCAATGTACAAGTTTTCCACCTCCGTGGTTAGATTTATATCCAACTGTTTTATTCCTGTCAATTCAATTGTAAATGTAAATTCTTAATTTTTCTTTCTGATAGTATATTATTGGCATATAGAAATGTCACACATTTCTGCATATTAACTTTGTATCCTGCAACTTTACTGATTCATTAGTTCTAATAGCTCTTTGGTGGAGTCTTTAATGTATAGTATCATGTAATCTACAAATAGTGATAGCTTACTTCTTTTCTGATTTGCATGCCTTCTATTTCTTTTTCTTGCCTAACTGCTGTAACTAGGTCTTCCAAAACTATGTTGAATAAAAGCGATGAGAGTGGGCATATTTGCCTTGTTCCTGATTTTAGAGAAAATGCTTTCAGCTTTTCACTGTTGACTATGATGTTAGCTGTCTCTTTTTATATATGGCTTTTATTATGTTGAGGAACATTTCCTCTACGCCTACTTTGTTGAGAATTTTTATAATTAATGGTTGAATTTCATATGATTTTTATCTTTCATTTTTTAAATGTAGTGTTTCATATTGATTTGCAAATGTTGAACCATCCCTGCACTCCTAGAATAAGTTCCATTTAAGTATCAAATTGCCAACATCTGCTGGATCATGGAAAAAGCAAGAGAGTTCCAGAAAAACATCTATTTCTGCTTTATTGACTATGCCAAAGTCTTTGACTGTGTGAATCACAATAAACTGTGGAAAATTCTGAAAGAGATGGGAATACCAGACCACCTGACCTGCCTCTTGAGAAATCTGTATGCAGGTCAGGAAGCAACAGTTAGAACTGGACATGGAACAACAGACTGGTTCCAAATAGGAAAAGGAGTACGTCAAAGCTGTATATTGTCACCCTGCTTATTTAACTTATATGCAGAGTACATCATGAGAAACGCTGGACTGGAAGAAACACAAGCTGGAATCAAGATTGCTGGGAGAAATATCAATAACCTCAGATATGCAGATGACACCACCCTTATGGCAGAAAGTGAAGAGGAGCTAAAAAGCCTCTTGATGAAAGTGAAAGAGGAGAGTGAAAAAGTTGGCTTAAAGCTCAACATTCAGAAAACGAAGATCATGGCATCCAGTCCCATCACTTCATGGGAAATAGATGGGGAAACAGCGGAAACAGTGTCAGACTTTATTTTTTTGGGCTCCAAAATCACTGCAGATGGTGATTGCAGCCATGAAATTAAAAGACGCTTACTCCTTGGAAGAAAAGTTATTACCAACCTAGATAGCATATTCAAAAGCAGAGATATTACTTTGCCGACTAAGGTCCGTCTAGTCAAGGCTATGGTTTTTCCTGTGGTCATGCATGGATGTGAGAGTTGGACTGTGAAGAAGGCTGAGCACCGAAGAATTGATGCTTCTGAACTGTGGTGTTGGAGAAGACTCTTGAGAGTCCCTTGGACTGCAAGGAGATCCAACTAGTCCATTCTGAAGGAGATCAACCCTGGGATTTCTTTGGAAGGAATGATGCTAAAGCTGAAACTCCAGTACTTTGGCCACCTCATGTGAAGAGTTGACTCATTGGAAAAGACTTTGATGCTGGGAGGGATTGGGGGCAGGAGCAGAAGGGGACGACAGAGGATGAGATGGCTGGATGGTATCATGGACTTGATGGACATGAGTCTGAGTGAACTCCGGGAGATGGTGATGGACAGGGAGGCCTGGCGTGCTGCGATTCATGGGGTCGCAAAGAGTCGGACACAACTGAGCGACTGAACTGAACTGAACTGAAGTGCAGTATATGACACTTCCAATGTATTGTTGAAATTGGTTTTCTAATATTTTGTTGAAGACTTTTATATCTATGTTCATCAAGAATATTGACCTGTAATTTTCTTTTGTGGTGTCCTTGGTCCAGTTTTGATATCAGGATAATGCTGGCCTCGTAAAATGTGTTTTGAAGCATTCCCTTCTCTCCAATTTTTTTTCAGAGTTTGAGAAGGATAGTTGTTAAATTCTTTGAATGTTTCAAAGAATTACTGCTGAAGCTGTCTGGTGACAGATTTCTGCTTTTGGGGAGGTTTTTGATTACTGATTCAAATTCCTTACTCCTTACTAGTAATTGGTCTATTCAGGTTTTCTATTTCCTTATTTCAGTTTTGGTAGACTACAAGTTTCTAGGAATTTGTTCATTTCTTTTTGTCCAATTTGTTGGTGTGTAATTGTTCACAGTACTCTTATGATCCTTTATATTTCTGTGGTATCAGCTGTAACTTACACTCTTTCATTTCGACTTTATTATCTGAGCACTCTCTCTTTTTTTTTTCTTGGTTAGCCTAGGTAAAGCCTTGTCTATTTTGCTTTTCTTTTCAAAGAACCAGCTCTAAGGTTCATTGATCTTTTCTATTGTCTTTCTAGCCTCCATTTTATTTCTGCTCTGACTTTTATTTCCACTCGGATCCCCCCTTCTACTATTAGTAACTTTGGGCTTCATTTGTTCTTCTAGGTCCTTCAGGTGTACAAATTGTTTATTTGAAATTTTTCTTGTTCCTTGAGGTAAGCCTTTATTGCTGTGAACTTCTCTCTCAGAACTGCTCTTGCTGTGTCCTATATATTTGAGTATGTCATATTTCTGTTGTCATTTGTCACTATGCCTAGATATTTTTTCTCTTTTAATCTCCATATTTTTGTGAGTTTTCCAGTTTTCTTCTGGTATTTCATTTTTAGTTTCATACCACTTTGGAAGGAAAAAATGTTTGAAATGACTTCAGTTTTCTTGAATGTATTGTCATTTGTTCTTTGGGTGAAACTGTGATCTATCCTGGAGAACATTCTAGGTGCACTTGAGAAGAATGTGTATTCTGATGCTTTTGGATGAAGGGTTCTATTCATATCTATTAAGTCAATCTAGTCTAATGTGACATTTAAGGCTGATGTTTCTTTACTGATTTTCTGTCAGGATGATCTATCCATTACTGTAAGTAGGTTTTAAACTCCCCTACCAATATTATGCTATTTTCAATTTCTCCCTTTAAGTCCATTAATGTTTGCTTTATATATTTTGGTCCTTCTGTGTAGGGTACATATATTTTTATATATGGTACATCTTGCTGAGCCCCCTAATATTGTAATTTTAGTTAATCTTACTACTTTGTCTTTTAATGTTCATACCTGCTTTATAAGTGATTGATCCAATACCTTTATTCTATATTTACCTTTCTAATGAGATTTTTACTTTTCTATGTTTTCTTATTAGTGCCTTTTTTTCTTTCAGCTTAGAGAAGCTGGAATGTCATGTAAGACCAATTTATTGGTAATGAACTCCTTCGGCTTTTGCTTATCTGTAACTCATCTTTCCTTCAATTCTGAATGATAATCCTTCCAGGTAAAAAATTCTTGGTTGGAATTTTTTTCCTTTCTTCCCTTTGAATATGTTATGCTACTCCCTTCTGACCTGCAAAGATTCTGCTAAAATATCTGATAAGCCTTATGGAGTTTCCCTTGTATATACGTTGTTTTTCTCTTGCTGTTTTTAAATTTTTCTCTTTACCCTTAATTTTTATCACTGTAATTATAAAGTGTCTTGATGTGGTTCTCTTTGGGTTCATCTTATTTGGAACTTTCTGGGTTTCCTGGACCTGGATGTCTGTTTCTTTCCTCAAATTAAGGAAGTTTACAGTCATTATTTCTTCAATTAATTTTTCTCCCTTTTTCTGTCTTCTCCTTCTGGGACTCCCATAATGTAAATGTTATTCTGCTTGATGTTGTTCCAGAGGTCTCCTAAGGCGTCTTCACCTTTTTAAATTGTTTTTTCACTTTGCAGCTCTGTCTGAGTGATTTCCATTGACTTGTCTCACTGATTCTTTCTTCCACTTCATCCAGTCTGCTGTTCAACACTTAAAGTGTATTTTTTAGTTCAGTTATGACTTCTGTTTGATACTTCCTTATATTTTCCATCTCTTCGTTGAAGTTCTCACTGTGTTCAACCATTTGTCTCCCAAAGTTGGTGAGCATCGTTATAATCATCATTTTGAACTCTTTATCAGATAGGCTGCTTATCTTCCCATTTCTGCAGTGGCTGTTCCCTTTCTGTTTGAAAATCAGTTTGCAGACCCTAGTTTGTTGATTACTGCTAGTATATTAATGTGCCCAAGAGGTAAAGGATATTGCTAATGGGGATCTCACAGGTCAAAAAGCTGTAATATTGGTGGGCACAGATTGAGCATTTAGAAGCTGTTAGGGCACTCACCCTCTAACCCAAAGACTCCCATTCTAGAATAAGTTGGTCATGGAATGGGTTAGACTGACACTAGGTCACCCTCCAACTTGAGATTTCTGTGCAATGAGGTACACTGTAAAATACCACACAAGCCCCAACCACATGGCATATCCCTCTAACATATTAATTTGGCTCCAAAAGACCCAAATTTGGCTAAAAGATAAGGGATCCTTAAAAATCCAAAGAGTTAAATATACCAACTTTCAGCACAACTGCTTATTTTATTTCTAAGAATTATATGGTCTCAGAAACTGTGGATATCTACAAAAATGGCAAAATCTTACTTAAAACAACCTAGAATTACAATAGCCACTATGAGGACTGTTACATTTAGACAAGATCATTCATTCACGATATGCACTTGACAGTAAGGATTTCCATATCAAGCAAGAAGAATGGAATCCCTAGTTTAATCTGGTATGTAAAAAATTCTAAAACGCTCCAAAATTCAAAATAGCTTCATTGAAAGTGTTAGTCAGTCAGTCGTGCACAACTCTTTGAGACCCCATGGACTGCAGGCCACCAGGCTCCTCTGTCCGTGAAATTTTCCAGGTAAGGATACTGGAGTGGGTTGCCATTTCCTTCTCCAGGGGATCTTCCCAACCCAGAGATTGAACCTTGGTCTCCTGCACTGCAGGCAGATTCTTCACTGAGTGAGCTACAAGGGAAGCCCATTGAAAGGTCCATTGCAAAAAGGTAATGAAAAATTAAAGATATAAAAGATACCCAAAGTAAAAGAATCTAATACTGAGATAAACTCCTCCTGCTCCCCTCTATCCTTTTTTGAGTACTCATTCTAGTAATCCTTTATCTGAATTGTGTTTTCACTTTAAAGAGACTGTAAAACAGTTACTTTTTAATCCTTAGTCAAAGACCAAACTCAGGGCTATAGTTAAAGAATTTCCAAAACCCAAGGAGGACACTCAAAAGTTTTTGTAAATGGATTATATTCAGAGTCTGATATTAAAAAAAAAAAATGAGGCCTTCTCCCTTAAGCTAAAATAAAACTATGTACCCAGAGAGGAATTTTTTTTTTCTGAAGCCCTTGTGAAAAGATTTAAGACTGAACCAACCTATGATGTCTTTCAAGTTGCAAAAGATCTCTTTAAGAAATTAAAAGCAACTATCCTTGTCTTATGAATCAAGTCTTTATAAGACCCAAGATGGAATTCCAGAAACAACTGAAAAATCTTCAACCTTCCCCTGTATATCTCAAAAGGTTATTGTGGTAAGTATTGTTAAAATTCTGGTCTTAGTGAATAAAAGTCCTTCTTGAAAGAGTCTGCTTTCTTTCCCTGAGCTTTTGAGATACAAATGTTCTACTTGGTATTCTCAGAAAACTCTTATATTCCTATCTGTCATTTGTTTAAAATGCAAACTTCAAGGAGGTAATTCTTATCAGAAGAAAAACAAAAAGGAGGGAAGGTTATTTAGAATTTGGGCAAAAGAAAAATCTTTAATTTCTACTCCACAAATATTAGTAGAAAGCTGTAGCGCTGAGCAAGTGAACTTAACTTATTCCAACTGCCAAAACATAATTTGGATCCAACTATTCTTTTATAAACTGTTTTGTAAGTTTTGTATTATCATACCTGTCTTATATCTAAAATTTTAAAACAAAGGCTATATGGTCACTATTTGCATTTGGGTCTATATGTTAATATGTTTATAGATGTGTGATATTTTTCTACCTCTGAATGGTATTACCAAAATTGATCTGCTAAAGAGCTCTACTTAATTGGATTGAAGGTCAAGCACTTTTAAGGACTGAATACTACAAAACTCTCAGAAATACAGAAACAAACCAAAATGTTTTTCAAGTTCATATGATCTGGAATAATCTTGGTTAAATAAAAACTAGTTTGTCTGTTGCATTAATTAAAATAAGTATATATTCAGAATTATCAGCATTAAAAACAATGCAGGTTAATGCTCAACATCACTCATTATTAGAGAAATGCAAATCAAAACTACAAGTAGATATCACCTCACACTGGTCAGAATGACTATCATCAAAAAATCTACAAACAATAAATGCTGGAGAGGGTATGGAGAAAAGGGTACCCTCTTGTACTGTTGGTGGGAATGTAAATTAATACAGCCACTATGGAAAACAGTAGAGATTCCTTTAAAAACTAGGAATAAAGCCACCATATGATCCAACAATCCCACTACTAGGCATATACCCTAAGGAAACCAAAATTGAAAAAGACACATGTACCACAACATTTGTTGTAGCTCTATTTACAACAGCTAGGACATGGAAGCAACCTCGATGTCCATCAACAGACGAACAGATAAAGAAGCTGTGGTACATATACACAAGGGAATATTAGCTGAGCAAAGAGAGATCTGTGCTATGGTCAACACCACCTGTTGTACCTGGATTAACACTTCTGTGGAAACTGAAACTCAATTACTTAGGATCATTGAGCAAGCCATCTGGCTTAGAAAGGTAACTTCTCCGATGAGATCTTTTTTAATGAGAACTTATTTAATTTTGATTGATTTATGTCTTGGGGACCATGGCTCCAAAGGGCATCCAGACATTGGGAAGTACCCCGCTTATAATAGTGGTATCAGTCCCCCTGGTATGTTGTATTCTTTCAAAAGCTTTAAAGGCATGTTTGCAGCCTGGCACTAGTGGTAAAGAATCCACCTGCCGATACAGGAGGCGCATAAGACACTGGTTCAATCCCCAGGTCAGGAAGATCCCTCGGACTACTCCAAGTAGGAAATGGCCACCTGATCAGTATTCTTGCCTGGAAGATCAACAGGCAGAGGAGCCTGGCAGACTACAGTCCATGGGGCCGCAAAGAGTTAGACACGACTGAGTACCACCACCACCACTCGAGGAGTTGCTGACCACCAAGCACATGGTCTTCATAAGACTAGAACATCAGAAAAGGAACAAAGAAAATGACTGACTTTAAAAATGTAAACCTGAAATCATGACCTGTGACCACCACAGAAATTCAGCAAAAAACAGGCATGACCTGTGAATATCACCCAGAGGATCAATAAAAGCTATGAGAACCACAGAGCAGTGACTAAGAGTGGTGCTTTGAATTTTGATCCCATCTTTCAGGCTGAGAGTCTGAACAAAAAGATGAGATCGTTAAAAAGAAACATCATGCCCAAAATGGAATCACTTATGCTAAGCCCCATGTCAACAAACTAAGATAATATCTAACCTAATGGCAGCTTCGGCCTCTCCCAGGAATGTGACCTTTAACCAGTCAATCTGGGATTACCTGGTTGGCACTAGGGAGGTAATCTGCCAGACAGACCCCACTTTTCCCCAAAGAAAGGTGACCTTGCCTGAAATAACCTGCTCTTTAGAAACTTCCTTTTTCCATTCCCTTCTGCCTATAAAAGCCTTTCATTTTGTACAGCTCCTCCGAGCTCCTTTCCAATTGTTAGATGGAGTACTGCCCGATTCATGAGTCACTGAATGAAGCCAAATAGAGCTTCAAATTTACTCAGATGGATTTTGGTGTTTTTAAAAAACAAAGTCAGTTTATACCCTAGCCGCTATATTATTCATTTTCTTCGGATTTGAATTATTGTCCTAAATCATAAACACTGCCCAGTTAAAGGTAAAGTTGGAATTGTTAAAGTGTCAGTTTCTA
The DNA here is from genome assembly GCF_032405125.1 of Capricornis sumatraensis. Taxonomy (NCBI): domain Eukaryota; kingdom Metazoa; phylum Chordata; class Mammalia; order Artiodactyla; family Bovidae; genus Capricornis; species Capricornis sumatraensis. Next base: position 180,587,374 of record NC_091070.1, read on the forward strand.
GATCTTTTTTTTTTTTTTTTTTTGGGCTGTACCACATGGTTTGTGAGATCTCAGTCCCCCAAACAGGGACTGAACCGAGATCACAGCAGTGAAAGCACAGTATCCTAACTACCAGATCACCAGGGAACTCCCCTAGATCTTTTAATAGCTGAAGGCCTGGTTATTGTTATGAAATATTATGACTATAACAGTATTTCACAAACACTAAAAAATATGGAAAGTGGGCAGTCACATGTGAAAAAGAAAACATGATCTCAGCAAGGTAAAGCACATATATGGAAATATAAAGATACACACAAAAAAGGAATATACTTTCTGTTGTCATTGTCATTTAGTCGCCCAGCCAGTCGTTTAGTGCGACCCCCTGGACAGCAGCACATCAGGCCTCCCTCCCTCACCATCTCCTGAAGTTTACCCAAGTTCATGCCCATTGCATTGGTGATGCCATCCAGCCATCTCATCCTCTGACACCCTCTTCTCCTTCTGCTCTCACTCTTTCCCAGCATCAGGGACTTTTCCAATGAGTCGTCTGTTTGAATCAGATGACCAAAATACTGGAGCTTCAGCTTCAGCCTCAGTCCTTCCAATGAATATTCAGGGTTGATTTCCCTTAAGATTGACTGGTTTGATCTCCATACTACTAAAAATTCCAACATATGGAGGTTGAACAACACACTTCTGAATAACCAACAAATCACAGAAGAAATCAAAAAAGAAATCAAAATATGCATAGAAACTAATGAAAATGAAAACACAACAACCCAAAACCTGTGGGACACTATAAGAGCAGTGCTAAGAGGAAAGTTCATAGCAATACAGGCATACCTCAAGAAACAAGAAAAAAGTCAAATAAATAACCTAACTCTACAACTAAAGCAACTAGAAAAGGAAGAATTGGAGAACCCCAGAGTTAGTAGAAGGAAAGAAATCTTAAAAATTAGGGCAGAAATAAATGCTAAAGAAACAAAAGAGACCATAGCAAAAATCAACAAAGCCAAAAGCTGGTTCTTTGAAAGGATAAATAAAATTGACAAACCACTAGCCAGACTCATCAAGAAGCGAAGAGAGAAAAATCAAATCAATAAAATTAGAAATGAAAATGGAGAGATCACAGCAGATAACACAGAAATACAAAGGATCATAAGAGACTACTATCAGCAGTTGTATGCCAATAAAATGGACAACGTGGAAGAAATGGACAAATTCTTAGAAAAGTACAATTTTCCATACTGTCCAATGGACTCTCAGGAGTCTTCTCCAGCACCACAGTTGGAAGGCATCAATTGTTTGGTGCTCTGCCTTCTTCATGGTCCAGCTCTCATAACTGTACATGATCACAGGGAAGACCAAGCCTTGACTATATGGACCTTTGTTGGCAGAGACATGTCTCTGCTTTTCAACACACTGTCTAGGTTTGTCATAGCTTTCCTGCCAAGAAGCAATTGTCTTCTGATTTCGTGCCTGCAGTCACCATCTGCAGTGATTTTAGAACCCAAGAAGAGGAACTCTGTCACTACTTCCACCTTTTCCCCTTCTATTTGCCATTAAGAAATGGGGACAGATGGAGAAGGAAATGGCACCCCACTCCAGTACTCTTGCCTGGAGAACCCCATGGGCAGAGGAGCCTGGTAGGCTGCAGTCCATGAGGTCGCTAAGAGTTGGACATGACTGAGCGACTTCACTTTCACTTCACTTTCAATGGGGCCAGAAGCCATGATCTTAGTTTTTCTAATATTTAGTTTCAAGCCAGCTCTTTCACTCTCCTCCCTCACCCTCATCAAGAGACTCTTTAGTTCTTCTTCTCTTTCTGCCATTACAGTGGTATCCCCATACCACTCTACATACATACATAGAAAGTGTATACCACTTTCTATGGGGATACAATTATTTTAAGAAAAAGTATCTCTAAAGCATGGGTTAATGAACATTTTACAGGCTTCCACTGTGCTTTCCCTAACTTCTTTGGGGGAGCATATATTCTTTTTAGTTACACAGTACTGAGTACCTCTATGTGTCAGGCACAATACTAGGTGCTTTGTACACACTATTTCTAATCTCACAATAACCCTTTGAGTTGACTATACGCACACCTCAGAGATGTCACAGGTGTGGCTCCAGGATGACTCCAATAAAACGAATATCAAAATAAAGCAAGTCATACAAATTTCACATAAAAGTTATATTTGCACTATTCCATAATCTATTAAGTATACAATAACAGTAGGTCTTAAAAAACAATGTACTTTATTGCTAAAACAAAAAATGTTAACCACCATCTGAGCCTTAACCATGTTGTAATACTTTTGCAAGAGCAACATAAAAGATCATTGATCACATATTACCATAGCAAATATAACAAAAATGAAAAGAGTTCAAAATATTGCAAAATGTGACACAAAAACAGGAAGTGAGCAAATGCTTCTGGGAAAATGCTGCTCAACCCAGGGTTGCTGCCAAATTTCAACTTGTAAAAAAAAAAAAAATACACAGTATCTGCAAAGTGCAATAAAACGAAGCATACCTGAATTACTCTTTCAGTTTTGAAAATGAGAAAACTGAGACTCAGACACCCCAACTGCCCATCTTGTCCGTCTCTGAGAGGAGGGATCCAAACATGGCTGTCTTCTCTTTCACCTCTGTCCCTCCTTTCTTCTCTTCTTTCCTTTTTTCTTCTCCTTTGCTCCTTTTAACAGTATATTTTGAAGGTCTGTGATCTGCCTGAATTTAATCTAGTAATTTAAAGTATTGGAAGTGACATGACAGGGAAAACAGGCGCTCTGAGGGCATGTTATAAGCCAGGGCATGGGGAGGGGCCTAGGGTAAGAGAAACTCTTCCTGAGGAAGCTACTACTTAAAAGAGGAGCAGAAGAACTGACGGCTGGGCAAGAGGAAGGTAAGTAGATTCCAAGAAGAAGGAACAGCATTTTGGGAACTCAAAATTTAGCCTTTAAGAAAGTAAAATGCATCCAACGTGACTTAATGATTCACTACCAAGTCCAAGGTGTATGTGTCTGTGTGTGTCTGAATGTATGCCTGTGTGTGTGTGTTTATACATAAAATACCCTCACTACATCCTCAGTAGGCCAAGTCTCACAGAAGCAGAAGGGGAAATGGAGATATCTCCCACTGTTTCTTTCTTCTTACCGGCCCACCCAACCCCAATTAAGGCAAGTACCCTGCCCTGCCACCCTCTTTCTTGAGTCCTCTTTTTTAAACACGAGTTCCCAGATTTTCCCCCATTCATTTCACAGCAGCAGAACTCACAGCTGGGTTCAATCTCTGCACCATCACCCCCAGTTTGAAAAAAAAAAAAGTATTCTAAATTTAAACTATACAGCACCAGACTAAAAATGGCTTAGAAATGGGAACAGATGTACCTTGTGCTGGGCCCTTGTTAGGTTTCACAGGCACAAATTACCCTCTTTCCTAAGCATACATAGTCAAATGATTTTTAGGTGATAAAATAACCATCTCCAAGTTTGCCCGAGATAAAAAGATCTGTTTTTAAATGACCAGAGAAGAGGCAGAAGAGGGTAGAAAAAGAGTAGGAAGTGCTGACTCACATAAGCTGCATTTTGGGTTCTGAGAACATCCTCAAGCTCCAGTGTTGCTGCATGCTGAGTTTCTCCTCCTTCTGCTTTTCCTGAACCAACCAGTTAGAAAAGTAAGACAGAACTAGGAGTCAGAGAGCCTGAGGGTCCATCGTTGTTCCATGAGACACTCCCTTTGCTGAGTTTCAGCCTTCTCTTCCCTGATCACCCTAGGGATTGGAGGATACACTAGATCAATGGTTTTCAAGCTTTCTTGTCTTTGGCACTTTCTTTAGATTTGACATTATAGTATTCAGTTCAGTCACTCAGCCACGTCCAACTCTATGTGACCCCATGAATAGCAGCACGCCAGGCCTCCCCATCCATCACTAACTCCCGGAGTTTACCTAAACTCATGTCCATTGGGTCAGTGATGCCATCCAACCATCTCATCCTCTGTCGTCCCCTTCTCCTGCCCTCAATCTTTCCCAGCATCACAGTCTTTTCAAATGAGTCAGTTCTTCTCATTGGGTGGCCACAGTATTGGAGTTTCAGCTTCAGCATCAGTCCTTCCAATGAACTTCCAGGACTGATCTCCTTTAGCGTGGACTGGTTGGATCTCCTTGCAGTCCAAGGAACTCTCAAGAGTCTTCTCCAATATCACAGTTCAAAAGCATCAAATCTTCGGCACTCAGCTTTCTTTACAGTCCAACTCACATCTATACATGACCACTGGAAAAACCATAGCCTTGACTAGATGGACCTTGGTTGACAAAGTAATGTCTCTGCTTTTTAATATGCTTTCTAGGGTTGTCATAACTTTCCTTCCAAGGAGTAAGTGTCTTTTAATTTCATGGCTGCAATCACCATCTGCAATGATTTTGGAGCCCCCAAAAAGAAAGTCAGCCACTGTTTCCACTGTTTCCCCATCTATTTCCCATGAAGTGATGGGACCAGATGCCATGATCTTAGTTTCCTGAATGTTGAGCTTTAAGCCAACTTTTTCACTCTCCTCTTTCACTTTCATCAAGAGGCTCTTTAGTTCTTCCTCACTCTCTGCCAGAAGGGTGGTGTCATCTACATATCTGAGGTGGTGGTGTCATCTGCATATCTGCATTATTGATATTTCTCCCAGAAATCTTGATTCCAGCTTGTGCTTCTTCCAGCCCAGCGTTTCTCATGATGTACTCTGCATATAAGTTAATAAGCAGGGTGACAATATATAGCCTTGACGTACCCCTTTTCCTATTTGGAACCAGTCTATTGTTCCATGTCCAGTTCTAACTGTTGATTCTTGACCTGCATACAAGTTCTCAAGAGACTGGTCAGGTGGTCTGGTATTCCTATTGCTTTCAGAATTTTCCACAGTTTATTGTGATCCACACAGTCAAAGGCTTTGGCATAAACAATAAAGCAGAAATAGATGTTTTTCTGGAACTCTCTTGTTTTTTTGATGATCCAATGGATGTTGGTAATTTTATTTCTGGTTCCTCTGCCTTTTCTAAAACCAGCTTGAACATCTGGAAGTTCACGGTTCACATATTGCCGAAGCCTGGCTTGGAGAATTTTGAGTATTATTAGCGTGTGAGATGAGTTCAATTGTGCAGTAGTTTGAGCGTTCTTTGGCATTGCCTTTCTTTGGGATTGGAATGAAAACTGACCTTTTCCTGTCCTGTGGCCACTGCTGAGTTTTCCAGATTTGCTGACATATTGAGTGCAGCACTTTCACAGTTAGTTCTTTTTAAAATTTTTACAGAAGTACAAAAATGATAATACTAAAAACTGATCAAATTATGTGTCGAGCCCAGTGAATTTTTACAAACTGAATATATCTAAAAAACCAGCAGCCAGATTTAGTAACAGAACACTACCAGCAATTGAGTAGGAAAATAAGCACTATTTTGTTTCATTTTAAAAGAAAATTTGAAAACACATAGAAAACATTTCCACAAGTGAGTAATGCACCAATCATCTGGTCACCTTTTCCTTTTATGTCACATGTGAGTAGAATTATTTATTGCCCTCAGTTCAGTTCAGTTGCTCAGTCGTGTCCGACTCTTTGCGACCCCAGGAATTGCAGCACGCCAGGCCTCCCTGTCCATCACCAACTCCCGGAGTTCACTCAGACTCACGTCCATCGAGTCCATGATGCAATCCAGCCAACTCATCCTCGGTCGTCCCCTTCTGCTCCTGCCCCCAATCCCTCCCAGCATCAGAGTCTTTTCCAATGAGTCAACTCTTCGCATGAGGTGGCCAAAGTACTGGAGTTTCAGCTTTAGCATCATTCCTTCCAAAGAAATCCCAGGGTTGGTCTTCTTCAGAATGGACTGGTTGGATCTCCTTGCAGTCCAAGGGACTCTCAAGAGTCTTCTCCAACACCACAGTTCAAAAGCATCAACTCCTCAGTGCTCAGCCTTCTTCACAGTCCAACTCTCACATCCATACATGACCACAGGAAAAACCATAGCCTTGACTAGATGGACCTTAGTCAGCAAAGTAATGTCTCTGCTTTTGAATATACTATCTAGGCTGGTCATAACTCTTCTTCCAAGGAGTAAGCATCTTTTAATTTCATGGCTGCAGTCACCATCTGCAGTGAGTTTGGAGCCCCCAAAAAATAAAGTCTGACACTGTTTCTACTGTTTCCCCCTCTATTTCTCATGAAGTGATGGGACCGGATGCCATGATCTTCGTTTTCTGAATGTTGAGCTTTAAGCCAACTTTTTCACTCTCCTCTTTCACTTTCATCAAGAGGCTTTTTAGCTCCTCTTCACTTTCTGCCATAAGGGTGGTGTGCTGGGAGAAATATCAATAACCTCCGATATGCAGATGACACCACCCTTATGGCAGAAAGTGAAGAGGAGCTAAAAAGCCTCTTGATGAAAGTGAAAGAGGAGAGCCAAAAAGTTTATTGCCCTACTTAACTTCTAAAACTATAGGAAAGTCTAGCACATAAGTGCTCAAAAAGTATGAGATTATCAAGTAAATGAACTGAACTGTCCTTGAGAGACTAAGGACACAGCAAAATGAAATCATGGGTGCAGCTACACTATAAGTAACCTGCATCCTGGGAAGAATGTTGGGGGAAAAAAAGTACTCATCTACAGTATAAAGGTTTGAATCAAGTGTTCTAAAATTTATTGTAACTCAATAATTCAAATTATTTTGTAAATTTCAGAATCATATCTGAACTTAGAAAGTGAGAGTTGACAATTTCAAGTCATAAAATCACAAAAGTAGTAAACAATTGGATGGAGGGCCAGACCCAGGAAAATTAAAAAGTCATTTAGTAATACATTTTCTCTGGAACAAGCAACAACAAAAAATGTGTAAGCATTCCAGAGAAATATGAGGAAAGAAGACACAAGCTTTTAATAAGCAAGAAACAGAATAACTAGAATAAAAAACAGTAACTAGAAATCAACTGCACATATCTTTTATACTTTGTATAAGATGTTTAATATCATCTACACTAAAAAGAAAAAAGAAAAGATCTGGTTCAACTTCTAGCTAAAATAGAGTAGAATGTAGAAGACCAATATGTCTGCTGAGGGCAATTAGAAAAGCCAGATAAAATCCAAAAACATCTGTCAACGTAACTGGAGAGTTGCTGAGTAGTCAGGATTTGAGGAGCCAGATCCTGGAGAAATAGAAAGCTCACTGAGGTAAGTCCAACTTTCTGAAAGCTCATTTTTCCCTCAGGGGTTATTTGCTGATTCTTGGCATGGGAAAGAAGTTGAGAAGCCAGGAAGAGAGCAGATGCTAAGAGACAGAGAAGGCTGCAGGATTTTAGCCAGTCTTGTGGGGCTGTAAAAAAGCAAGTGGAGTTCAGAACTGAAAAGGCACATCCTGCAGGGGCCCAGAGAAGTGAGTCTGATATAAACTTTTTCCCAGGAGTATTGCCAACTCAGCTGTAAAAGGCTAGGGGCTCAGAGCCAAGGAGAAAGGAAATGAAAAGCAGAATGAACATTTTTGCAGAGTAGAGTTTCCAATGGACTCACAGTATAGGAACACAAAAACTGGAGTTTAGGACCTGCTGAGTTTCTCATCTCAGGTTCTCAGTCAGCATTCCTGGGGATCTAGAACTGGGTAAACCCAAAACAGACCAAATTTTGAATGTCTGCAAAACATCCTTAACTGAACTGAGTGCCTGACTGGACTGAGGCAATCTCCTTTCTACTGTGGGCATGCGAGTGTGTTAGTCACCCAGTGGTGTCTGACACTTTGCAACCCCATGAACTGTATCCTGTCAGATAAGAATATTGGAGTGGGTTGCCATTTCCTTCTCCAGGGGATCCTCCGACCCAGGGATCAAACCCAGGTCTCCGGCATTGTAGGCATATTCGTTACCATCTGAGCCACAAAAGGGTAGCAGAAATACTCTCATAAAACAGAAGACATCATTCAGATCATCTTTATACATAATGCTCAACATTCAATAAAACATTGTCAGGCATATGAAGAAAGAAGTCAAGAAGGAAAAACAGAAAAGGTAAACATACAAGTGACCCATACACTGGAGTTGTATTAAAGATGGTCTTTAATAAAGTTGTATTAAACATGGTCTTTAAGATGACTGTGATTATATATTTGAGAAAATAGATTACAAGATGGTGAACCTACTTTTCAATAACAAAAACTCTAAAACTGAAAAATATAAAATGAAATTAAATTAATAGATTGCATAATAATACATTAGACACAACAAAGAGAGCTAGTTAGTGAACCTTAAAACAGCAAAATATAATCAAACTGAAAAAGAGAAAGAGTAAGAATATAGATAATAAAGTAAGGAATACATTGAAGAGAGTAAAAATTTCTAACATAAAAGAACCCAAAAGAGAGAAAAAAAAAAGGAACAAAAATAATATTTGAAAATATAATGGCAGAGAATTACAAAAAACATCATTTCACAAATTAAAGAAAGGTTGAAAATCCCAAGCAGGATAAACAGAAGGGAAAAAATCATGCCTAAAAAAGCTACCACAAATCAAATATATAAAGTAAACTCTTAAAAGTAGGCAGAGAAAAAAAAAAATCACATCAAATAGCAATAAGACTGACAGCCAACATTGCCAATAAAAGATAAAAGCCAAAGACAATGGAATGGCATCTTTAAAGTGTGTGTTGGGGGGTGAAAGGGGGTGTACTGCATCCTCCATTCATCCAATGAAATTATCTTCAAAAGCAAAGGTAAAGATAATTCATTTCCAGATCGCCCCCCCCCAAAAAAACACCAGAATATTGTTTCATAGAAAATATGTATTACGAGTAATACAAAGGAAGTCTTTTCTTTTTTTTTAATTCAGAAAGGAAAGATCCCTAGGGAAAAACATATAAATTCAGAAAATAGCAAAAAGCAATGGATAGGGAAAATATGTGAGTACATCTAAGTGAAAATTGATTGTAAAAAACAATGATGCTGCATGGGGGAGAGGGTGGTGGTGACAGGGAGGCTCAAGAGGGAGAGGATATGTGGATATTTATAGCTGGTTCACGCTGTTATAAGCAGAAACCAACACAACGTTGGAAAGTATTTATACTCCAGTTTAAAAAACTTTAATGAAACAATGATGCTAGTATCTCATGGGGGCTCAAATAAAATTTAAATGAATAATAATAATGACTCAAGAGGCAGAAGGTGGGGGAGGGAGGATGGGTAAGGGGAGGACACAGGAAAAAGTAAAAGTGTTGCCAGAGTCTAATGTTGTCTGAATGTGATAAGTATAACTGGGGTAATCACATATACAGAAAATGAAAAGTAAAATGAGAACAAATATGCAACATGCTAGTAGAGAAAAAAAGGGAAAGTTAAAAATAATGCTTGATTAGTCCAAAAAACAGCAAAAAAGAACAAAGTGGTACAAAAAACAACACAAACAGGAAACAAATGTGAATGATTATAATAAAAGCTTTAAATACTCAAACTAAAGACCAGAATTGTCAGACTGGATTTTTAAAAACTTTATATGTTTCTCAAGAAGATTCATATTAAAACATAAGGGCATAGAAAAACTTAAATATAAATATGAAAAAAGATATTCCATGTACATATTAGCCCAAAGAAAGCTGATATGGTTCCATTCATATAAGAAAGGTAGACTTTTAAGTACGAAGCATTACTTGAGAAAATAAGAAACATTTCACAGAACAGATATATCAATTCTAAATTTATATGGCAGGCACCTAAAAACAGCCTCAAAGTTAATAAAAGCAAAACTTAGCAAATATAAAAAGAGAAACAGGAAATCTAAAGTCATAATGGAAGCTTAATCCTCTCTCAGTAACTAATAGATGAGAAAAAAGTGGGGATACAGAAGACTTGCAGTATAAGATTTTAAAAACTGACATGATGGCATATATATAGAATGTGGAACCAAACAACCTCAGAATGTGCATTCTTTGAAAGTATACATAAAACACACATGTCTTAACATATAAATTGACAATATGCAGGACCCTAAAGTAAGTTAGCAACACATTTTAAAGAACTAAAATCATCCAAAGTATATTCTCTGGAAAAAGAAATAAGGGGAATCCAAATTAGAAAAGTAGTAAAACTGTCACTGTTTGCACATGATATGATACTATACATAGAAAATCCTACCAGAAAAGATGCTACCGGAAAAGTACTAAAGAATTCATCAACAAATTCAGTAAAGTTGAAGGATACAAAATAAATACACAAAAATCTGCTGTATTTTTACACACTTACAGTGAAAGATCAGAAAGACACATTGAAAAACCAATCCCATTTTCAGTTCAGTTCAGTTCAGTCGCTCAGTCGTGTCCCACTCTTTGTGACCACATGGACTACAGCACGCCAGGCTTCCCTGTCCATCACCAACTCCCAAAATTTACTCAAACTCATGTATGTTGAGTCAGTGATGCCATCCAACCATCTCATCCTCTGTCGTCCCCTTCTCCCACCCTCAATCTTTCCCAGCATCAGGGTTATTCAAATACGTCAGTGCTTTGCATCAGGTGGCCAAAGTATTGGAATTTCCGCTTCAACATCAGTCCTTTCAATGAATATTCAGGACTGATTTCCTTTAGGATGAACTGGTTGGATCTCCTTGCACTCCAAGGGATTCAAGAGTCTTCTCCAACAGCACAGTTCAAAAGTATCAGTTCTTCAGCGCTCAGCTTTCTTTACAGTCCAACTCTCACATCCATACATGACTACTACAAAAACCATAGCCTTGACTAGACAGACCTTTGTCAACAATGTCTCTGCTTTTTAATAGCATCTAGGTTGGTCATAACTCTTCTGCCAAGGAGGAAGTGTCTTTTAATTTCATGGTTGCAGTCACCATCTGCAGTGATTTTGGAGCCCCCCAAAATAAAATCTCTCATGGTTTCCATTGTTTCCCCATCTATTTGCCATGAAGTGATGGGACTGGATGCCATGATCTTCATTTTTTGAATGTTGAGTTTTAAGCCAGCTTTTTCACTCTCCTCTTTCACCTTCATCAAGAGGCTCTTCAGTTCCTCTTCACTTTCTGCCATAAAGGTGGTGTCATCTGCATATCTGAGGTTATTGATATTTTTCCCAGAAATCTTGATTCCAGCTTGTGCTTCATCCAGTCCAGCATTTCTCATGATGTATTCTGCATACATGTTAAATAAGCACGATGAAAATATATAGCCTTGACATACTCCTTTCCCAATTTGGAACCAGTCTGTTGTTCCACATCCAGTTCTAACTGTTGCTTCTTAACCTGCATACAGATTTCTCAGGAGGAAGGTCAGGTGATCTGGTATTCCCATCTCTTTCAGAATTTTCCACAGTTTGTTGTGATCCACACAGTCAAAGGCTTTGGCATAGTCAATAAAGCAGAAGTAGATGTTTTTCTGGAACTCTCTTGCTTTTTCGATGATCCAATAGATGCTGGCAATTTGATCTCTGGTTCCTCTGCCTTCTCTAAATGCAGCCTGAACATCTGGAAGTTCACGGCTCATGCAGTTCACTTGAAACCTGGCTTGGAGAATTTTGAGCATTACTTTTCTAGTCTGTGAGATGAGTGCAATTGTGCAGTAGTTTGAGCATTCTTTGGCATTGCCTTTCTTTGGGATAGGAACGAATACTGACCTTTTCCAGTCCTGTGGCCACTGCTGAGTTTTCCAAATTTGCTGGCATATTGAGTGCAGCACTTTCACAGCATCATCTTTTAGGATTTGAGATAGCTCAAGTAGAATTAGCTCAAGTAGCTAATTAGAATTTAGCTCAAGTAGAATTCTATCACCTCCACTAGCTTTGTTTGTAGTGATGCTTCCTAAGGCCCACTTGACTTCACATTCCAGGATGTCTGGCTCTAGGTGAATCATCACACCATCGTGATTATCAGGGTTGTGAAGATGTTTTTTGTATAGTTCTTCTGTGTATTCTTGCCACCTCTTCTTAATATCTGTGCTTTTGTTAGGTTCATACCATTTCTGTCCTTTATTGAGCCCATCTTTGGATGAAAATTTCCCTCGGTATCTCTAATTTTCTTGAAGAGATCTCTAGTCTTTCCCATTCTATTGTTTTCCTCTATTTCTTTGCATTGATCACTGAGAAAGGCTTTCTTATCTCTCCTTGCCATTCTTTGGAATGCTCCATATATCTTTCCTTTTCTCCTTTGTCTTTTGCTTCTTTCATAGCTGTTTTTAAGACCTCTTCAGACAACCATTTTGCCTTTTTGCATTTCTTTTTCTTTGGGATGGTCTTGATCACTGACTCCTGTACAATGTCACAAATCTCCATCAATAGTTCATCAGGCACTCTATCAGATCTAATCCCTTAAATCTATTTCACTTCCACTGTATAATCATAAGGGATTTGATTTAGGTCATACCTGAATGGCCTAGTGGTTTTCCCTACTTCTTCAATTTAAGTCTGAATTTGGCAATAAGGAGTTCATGATCTGAGCCACAGTCAGCTCCTGGTCTTGTTTTCACTGACTGTATACAGCTTCTCCTTCTTTGGCTGCAAACAATATAATCAATCTGATTTCGGTGTTGACCAACTGGTGATGTCCATGTGTAGAGTCTTCTTTTGTGTTGTTGGAAGAGGGTGTTTGTTATGACCAGTGTATTCTCTTGGCAAAGCTCAATTAGCCTTTGCCCTGCTTCTTTCTGTATTCAAAGGCCTATTTTTCCTTTTACTCCCGGTATTTCTTGAGTTCCTACTTTTTCATTCGAATCCCCTATAATGAAAAGGACATCTTTTTGGGGTGTGAGTTCTAGAAGGTCTTGTAGGTCTTCATAGAACCGTTCAACTTCAGCTTCCTCAGCAGTACTGGTTGGGGCATAGACTTGGATTACTGTGATATTGAATGGTTTGCCTTGGAAACAAACAGAGATCATTCTGTCGTTTTTGAGATTGCATCCAAGTACTGCATTTTGGACTCCTTTGTTGACCATGCTGGCTACTCCATTTCTTCTAAGGGATTCTTGCTCACAGTAATCGATATAATGGCCCTCTGAGTGAAAACCCATTCCAGTCCATTTCACTGATTCCTAAATTGTCGATGTTCACTCTTGCCATCTCCTGTTTGACCACTTCCAATTTGCCTTGATTCATGGACCTAACATTCCAGGTTCCTATGCAATATTGTTCTTTACAGCATCGGACTTTACTTTCATCACCAGTCACATCCACAACTGGGGGTTGTTTTTGCTTTGGCTCCATCTCTTCATTCTTTCTGGAGTTAGTTCTCTACTGATCTCCAGTAGCATATTGGTCACCTACCAACCTGGGGAGTTCATCTTTCAGTGTCCTATCTTTTTGCCTTTTCTTACTGTTCACGGGGTTCTCTAGGCAAGAACACTGAAGTGGTTTGCCATTCCCTCCTCCAGTGGACCACATTTTGTCAGAACTCTCCACCATGACCTGTCTGTCTTGGGTGACCCTACACAGCATGGCTCACAGTTTCGTTGAGTTAGACGAGGCTGTGGACCATGTGACAATCCCATTTACCATCACATTAAAAAGAATAAAATACCTAGGAATAAACTTACCTAAGGAGACAAAAGACCTGAACTACAAAAACTATAAGATGCTGATGAAATAAATCAAAAATGACACAAACAGATGGGAAGATATACCATGTTCTTGGATTTGAAGAACTGATATTGTTAAAATAACTATACCATCCAAAACAATCTACAGATTCAATGCAAAATGGCATTTTTCACAGAACTAAAACAAAAAAATCTTAAAATTTCTATAGAGACACAAAAGATCCTGAAGATCCAAAGCAAATTTGAAAAAGAAAAATGGAGCTGGAGGAATCAGGCTCCCTGATTTTAGGCTATACTACAAAGATACAGTCATCAAAAATGTAGGATACTGGCACAAAAACAGACATTTAAATCCACAGAACATGATGGAAAGCCCAGAAATAAACACACACACTTATGGTGAATTAATCTATGAAAGAGGAGGCAAGACTATACAATAGAGAAAAGACAGTCTCTTCAACAAGTGGTACTGGGAAAACTGGACATTTACATGTGAAAAAAAATTAGAACACTCTTTAAGGGATGTTATGTATATCACACATAATATCACACATATGTATCACATCATATGATCATATAATGTGACATTATATGTATCGTATGTAACATCATATATATCACACATAAGGGGTGTTATGTGTAACACACACCATGTATGTGTGTTAGTTTCTCAGTTGTGTCCAACTTTTTGCGACCCCACAGACTGTAGCCTGCCAGGCTCCTCTCTCCATGGAATTCTCTAGGCAAGAATACTGGAATAGGTTACCATTTCCTCCTTCAGGGGATCTTCCCCACCCAGGGGTCGAACCCAGGTTGCAGGCAGATTCTTTACTATTGGAGCTACCAGGGAAGCCCCCTTTAACACCATACACAAAAATTAACTCAAAATGGATTAAAGAATTAAATGTAAGACCAGATATTCAAAGATCTTAGAGGAAAACATAGGCAGAATACTCAACATAAATCTCAGCAATATCTTTTTTAATGTCTCCTAGCATAATGGAAATAAAAACAAAAATGAACAAATGGGACCTAATTAAGCTCAAAAGTTTTTCACAGCAAAGGAAACCATAAACAAACAAAAGACAACTCAGAGCGGGAAAAAATATTTGCAAACGATGCAACCGACAACACATTCATCTCCAAAATTTACAAACAGCTCACGTGGCTCAATATCAAAACAAACAACCCAAACAAAAAATGGGCAGAAGACCTAAATAGACATTTCTTCAGCCAAGAGGCACATGAAAAGATGCTCAACATCACTAATTATTCAGTTCAGTTCAGTCGTGTCTGACTCTGTGACCCCATGAATTGCAGCATGCCAGGCCCCCCTGTCCATCACCAACTCCCGGAGTTTACTCAGACTCACATCCATCAAGTCAGTGATGCCATGCAGCCATCTCGTCCTCTGTTGTCCCCTTCTCCTTCTGCCCCCAATCCCTCCCAGCATCAGAGTCTTTTCCAATGAGTCAACTCTTCGCATGAGGTGGCCAAAGTACTGGAGTTTCAGCTTTAGCATCATTTCTTCCAAAGAAATCCCAGGGCTGATCTCCTTCAGAATGGACTGGATGAATCTCCTTGCAGTCCAAGGGACTCTCAAGAGTCTTCTCCAACACCACAGTTCAAAAGCATCAATTCTTTGGCACTCAGCTTTCTTCACAGTCCAACTTTCACATCCATACATGACCACTGGAAAAACCACAGCCTTGACGAGACGGACCTTTGTTGGCAAAGTAATGTCTCTGCTTTTCAATATGCTATCTAGGTTGGCCATAACTTTTCTTCCAAGGAGTAAGCATCTTTGAATTTCTTGGCTGCAGCCAACTATCTGCAGTGATTTTGGAGCCCCCAAAAAATAAAGTCTGACACTGTTTCCGCTGTTTCCCCATCTATTTCCCATGAAGTGATGGGACCAGATACCATGATCTTCGTTTTGTGAATGTTGAGCTTTAGGCCAACTTTTACACTCTCCACTTTCACTTTCATCAAGAGGCTTTTTAGTTCCTCTTCACTTTCTGCCTTAAGGCACTTCTTTTCCAACAACACAAGAGAAGACTCTACACATGGACATCACCAGATGGTCAACACCGAAATCAGATTGATTATATTCTTTACAGCCAAAGATGGAGAAGCTCTATACAGTCAACAAAAACAAGGCCGGGAGCTGACTGTGGCTCAGATCATGAACTCCTTATTGCCAAATTCAGACTGAAATTGAAGAAAGTAGGGAAAACCACTAGACCATTCAGTCTAAATCAAATCCCTTGTGATTATACAGTGGAAGTGAGAAATAGATTTAAGGGACTAGATCTGATAGATAGAGTGCCTGATGAACTATGGAATGAGGTTCATGACATTGTACAGGAGACAGGGATCAAGACCATCCCCATGGAAAAGAAATGCAAAAAAGCAAAATGGCTGTCTGGGGAGGCCTTACAAATAGCTGTGAAAAGAAGAGAAGCAAAAAGCAAAGGAGAAAAAGAAAGATATAAGCATCTGAATGCAGAGTTCCAAAGAATAGCAAGAAGAGATAAGAAAGCCTTCCTCAGTGATCAATGCAAAGAAATAGAGGAAAAGAACAGAATGGGAAAGACTAGAGATCTCTTCAAGAAAATTAGAGACACCAAGGGAACATTTCATGCAAAGATGGGCTCGATAAAGGACAGAAATGGTATGGACCTAACAGAAGCAGAAGATATTAAGAAGAGGTGGCAAGAATACACAGAAGAACTGTACAAAAAAAGATCTTCATGACCAAGAGGATCACAATGGTGTGATCACTCACGTAGAGCCAGACATCCTGGAATGTGAAGTCAAGTGGGCCTTAGAAAGCATCACTACAAACAAAGCTAGTGGAGGTGAAGGAATTCCAGCTGAGCTATTTCAAATCCTGAAAGATGATGCTGTGAAAGTGCTGCACTCAATATGCCAGCAAATGTGGAAAACTCAGCAGTGGCCACAGGACTGGAAAAGGTCAGTTTTCATTCCAATCCCAAAGAAAGGCAATGCCAAAGAATGCTTCAACTACCGCACAACTGCACTCATCTCACATGCTAGTAAAGTAATGCTCAAAATTCTCCAAGCCAGGCTTCAGCAATACAGGAACCGTGAACTTCCTGATGTTCAAGCTGGTTTTAGAAAAGGCAGAGGAACCAGAGATCAAATTGCCAACATCCGCTGGATCATGGAAAAAGCAAGAGAGTTCCAGAAAAACATCTATTTCTGCTTTATTGACTATGCCAAAGCCTTTGACTGTGTGGATCACAATAAACTGTGGAAAATTCCCAAAGAGATGGGAATACCAGACCACCTGACCTGCCTCTTGAGAAACCTATATGCAGGTCAGGAAGCAACAGTTAGAACTGGACATGGAACAACAGACTGGTTCCAAATAGGAAAAGGAGTATGTCAAGCCTGTATATTGTCACTAATTATTAGGGAAATGCAAATCAAATGTACAATCAGATATCACCTCACACCAGAGTGGCCATCATCAAAAGTCTACAAACAATAAATGTTGGCAAGCAAGTGGAGAAAAGGGAACCCTTCTACACTGTTGGTGGGAATGTAAGTTGGTACAGCCACTATAGAGAACAGTGTGGAGGTTCCTTAAGAAACTAAACCAGAACACAGGTATGATTCAGCAATCCCACTCCTGGGCATACAGTCAGAGAAAAACGTGGTTCAAAAGAATACATGCACCCCAGTGTTCACTGCAGCACTATTCACAATAGCCAAGAACCAGAAGCAACCTGAATGTCCACAGACAGATGAGTGGACAAAGAAGCTGTGTTACATATACACAATGAAATAGTACTCAGTCATTAAAAAGAATGAAATAATGCCAACTGCAGCAACATGAATGGACCATGCAGCAACATGAATTATCATAGTAAATGACAAAAATCAGATTGAGAGAGACAAATATCATATGATATCACTTATATGCGGAATCAAAGAAAAGAGATACAAATGAACTTATTATAAAACAGAAATAGACTCACAGACTTAGAGAAGAAATTTATGATTATGGGGGCGGGGCAGGAGTGGGGGTAGGGATAGATTAGGAGTTTGGGACAAACATGTACACACTGTTACAATTGAAATAGAAAACCAACATGGACCTACTGTATAGCACATGGCACTCTGGTCAATACTCTGTAACAACCTAAATGCAAAAAGAATTTTTAAAAGAACAGATGCATAATACGTATAACAATCACTCCACTGTACAGCTAACACAACACTGTTAGTCAAATATACTCCAATATAAAATTTATAATTTTTAAATAATAAAAATATAATAAATTAGCAAAGTGCATTCTCTGACCACAGTAAAAGTAAGTTAGAAACAAAGAGCAAGGGACCTTCCTGGCAGTCCAGTGTTTAGGACTCCCTGCTTCCACTGCAGGGGGAGAGTGTCCGATCCCTGCTCAGGAAACTAAGATCCTGCAAGCCATGGGGCCCATCCAAAACAGCTAGCTCTTTGCGAAGATTAATTCAATTTATAAAATCTTTGCAATATGCATGCAAAAACTGAGAACTACCAGTATAAAAAATAGAAAATCTATACCAGGAATAAAAGTAGGGAAAATACCAGGCAACCTACAGATATTAGAAAGATCATAAAAGGATGTAAAGAAAACCTTATGCCAATAAATTTGAAAGTTCAGGTAAAATGGACAAATTCTTAGAAAAATACTTACTAAAAAAACACTAAAAAAAACTTACTAAAACACAAAAAGAAATAAGAAATCTAAATAAATCTATTCTATACCTATTACAATAAATGAATCCATATTTTAAAACTTTCCCACAACAAAATTTCCAGACACAAATAGTTTCCACCAGTGAATTTTTAGAGAATAACTGCAATCTCACAGAACTCTTCAGGAGAACAGATTGAAGAATTGTTTTATAAATTCAGTAAAACCTTCATGTCCAAACCAGGGAAGGACACCACCACAATAGAAAATTACAGGTTAATCTGTCTTGTGAACGAAAACACTCCACCACAAAACATTAGCAAGTGAAATCCAGCAAATGTATGCAAAGGATAATATGCCACAACTAAGGTGAGTTTATTAAGTAATGCAAAGTTAGTTTAACACTCAAAACATAAATGTAAAAATAAAACAAATAAATATAACAAAACAGAAACAGATTCACAGATACAGAGAACAAACTAGCGGTTACCAGTGGGGAGAGGGAAGAAGAGAGGATGAAGATAGGAGTAGGGGAATTCAGTTCAGTTCAGTTCAGTCGCTCAGTCGTGTCCGACTCTTTGTGACCCCATGAATCGCAGCATGCCAGGCCTCCCTGTCCATCACCAACTCTCGGAGTTCACTCAGACTCACGACCATCCAGTCAGTGATGCCATCCAGCCATCTCATCCTCTGTCGTCCCCTTCTCCTCCTGCCCCCAATCCCTCCCAGCATCAGAGTCTTTTCCAATGAAGAGGTGCAAACTACTATGTATAAAATAAATAAGCTCTGCTGCTGCTAAGTCGCTTCAGTCATGTCCGACTCTGTGCAACCCCGTAGACGGCAGCCCACCAGTCTCCCCCGTCCCTGGGATTCTCAGGCCAAGAATACTGGAGTGGGTTGCCATTTCCTTTTTCAATGCATGAAAGTGAAAAGTGAAAGTGAAGTCACTCAGTCGTGCCAGACTCTTAGCGACCCCATGGACTGCAGCCCACCAGGCTCCTCTGTCCATGGGATTTTCCAGGCAAGAGTACTGGAGTAGGGTGCCACTGCCTTCTCCCAAATAAGCTCTAAGTATTACATTGTACAGCACTGGGAATATAGCCAACATTTTATAACAACTATAAATGGCGTATAATCTATACCCTACAAAAATTTTGAAACACTACGCTATACATCTTTATCATATAATACTGTAAACCAGCTATACTTCAAACTTTAAAAAGATCATTCAAAAAGAAAAAATCAATGTAATTCATCATATTAACAGAATAAATATAGAACAGTCATATGATCATCACAAAACAGGAAAGCATTTTTATCCTTTTTTTTAAATTGGAGGATAATTTCTTTACAATGTTGTGTTGGTTTCTGCTGTTCAACAACAGGAATCAGTCATCAGTTTATATATATATATAATTTCCCCTCCCTCTGAAGTCTCCCTCCTTCCTCCCATCCCACCCCTCTAGGTCATCATAGAGCACCAGGCTGGGCTCCTCAAAACAGGAAAGCATTTGATAAAACTCAGCACCAATTCATGATAAAACCTGGCACACTAAGAATAGAAGTTAACTTTCTTAATCTGATATAAAAATGTCTATGTAAATCCTACATCAAATAATGTACTTAATGGTAAAAGACAGCTTTTTCTCTGAGATAGGAACAACATAAGGATGCTCACCATCACCACTTCTATTAAACATTTTGAGAGAGTATAGCCAGTGCAATAATACTGGCTATTAAAGGGATAAAAAGTATAAAGACTGGAAAGTAAGAAATACAGTGTCTTTATTCATAGAAAACCTACTATCTACAAAAATCTAAAAACTATTTAATAAATGAATTTAGCATGGTCAATGAAATAAAGTCAACAAATAAAAATCAACTATATTTTTACATCCTAACAGCAAATAATTATAAAGTAAAAATTTAAAATTCCAGTTACAGTAACACAACTATATATTACCAGTGGCATTATTTTTTGGAAGATTTATAATGCCTATATCTCAGTATTTCTGCCCTTAAAGAGGTCAGTTAATGCTCAGCTCAAACTCGTTGTAGACTGCTCTAACTTTTTTTTAAAGAATAAGAAAAGTAAAATTGAATATACAGTCTCCAAAAGTTTTAATGTTTGTTGAAATTCTTTTAAATTATTAAAGAGGTAAAAATAAAGTCATTTGTGTACTCTAACATGTGTGTGTGTGTCAGTCGCTCAATCATGTCCGACTCTTTGCAACCCCATGGACTAGAGTCCTCCAGGCTGCTCTGTCCATGGGATTCTCCAGGCAAGAATACTGGAGTGAGTAGCCATTCCCTTTTTCCAGGGTATCCTCCTAACCCAGGGATCAGACCCGGGTCTCCTGAATTGCAGGCAGATCCTTTACCATCTGAGCCACCAGGGAAGCCCTACACTCTAACATACATATATACAAATATAAAAATATCCTGTATTTCCTCGTTTAGCATCTCAAGATGAAATTTAAAGATAAAATAATCTACATAACACAATTAAACAATAACTATATGTATATATCAACAATAACATAAAAGAGAAGTAAATACCAAAACAATATGGATTTCAATATACAAATACTCAAGCAAGATATAATATTCATACATGTACAGGTACATACACTGAATGAGACAGGTATGTTGTATTGATGTCTCAAACCAATTGGTGCTTTGGGCAAGTGATTTTCCTAAACACAATTAAGTATTAAATAAAATCTTTCCTTGCTTTACACAGCATTTTTAATCCTGGAAATTTCAGTGCATATATAAAACCAATAAATATGTTCTAGGCTCAGAAAAGTATAGAGAGTTTTTCAACTTACCTCTTCAGCAAAACATCTGAAAATTGCACAGGACCCAGGAATAATTCATCATTAAATGGAACAATCAGGAACATTGCCGGCCATCAAGCATTTCCAGTTTCTGCCCAGTGAACGCTGTTAGAGCCCCTTGCATATTTCTAATATGTTCCACAGGAAGCACATAGCAACAGGAAGCAGTATCATGTGCATTTGAGAAACCACTGACATAGTTCAGGCTCTAAACCCAGCTTTATCTCATGCTAACCATGGAAGCTGAAAACTCACTCAACCATGTATAGATCACCCCAACCAACATACATCACTTGCCTAACCTACACAGTCCCAAGCAGCAAGGACAAAAGTCTTGAAAGAATTGAGTTTTCTCTAAAAGTATCACTTTTTCTAAAAGTAGTCATGGTTGTTAAAACACACACACACACACATTAAGGGGGTTTCCCTGGTAGTTCAGCTGGTAAAGAATCTACCTGCAGTGTAGGAGATCCTGGTTCGATTACTGGGTCAGGAAGTTCCCCTGGAGAAGAGATAGGCCACCCACTCCAATATTCTTGGGCATTCCTGGTGGCTCAGATGGTAAAGAATCTGCCCACAATGTGGGAGACCTGGGTTCAGTCCCTGGGTTGGGAAGATCCCCTGGAGGAGGGCATGGCAACCCACTGCAGTATTCTTGCCTGGAGAATCCCTATGGACAGAGGAGCCTGGCGAGCTACCTTCTATGGGGTCACAAAGAGTCGGACACGACTGAGCAACCAAGCACAGCACTGATTTCATTTTGAACTGCTGATTGGGGAGTGTGCACCATAGTCTTTTAAATATTTAGGGTTTAGAAGTCTGGATCTGACAATATTCAAACTCCCAATCAGATTCTGTAATAACTTTCAGTAAAAAATCAAAATCTGTCAGGAAAGAGTGTGCTCTAATCCTAGTTTTACTGTGTTACAATGTCACACATAATTTTATTTGCTCACAAAATGTCATGCTTGTTATTTCGAAATAAAACATAGGAAAAAATTGAAAGAAGAACTATTTGCCCTAAACTGTTGTAGGAAAAAAAAGTTTCCACTCAAATTTTCAAACTCTGCACTATTCTTTTTTATTTCTGTTTCTAAAATCTTGTTGTACAAAATACTCAGAGAACTTAAAAACAAAAGAAAAATTTGCAGCTGAACTTAATCATTAAAATGCCTGTTTTCCAAATAAACACAGTCTAGAAAATTATGCAAAAGCCAGCATTTTCTACAGTTCACATTTCCCTTTTTATAATAAGTAAATTAATCCAACAATAAATAATGCTGAAAATTTTATTTAAAAACTGCTGTTTTCCCATGCTACTTACTCTCAAGCCCTTGCACACCATGTGAATGGTTTTGAAGATAAAATGACCCAGGTTTGAACCCCGGGTCTGCCACTTACTAGCTATGTGTCCCCGTACAAATTCTTAATTCAGTTCTTTACACGTAAAATACCTCCAGCCTTGCAGTGTTGTGACAATGTGTAAAGCACCTTGCAGAGAGCTTTTCACATATTACTCGATCATTAAATAGGAGCTATGGTTGTTATTAGTATAATTAGCTGTCATGTTTGCCAATACCTAGTCATTAACTCATTCAACTATTTTCTCCTGAGTTGCCCCATACAAAGTTTTTTTCTGGCTTGCAGAGCATTTTGAGATGTTGGGTAAATGCTATACAATGCCGTTTGTGTTTAAAAGCCTCATCAGATTGTCTTAAGATGTACTGAAAAGAGGAAAAAGAAAGGCATTTATTAAACCACAGCTCTTTAGAGAACACTAGTCATATGATGGTAGCTTATAAAAATTCTGTTTCTGCCCACCAACATTCTGATGATTTATTTGTCCCTGTCAGTCTCTTGAGATTTTACCTGGTTCTTGTTTTCAATCTTTTCAAGCAGAGGTAACTTCCAAACAAAGCACAACATTTTGGTGGGTTTCCTGTGGTACTTTTCAGCACAAAGACTAATTTTTAGATATTTATGTTTCATATTTAGGTCACCAACTGGCACTTTGGAATCTACAAATAGCTCTCATGGTCTGGTTACCATGGGCACACTTTCTCTTTAACATGCTCACACACTCCATCTCACATCTCACACTTAACTGGTCCTGTCAACACACACCCATCTCCCAGCCCTGAAAGGATTCTTTGATCTCTAAGAAGTTAGCTTGTGAGGGCCTTAGTAGAAACAGAATGATTCATAACCTATTTGGGATCTCAAACCCCTTCAAAATTTTGAGGAAAAACTACTGACATTCTCAGCATACACAAACAAAAGTGGACATGCATATAAAACCACATTTCATAGACTCCTTGACAAACCAGGAAGCTATGGTTGATTGCCGTGTTTCTCAAACTCTTTTGAGTAGGATTTGCAATAAGAAACAGATCTGACATTGACGCAGCCCATATCTACATAAATAGACATAAATACCTAAAACAGAAGTTACAGCAAACAATTATTTACACTGAGCATACACAATGGTTTCTGATATTTTCTATCCTATTTCATTTTTCTACAAGGTTGCTTGAGATTCACTAAATTGCTTTCTTATGACCCACAACCTTAAGCACAGTGCTCTGGTCTAAGATTACTCCATTTTCGATATAAGAAAACAGATCCAAAGGGTTTTGTGCTAGGTCAGTAATGAGTTAAGTGACAAAACAAGAAGGAACCTAACCATTCTCACTTCCGACCAAGGCTCCTTCCAAAATGAAGTGGAACAAAATTCTAAATACCAACTCCCCTCAAAAAGGCAGCTGGGGGGTTGAATATTGATCACTTTATCATCCTGTATCATCCTGTACATACTATATCATACTGTATCATCCTGATACACTTGAGAAAGTGAGAGTGTTTCCATTCCAAATGATGGTGAATATTAACCTAACCTGAGCCTCCAGCTCAGTCTCAATTTCTTCTAAACCATGCCTCTGGCCTAGCATGACAGGGCATATAAGCATATTTTTTTTCTTTCCAGAAACCCTTTCTCCAGCTACTGAAAACAACACAAGAAAGGCCAACATTCTCCCCGAGTTCATTTAAAATATTTTAAACAAACATGCATATGTTTTATTTGTCCATGAGAGCCTGGCTTACAAATAGCAGTGGACAGGTCCTCTTTGATTTACCAGGGCCATGCAAATCTCCCCGCTCAGGCTGTTTAATTAAAGTTTAAACATCAAAACCACAGAGATCAATATGTGGACATGAATGATCCAGAGCCTATTAGACCTAAATCTACAAACACCAGCTATCCCGGCTCCTTTTAAAGCCTCAATTATAGAAAGAGAGATGGTTTAAGAGCCTTCCTTACAAACAGCGTGATAGATTAAAATACCAGCCTCCCTACCAGCATCAGGCTGTGTGTTTTTGATTTGTTTGGTTAGTCGGTTTTTGTTTATTTTTAATATGGAACAAGCATCACTGTCCATTAAAGTAAGACTGCACGCCACAAAGTGTGGCCGAGGACTGGGCTGAAGAAGGCCAAGCAAGCAGTCCTGCGCACAGTAGAGTCAGCAGGCTTGGGGCCTGTGCGGGTCTCACTGATCACGCCGACATCTCGTCTCGGGCGTTGGGAAGGGTCTATGGTTACAAGTAACCCGCCCGGAGTTGCGTGTCACGCATCAGCTGGGCATCCAAGCCCTGTCCCCAGGGGCAAAGTGCTGCAGTGTCCTTAAAGCAGAGCGCTCTGGGAGGAGAGAGTGGAGTGCAAATTGCGGCGCAGAGGCTTGGGGTGAGATCAGCGAATGCCTGCTGGGGGGCGGAGCGCGATGCAGCAGGCAAACCCTAAAACTAGCGCTATGGGGGCTGGGGCTGGCCCAGGTGGTGCGATGATGGAATGGCAGCTGCCCAGGAGCTTTCCCCGGGAGCTTTGCTGCCTGAATACCCTGCACCTTCCTCCTGCATCCGACCCGGAGCAGCACCTACGCAGCACCAAGGACGGGCTCCTTCCCGGGAACAGGATTGGGGTACGCCCTGTAGCCTCCCAAGCCTAGAGATCTAGAGCTCCTCCCGTTTGCGGAAGAAAATGTACGGAGCCTCGGAATTCAAAACCTCAGTATGGTCCAGAATCGTTGTTGAGCTTAAAATATTTGTCTGGCTCCCTTTAGAGACCTCTGTGCTTTACTGAATTTTCCTTTAAATCTGTTCTGTCTTCCCCCATGCCTCAACAGAATTGGGGGACGTGGGGGGAAGGTGCTGGGGGAGGGCCCAGGGATCTAGGGAGGGAGGCTAGGGTTAGGGCGGGGGGAGAGTTTGCATCTGAAAATTTCTCTGCAAGATAAACACTTCTGAAGGTCAGTGACAGCTCCCTGTTGGATCCTCCTGAAAAGGTGAATCTTCATTAAACGATTCTTGGTCCACATTTTTCTTAAGAACCCAGACTGTAAAAAGTCTGAAGTATTTCAGATATTGCAATTCCAATAATGCACTGAAGACCTATATATTAAGTAATGTGAACACTCTTGAAATAAAAGCAAGCTATTACTAGGAAATTTTTGAAATGTAAATATGTGGTTCTCAGCCAGGATTAAATGAAGAATGCAAAAATGTTGTTATATTTAGTAGCACAAAAATGGAAAACTGAATGACACAGTATTTGGAAACCAGAAACCAGTTAATTTTAAAAGTCATGTTTATTATATAACTAGACTTTTAAAATAATATATGCACACTAACTTTAAACCAGCCATTTAATATACACTCAGCATGTCCATGGAGTGACATCTTAACCCTAGCATCTTTTAGCCTTCCCTCTGCAGTCAGCCTCTTACCTTTATTTTCAGAATCTTTCATTCTCTCCCTCCTGCCTCTGCTGCAAAGGAGCAGGAAAGTCCGGCTGATTCTGCAACTCTGACTTTAGATCTGTCATTCAGACAGTCAGCAGTCTCGGGGACAAAGTCCCTCAACGGAGGAGCACCAGGGCTCTGATAATTGCATGCAAGTCAGTGTGTTGGGTTATAATTTTGCTTATGCTGAAGCGGAAAGGATGGAGATGAAGGCAGACGTAAACACAAATTCCAAAACATGGCATGGAACTGGATCTGGAGCCTAGGCTTGCCATTCCTTGCAGTAGGTTAGGGCACTGTTTAGTGCCTCCTTCTCTCCAGAGAGATTTGATTCAAATTGAAAGGGGAACGTGTGTGCCGTGCACCAAGCTTATCCTCAAATGGAGACCTTCATTTTGGAGGTGGACTAAGAGCCCTGTGCCATTTCTTCTTACATCTTCATTCATTCAGGAAACATTTCCTTTACCTTTCTGTGAACCAGGCTCTGTGCTAAGTACTGGGATAAAACAGTGACAGAACCAGCCCCAGCCTTCAGGCCACTCACCAGCTGTTACAATGCATCATACAGTGCCATACAATGACCTGTATCTGCTGTATGGACCTAGATTATTGAACCCATTTCACCCAGGCGTAAGTTGGTACTCAAGGCTTTAAAGCCTAGATGGCTGAGACAGAAATGATCTGTGGAAAGCCAGACCAAGACCCCTCTGTTAGACAGCCAGGAATACTCAAGCAAACCTTTCAATTATCCAGTTCCAGCTTACTTTCAATCATTGCATAGCTCCAATCCATTCCTTCATTCATTCACTCAACAAGTGGTTATCTGTGCCAGGCACAACTCCACCTGCTAGTGACTCAGGAGGGCAGGAAAACAGACCAAATACCTGCTCTTGTGGCTGTCACATCTGGGTGGGAGGCTTCACACAGGCCATAAACAAATAAATACAAACATATAATTAATGGCAGTGAATGCTGTGAATAAAACTGAAGCATGACAATAACGTAAAAGAGGTGCTATTTTAGATAGCGTGGCCGGGGCGGTACCATTTAGCATACTTTTGTGGGAAATGGATCAGAGTTATCACAGTCCCTTCTAAAAATCTTCTCTCAGAAGCTGTTTTAAAAGTTCTGAACTCTCACAACCTCCTTAGCTCCAAGTGCACTCACTAATGGGCAGTGTTTGTTCCCCATTATACAGATTGGTAAACTGATATTCAGAAAGATTAACTGACCCAATCCAGGCCCACACTAAGTTGGAAGAAGAACAACAAAAAGAAATACATCCTTTGCCATACAGCGGAAACTAACACATCACTGTATATCAACTATATCCCAATAAAAAAAGTATTAAAAAAAATAAACCAACCTATTACTTTCATCCCCAGTACAATACTGACATGGAAGTTTTGCTGGAGGAAGGAGAGGTAAAAAGGTGAAGACCTCTCTCTACCACTATTACCTGAGTTGTGTAGGGCAGGTGATTTAACCTCTCTGTCACCAGTTTCCTCATTTGTAAAGTGGGGCTAAGCATTCCTGCCCTGTGTATATTCTAGGCTGTTCAGGAGGTCAAAAGAGAGAATAGACATGCCACTTTATAAACCAAGTTCTATATAAATGTAAAGTATAATTATCAACATACTTGGGCACATTAAGAGAACTAATTGCTAGTGTTTACCTGCTCATTACTGCAGCCCAAGTTAAACACAGCTATGGAGCATAAGCATGTCACGGCCACTAGGGGTCCTGGAGTTGACTGCTAGCTGCCACAATTGAAAGACTCCTCCAAAGTATGGGGTAATTTTATCTATTTTTCCATCTTTCCTTGACAGTGCATAATAACTTTATGCTCATCTTTGAAAAAAAGGCCAATGAGAAAAATCTGCCTTCACTGGAACTCCTCACTGGCCACCAAATGGGCCAGGCTGGCCCATAAATCACTTCAAAGAAAAAGGCATCTCCATCTCCAAGGACCAAGGCCAGGGCAGCCAAAAAGTGCCCAGTTCAGAGCTCCTTTAGGGGCAGATAGGGTGAAGAAGGAAGTGCTAAGAGCCACCATCCAGGTACTCTTTCATCCAATAAATATTCATTATGCCAGACACTGCTCTGAACACAAAGAATAACACAGTGTTGAACAGAACATTCTGTTCTTAAAGAGCCTGTGGTCTCAGAACAAGAGCTTTCCACAAGGTCTGCTGAGGAAAGGCTTGCGTTTGAATAGGAGAGCAGAAGAGGCCAGGTCCAAACATAAGCTCTGCCATTTCCTGGCTCCTGAGGTAGCTGGGATATGTTCCTGCGCCTTTCTTAGTCTCTATTGCCTGATCTGTAAGATGCAGACAATAAGGCACCTGCCTCCTAGGGCAGGATGAGGCTCAAGTGCATGTCAAGTACACAGCCCAAAACATGACGCATAAAGGGAGGGCTCCATAAATGCTGTTAAGACTAGTATTATCACCTACTGATCTGGATCAAGCATGCCCCTCTGCACCTCAGTTTCCTCAGAAAATACAGAAAATAATAAACAGATAATATGGCTACTGTGAGAATTACATATCAGGAAAACTATATAGCCCTGGCACACAGGATCAGCTTAAGCCCTGCCAGGCTCACTCCAGGCCCCTTTTAATCAAGCAGATTTTCCAAGAACATGCTTTCCCTCATGATACAGATTTTACATAAGCCTTAGATTGTCTGATTCTGTGGCCATTCTAAGCAGTGTTTGGTAATTCTCAGAAGTCTTGTCTGGCCCGCAGTAAACAAGGATGTGGCCACATCAAGGCCACACCCCGTTGAGGAACAAGGATGAACTCAAGCCTTGAAGCTTTCCAGAACAAGGCAGTGTCTCTGGCAGACCCTACGCTCCTATTAAACTGGTACCAACAACCATTAATGGAAATGATGTTCCATCTCAATAACCAAGTTTAGGGAACACGTCAGGCAGGCTCCACTGGCCACAAGTCCCTTCACAGCTCTGCCCAGTCCTTGTCTTCTCAGATGCCATTTCTGAGTCATTAGACTGGTGAGTCATGCCCAGCGAGGGAGGCCATCTTGAGAGCAAAACCAAAAAGAATTTTCAAGAACAATGAGCGACACCCTGAATTGAAAGAGAATAAGGCTTTTCATTGTCCTAGCAAAATAACAATGAAAAAAAAAAAAAAAAAAACACGCTGCTGTTAACACTGTGGGTTCAACTGCCCAGCTGTAAATTTTACTGAGAAGAAAAACTCAACAAAAAAAAAGCTTTCACATTCCCTTGGAAATCTGAGAGCAAAACAGACTTGGAGGCTCTGTCTCAAATGAGGCAAACCCAATGATCTTTGGGTAACTTGCCTGGACCCTCTTCTGGCTTAGTCATTCATTTTCGAAACATGCCAGGGTAGGGTGACAGGAGGGTGACTTCACCTGCACCACCACATTTGGTCCTCCCCCAGCCAAGCCTCTGTTTGGTTTGCTCAGCCTTGAGAGAGCTGTCTGGAGTGAGAAAACTGCTGCCTGGGGGTGGGCAGGGGGAGGGGGGTTTGTGATTAGGGGCACCGCAGAGGAAGGCAGCATGACTATCAGAAGAGCTGGGTAGGCTCTGATGAAGCCAAGCCACAAGGCAAGGGGAAGAGAATTCACACATGCAGTGCCTACTCTGTGCCAGGCACTCTTCTCATCAGCAGCACCATACATTTAAAGAGAACTTATTTGCCAAGCATGGCCTTCAAAGCAAGGACTTTCACAGCACACTGCCTAGGTTTGAATCCAAGCTTACTAGTTGTGTAACTTTGAAAACGTTACTTACCCGTTTTGTGCTGCAGGTTTCTCACTCATAAAATAGAGACTGTAAAACAGGGTTACTGTAAGAACTAAACAAAATTAAAATATTCACATGTTTAGGACAATGGCTGGCACACAATAAGCTGTGCAGCATGCATGTTAACACTTGCTGGTCCATCTTTTTAATATTTTTTTTTCTGGCCATGCTGCAAGGCTTGCAGGACTTTCGTTCCCAGACCAGGAATTGAACCTGTGCCTCCTGCAGTGGAAGCAAGGAGCCTTAACCAAGGGACCACCAGGGAAGTCCCAGCCCATCTTTTCAGATGAGAAAACTGAGGCAGAAAGAAGAAAGGAGATTTGCTGAAGGACACACAGCTTCATGGTGGCAGAACCTGGATACTGCCTGTCATTGACTTCTCACAAACCCTGGGTAGGAAGTGACATCCTCTTTCTTCTATCAGTGAGAGCCTGGAAGGCAGAGAGCTTAGTAACCTGCTCATCACACAAGCTGGCAAACGGGAGAGTTCAGATTGAAAATCCCACATTCGCTGTCTTTAAAGCCTTTGCACATCCCACTAGGCCTATTCTCAAGCTTTAGAGTACATCAGAATGACTGCAGGGCTTGGTTAAGCATAGGCTGCTGGGCCCTATCTCCAGAGTTTCTGATTGGGTAGCTCTGTGGTGGGGGGGCAGGGATTAGCATTTCTGACAAGTTCTGGAGACACTGTTGCTGCTGGTCTGGAGCCCGCATTGCCTACAATCAGGCACCTGTATGCAGAACAGAGAGTAGAAGGGATGGGGCCCAAAGGTATGGGTCCCACCCTGGCAAAGGCTTGATTACTCCCCTGGGCCTAGCAAACATACTTTGCATTTACATGGTCCTTTGATAGTTATGATCTCATCTGATCTTTCCAGCGTCCCTAGGTAGTGATCATTCTCCCCATTCATTGTGATTTGTTTGTAGGAAAATATGGTTAAGAAAATGGCAGTGAGAGCATAAACCACAGGTTACCTGACAAGTATTCTGTTCTTTCCTCCAAGTAACTAGTCCTGGAAGCACTACCTGCTGAGGGAGACTGACTCCACTTCCAACCTGTGACTTTACAAAGAATAACTTCAATTCAGGCAAGGGCACTTCGGCCCACCACAGTTTGTGGGAGGTAATTTCTGGTGGGAAGAGCATATGACCCACTTTCTACCATCATTTCAAGGACTAGGAAAGGCTACTGCTCACAAAATACTTCCACCATACTATTTGCTCCCTGCTCAATAACCTAAAAGCTTTGATATTTGACTAAAATGTGATTCTCTATAAAAGATGAACGCAACTTGGGGGGGTTATTTCTACTGGAGCACAGCTTGTTCATTTAGAACAGCTTGCATGGTTACTGTAGTTTTTAAAGTTGCTTGGACATATAAGCCACTAACTCATTAGTATCTAGAATATTTCAAGAACTCCTATAAGTAGATAAGAAAAAAACAAACCCCCAAGAAAAAAATGGGAAAAGACATAAACAGGCATTCACACATGTCTTCGTCACATATGGTCAATATTCATATGAAAAAATCCTCAGCTTCATTATTTGTCAGGGAAATTCAATATAAAACAACCAGGCAGTACCACTTCATACCCTTCAAAAAGGCAGACACCACTGAGTGTTAGCAAGGAAGTAAGGAATCAATATATATATCCTAGAGGATTCAATTATTACTTGTCCATTCATGTATTATCATCCAATAAATACATAAACATATTTACATTCATCTTCTACATTCAGGATACAATGTTAAGCTGAAAAGATGCCAGGGATTCCCAGAAGCTATGCTACTTCTCACCTGTAGTCTCCTGGTGGAAAAAAAGATGGGGAAGGGGAGAGGATACAGACATGGAAGGCCTTCCAGTTGGTCCAGAAGGGACTGCTGCCCCTAAGGAGCTTCCAGTCATGTTTCACCCCACCACCCACTGAACTTCCCATATTTCTGGTGTGATCATATGGTTGAATATCTGGACTAAAATTAATAAAAATAACCACCACCTGTGAGCTACTATGTACCAAGCACTTTATATACATTAACCCATTTAATCATCACAGTAACCTAAGAGAGGAATATCATTCCTATCTTACATATAATAGATAAACGAGTTTTAGAAAGATTCAGCACCCTGCCCAAGATCACACCATTTATTAGTGTGCCACTCATCAGTGGCAGCTTTAAATCACAGTCTGTCTGGCACCAAACCATACAATTATAGATGCCCTAAGTGATGTTGACATCATGAGAAATTCAGGCCACCTTTAAGAAAAATTAAATAAAATTTGGAATATGGATTTCACTCATTGCATAATATTCACTCATTTTACTTCTTCCTTCTATGAGTATAGATATTGGAACATGTTTATTTTGTCTGACGTGGAAGAAAGGAAGCTGTGTGGATAACCAGGCCTAAATCAGCCACACACCAGTCCTGTGAACTTCGGCAAGCTACCTATCTCTTGCTTCACTTTCCTCATCTCTAAAATGCGGGAAATAAATACCATCTGTCATCCTTCTTTCCAAGGTTTGTTAACATCTAAAGAAAACCTCATAGTTGAGCTATTCTGTAAACTGTAAAGTGTCATATAACATAAGACATTTTAAGGGCCTCATCTCCAGGTTGGGGGTGGGGGGAAAATAGGGAAATATAGTGATCAGCCAATATCCTACTGAAGAAAAGAGAGGTGTGGCGTGGCAGTGGGCCCTGGGAATCCATGGGTGAAGTCTAGGATGGGAACGGAGAAGAGGAGAGGATGGCTGTGTACACAGTATACACCTGGGTTTAAAAACAGTAAAACTAGAAAACTTATCCTAACCCAATTCACTGCAGTAGGAATATCCATTTATTCCTCTTTTGTAAAACATTCACACAACACCCGGAGTAACATTATGCATGTAAGTATCACTAAAGCAATACTTGTTGCAATTCCCAATCTATTCAACTACTCAGGCAAGCTGAAAAGAAAAGGGGGGGTGGTCAGCCTTCAGACCTACTAAGTTTCAGCAACCATTTGATGCAAGGAGAAAGGAATTTAATTGGCACACTGACTAAAAGTAAGAATACATCCTTTGAAAGCTCGCAAGATGACAGTGCCAAGCCACAGAGTCTCCCTAACTATCCATAATTGAAAAGCTTATTTCTAACACAATAAATATTTGAAAATTGTTTTTGCCCTTTGTCAAATTTCTCTTTAGAATGCTTACTATGTGCCAGCACTTTACAATTATTAACTCATTAATTCATTTAGTCTTCCAAACAACCCTGGGGTGGAGGTGGGGATGACGCCAACACCAATGACAGGGCCCTGGTGCAGTCTCCCTTTGGCCCCGGTCGGCCATTTTAGAGCTCAAGGCATGTTAGCCTCGGAATAAGAATGCTCACATGATGGAAACAGATGAAAAGGACAAGACAGGAGACACACACACACACACACACACACACAGGCAAACAGGTATCTTAAAAGTACAAAATCCTGACTTAGCTGGATGGGGGATGCAAAGATGAAGTGGATGAGAACTTGCCTACATGGAACCTGTAACAGCAGATGAACAGTGACAAACGTCCTATGGACGACGGAATACCGAGAGGCTACAGGTGGCATGAAGCCCCGGAAAGGCTTCACAGAGGAGACGGCATTTGTGCTAGTCCTGAGGGATGGGTAGGAATTGGCCAGGCTGAGAGACCAACGCATGGCCACTGCAGATAGAGAGAAAGCAGTGAGCCAGCATATCGGATCAGGCCCTGTGCTCAGAACATGCCGGGAACATGCAGTGTCTTCCCAGCTCACTTGGAATAAAATCCCAACTCCTTGTTACACCCTACTCAGACCCTGAGCAGGCCCTGTCTCCCTTACTTTCCCCTTGCTAAGCTCAGGCACTGGGATGCTATCCACCTGTTATTGCCTCTGGCAGGATGCTCTAACCCTGGCTCCATGCTGGAGTAACTCCGGATCAGTCTTCAGGCTCCACTGCAATGGCATCACCTCAGAGACCCTCCCTGGCCACCTTCCACGTGAGCCAGGGCCCCTCTACCTTTTTGCCTCTCCCAGCAGATGATCTGATTCCTGCCAAATACGCACGGCAATTTGTAATGGGGATTTTTATCGGTCTGACGTGTGTAATGTAGTTTCCCCTCCTGGAAGTAGTTCCATGAGCTGTGGCCTTGTCTATTTGGCTCTCTCCCGACCCTGACACACTGGGGAGCTCAATAAACATTTTGGAATGAATGAAAGCAGTAAGTCAGTGATTGAATACATGTGAGTGAAGGCCTAGCTGAGGACAAGGTGGAATGTGTTTGGGAAATAGGTAATCGAGACTAGAGCATACATGATAACAGGTTGGAAAGGGGGTGGGTCCAGATCGGGAGGACCCAAAAGGCAGACCTGGATCGGATTAATTCCCCCAACGGGTACTGCATTGCAGGTGCCGGCCAGGTGTTTGGGGATGGGGGATGCAAACTGTTTCTCCGAGGCACCCCGGATTCTCTCTGCTAAGAGCCAAACGGACACACTGGGACTTCTCCGGGAAATAAACAAGCTGCAACCACCCGGGCCAAGGGGAGATGCTCAAGGGTGGAGGCGGATGGAGGGGCGGGAAGAGGACTGTCTTTGAGCGACCCCGGGGGAGCTCCGGTACTGGTCTAGTCCCTGCGGCCAAGGGTCAGGATGGAGGGTCGCCCAGGCAGGGCCAGACATCCAGGAGGCGTCGCTCCCCGCCCCCCCCCCGTGGGTCCCGGGGAGTTGCGGGGGTGGGTTGGGAGCCGAGAACCCAGCGGGAGATGCCACCTCCGGCCTTCGGGGCCACCGCAGCCCCCAGCAGTCGAAGGCCGGCGCCCGCGGCGCGCAGTAACAGGTCCCGCGGCCGCGCCCACACTCACCCTGCGCAGCCTTGGAAGCCGAGCGCGTCCGCCAGAGCCGCCGGGTCGCCTTCCACGGCCGCAGCGAAGAAAACAGCCTCCGGCTCTTCTTGCCGCTCTTCTCAGTTGCTCCCATCTGTGCGCCCGCACCCCTCCCCCGCCGCCCGCCGCCGCCCGAGGGTCGCCTCCAGCTTCCCCGGCCGCCGCGCGTCTGCCAGGTGCCCGGCCGTCGCGGGGGAGGACGCGGCCGCGGGGGGAGGAGCTTGCGGTCGGGTGCGGGGCGGGGGATGGGGGGGTGGGTACCGCGCTCGCGCCGAGCCTGGGGGCGCTGCCGGGATGCGCCAGCCCGGGGGAAGCGCTCAGCAGCTCACGGCTCAATGCTTTAGTCATTCGTCCTTGATTCCGGAGGTGTCGACAGATTGCCCGACTACAGCTCGGCATCATTAATTAACACAAAAACTCCTGGGATATGCGCTGATTTTTATCCCCAAATTACAAAAGAGAAAATTGAAGCTCCGAAAGGTCAGGTAATTGACCGGGAGATCACAGTCTCTAAACCATGCAGATTCCTAAGTCCTCGCCTCTAACTGCATTTGTTCATTCCCTTCTACTTCCTCAGGATGATTCCACGTTATGTTCGAATTTTTTTAAGTGTGACAGATATTCCTGTTTTCTTCATATAACAGATTAAGAATCACCTGTTTTTCTCTTTTTTTAAGAACCTAGTCTATGTCCAGGGACTTTTACACATATGCCATTAAACCTCATACTACCGCTGTGGGGTAGAAAGCATTTCCCCATTTGCCAGATGAGGAAACTGAGATGTCAGAGCTGAGGGAGCCCAGCCTTCTCACCACTTCGTCTCTGTAGCGATTTTGCTTGTAGCTGGGAGAGTCCAAGAGAAGAAGAGCAAAACCAAGACTCCTTAACAGGGCCTAGCTGCAATAATAACAGCTCATGTGTATAGAATGCCTTTCATGTGTCGGGTTTTACATACATTATTCAACTCTCCCAATGTTACTCATGGGAGAGAAATTATTAATATCTATGCTTAACAGCGGAGAAGGCAATTTCACCCCACTCCGGTACTCTTGCCTGGAGAATCCCATGGACGGAGGAGCCTGGTGGGCTGCAGTCTGTGGGGTCGCTAAGAGTAGGACACGACTGAGCGACTTCATTTTCACTTTTCACTTTCATGCATTGGAGAAGGAAATGTCACCCCACTCCAGTGTTCTTACCTGGAGAATTCCAGGGACGGCGGAGCCTGGTGGGCTGCCGTCTATGGGGTCGCACAGAGTCGGACACGACTGAAGCGACTTAGCAGCAGCAGCAGCATGCTTAACAGAGGGCTTCCCAGGTGGAGCTAGCAGTAAAGAATCCACCTGCCAGTGCTGGAGACACAAGAGTCAGTGTTTGATCCCTGGGTGGGGAAGATCCTCTGGAGTAGGGAATGGCAACCTACACCAGTATTCTTGCCTCAAAAATTCCATGGGCAGAAGAGCCTGGCAGGCTACAGTCCATGCGGTAGCAAACAACTGGACAGGAATGAGCACATATATCCATATATACACTTAACTGATGGGGGAAACTGAGCATCAGAGAGGCCAGGTTACATATATAAAGCCTTAATAAAGTTTCTAAGTTAGGTTGAATCTTGCCATTTTTGTAGGTTCAAACAAAAAGCCCAATTTATTATAGGACAGTTTCACCAAATGATCAAAATTTAAATAACCAAAGGAGGTAACTGATAATGCATCTAGATGATACACAGAGAAATATATATATATTTATATGTTTATATATATAATGTATATATATATATAACATATATATATATGTTTCAGGACTTCCTGGTGGCCACCTTTGATCCCTGAGTTGGGAGGATCCCCTGGAGAAGGGCATGGCAACCTACTCCAGTATTCTTGCCTGGAGAATTCCATGGACAAAGGGGCTTAATGGGCTACAGTCCATGGGGATTGCAAAGAGTAAGACACGACTAAGCAACTAACGCTTTCATTTTTTTTTCATATATGTTTAAGAGTCTTTGTCAGTGATAAACTGTTGAAGTTGATCATTATATTGGTAAGAAAATATCCAAGTTTTAGAAAATACATACTAAGATATTTAGGAGTAAATGGTCATGATGCATTTAATTTTCCTTCAAGTGCTTTACCAAAGAAGTTTCATATATATGTTTACAGAGAGGGGAGAAGCAAATGATAAGGTAAATACAGCAAAATCATAATAATAGATGAATCTGTATAAAGAGTATATGGGTGTGCTTTGTACTACTCTTCATTCTTGCAAATTTTCTGTAAAATTTCAATTTATTCCCGAGTGAAAGGGTAAAACAACCTTTGTTTCCTAGAAAAAGAAAATAAAGTGGGAAGACTCACTGTACCTGATATTAAGGCCTACGATAAGGCTATGTTTATCAGAACAATGTGGTCTTGCCAGAGGGATAGATGCATAGATCAGTAAATAACTCGAAAAACAGGGCTATACATGTATACCCAACAGATTTTTGACAAGGATGCAAAAGCAGTTCAGTGGAGGACAAACAGCTGTTTCAACAAATAATGCTGAAGCAAATGGACATGCGTTGGCAAAAAAAAAAAAAAAATTACCTTGACGTAACCTCACACCTTATATGAAAGTCTAGAAAATGGATTATAGACTTAAATGTAGAATTATAAAACTTCTAGGGAAAAATAAGAATAAATCATCTGTGATCTGGAATACAACAGAGAGGTATCACCAAATGCATGATCCATACAAGAAAAGGCTGATAAATTGGACTCTATAAAAATTAAATACTTTTGCTCTGTGAAAGACCCTTTTAAGAGGATAAAAATATAAGCTACAAAATGGACAAAAAAATCCTTATCCAACAAAGGACTAGTATTTATAATATATAAAGAATCTTAAAACTCAGCATTAAAAAAATCCAATTAGAAAACGTGCAAAGGGACTTACTTCCCTCATGGTTCAGAGGTTAACAATCCACCTCCCAAAGCAGGGACACAGTTTAATACTCGGTCCAGGAAGATCCCACATGTCATGGGGCAACAAAGTCCATGTTCTATAACTACTGAACTTGCACTCTAGAGCCCATGCTCTGCAACAGGAGAAGCCACCACAATGAGAAGCCTGCATACCACATTGAGAAACACCCCTGCTGGCTACAACTACAGAAAGGCCGGGCAACACTGAAGATCCAGCACAGTCAAATATAAATAAATTTTTAAAAAATTTTAATTGGAAATGTGCAAAAGACTTGAGCAGATATTTCAGTAGAGAGGATGGACATACAAATGTCAAATAAGCACATGAAAAGCTACCCAGCACCATTAGCTATTAAGGAAATACAGATTAAAACCACAATGATATATTAGTGCATACCTATTAGAATGGCTAAAATGAAAAATAATGATAACGTCAAATGCTGGTGAGGATGCAGAGGGAGAAACTGGATCATATATACATTGCTGGTAGGAATATAAATGGCACAGCCACTTTAGGAAAGAATTTGGCAGTTCTTATAAAACTAAACTTGGGCTCTAAAATCACTGCAGACAGTGACTGCAGCCATGAAGTTAAAAGACACTTGCTCCTTGGAAGATAAACTATGACAAACCTCAGTTCAGTTCAGTTCAGTCGACAAACCTGGACAGCATATTAAAAAGCAGAGACATCACTTTGCCAACAAAGGTCCACATAGTCAAAGCTATGGTTTTTCCAGAAGTCATGTACAGATGTGAGAGGTGAACTGTAAAGAAGGCCAAGCACCAAAGAACTGATGCTTTCAAACTGTGTGCTGAAGAAGATTCAAGTCTTGAGAGTTCCTTGTACAACAAGGAGATCAAACCAGTTAATCCTGAAGGACTAATACTTTGGCCACATGATGTGAAGAGCCAACTCATTGGAAAAGATCATGATGCTTGGAAAGATTGAGAGCAAGAGGAGAAGAAGGCAACAGAGGATGAAATGGTTGGATGGCATCACCAACTCAATGGACTTGAGTTTGAGCAAACTCAGGGAAATAGTGAAGGACAGAGAAGTCTGGCATACTGCAGTTCATGTGGTTGCAAAACGTGAGACATGACTTGGCAACTGAACAACAGCAACAAATAAAACTAAACTATCATAAGACCCAACAATTACACTCTTGGGTACTTATCCCCGAAAAAAGTGAAAACTTATGTTCACACAAAAACATACAACCATGTTTATAGTAGCTTTATTTGTAATAGCCCCAAACTAGAAACAACCCAGATATCAGATATCCTTTGATGGGTAAATGGTTAAACAAACTGTGGTATACCCCTGCCATGGAATACTAAGCAATAAAAAGTAACAAAGCTATTGCTACAGGCAATAAACTGAATTAATCTCCAGGGAATTATGCTGAGTGGATAAAACCAATCCCCAAAGTGACATACTATATGATTCTATTTATTTAGTATTCTTGAAATGGCAAAAATTATGTAAATCAAAGACAGATCATGGTTGCCAGGGATGAGGGAGATGAGTATGGCTATGAAAGTACAAGAGGGACTTTCCTGGTGGTCCAGTGGCTAAGACTCCAGGTTCCCAATGCAGGGACCCTGAGTTCAATCCCTGGTCAGGGAGCTAGATCCCACATGCTGCAACTCAGAGTTTGCGTGTTGCAACTAAGACCCAGCACAGCTAAATAAATTTAAAAAAAAA
This sequence comes from Capricornis sumatraensis, assembly GCF_032405125.1. Classification (NCBI taxonomy): domain Eukaryota; kingdom Metazoa; phylum Chordata; class Mammalia; order Artiodactyla; family Bovidae; genus Capricornis; species Capricornis sumatraensis. The sequence continues at coordinate 180,626,608 of NC_091070.1, forward strand.
TTTTTTTTAAGTACAGCAGGAGAGAGAGACCTGTGGTGATGGAACTGTTCTGTATCTTGTCTGTATCAGTGTCTATACTGGCTGTGATATTAGACCACAGTTTTGCACAATGTTCCCACTAGGGGCAATGCATAAAGCTGTACATAGAATCTCTGTATTATTTTTTACAAGTGCATGTGAATCTACACTATTTTTAACTTAAAAGTTTCATTTTTTAAAAAATGACAGGTCTGCAATTCATATAGTTCACTCTAATGTCTAAATCGTGATTGAACCAAGATTCCACCAAGGTCCACACCTTCGTGGCCACACTAGGCTTTCTCTTGACTGCTGGCTCACTGCGAAAGGCCAAGGATCCACTGCTAGGTTCCAGGGAGGAGGGAAGGAGGACTCGGAAAGGTCACAGGAGCCTGGAGACCCAGGTGAGTCAGGGAGTGCTGAACTACTCTCTTGGGTTTGTTTTTCTTTAGCATATTCATTTGGCTATGCCAAGTCTTAGCTGTGACACATGGGATCTTCCTTGTGTTAACTCAGAATCTTTCCTGGTGGTGCTCAGGCTACTTCCTAGTTGTGGCACGCTGGCTCCAGAGCACAGGCTCAGTAGCTGTGGTGCATAGGTTTAGTTTCCCTGACCTGGAATCACTGGAAGGCAGATTCTTAACCACTGGACCACCAGGGAAGTCCCTGCTCTCCTCTTTGAAATGAATCCATTGGAAGTAAGTGACACTGTGAAAGTAATTATGGGCCAGATCTATTCTCTTCTTTCTTGAATCCAAAAAGAGTAGGAAGATATAAATATGAAATAAAGAAGGGGAGTGGGAGAGACCAGGAAGAGGGTAGAAATCAAGAGGTGTCCTCTGTCTTAGCAATGAGCTGCATTTTCTTGTACATCAGCCTTCATTCTTCATAGCACTTAAAGTCTAAAGAAATAATTCCTTAGAAGAAACGATCCAATGAACAAAGCTACCTAGAAATAGCAGACATGTGCCAGCAACTCACACCCTAGAGAAGGGTTACCTCTGCTCCTGGGACTTGGGGTAAGGAAACTTAAATCTAATCCTGGATACTCGAACCATCTGCAAAATACTAGTTATGTCCTACCACTCATGGCTTACTATTTTAATCACCACCACCACATCCACTCCCATTCATTAATGGAATTTAACCAGACAACCTAGAAGTTTCCTTCCAGGGTTTCCCACCATCCTTCCCTGCATCGTGTCCCACTGGTCTTGGAATACTGCTAAGCATCAGTAACCCAAGTTGGCCTGGCCTAGAGACTTACCTTTTCTTCTGTTCTTTGGCATATCCAGTGGATTACAGTTGCTCCTTGGAGGGCTACGTTTGCTCACTGCTTAGATTCACAGGTCAGGACAGCATGAGAGAGACATTCTTCAGCTTGCCCTTTTAGTCCAAATGCCATGTGATTTCATGACACCCCTCCAGCTTGGAGCTGGAACCAGGTCAGAAGTCCCTGGCTCCCACAGTCACAGACTGCTCCAGGCAAATCCAGTGGGAAGCCTTATCTGCAGTCCCTGGAGCCCATGGGGAAAGAATTTAGTCTGAGAGAAGATCTTCCACTCTACTAGAAACACTCAAGCGCCCTGAGCACATTCATGAGCACTAGCAACATAGAATTTCTTTTCAAATTCTTTTCAAAAGTGTGAAACAAATGTTGGGCATAGGACAAAAAGAAAAGAACCCCCCCAAACCCTGAATTTCACTCATGTCATTGGATTTACAAAGCTAAGTCCAGAGATTTAAAAACAGCAATGCTCAGTGTTGATAGGAAACAAGATTCTAGGTGTGTATGTGTGGAGATGGGGCTAACAGAAAGGACCTACACTTCCCAGCTAGGCAGAGCTGTGTGAATCCTGGCTCTGCCACTTACTATATATGTCACCTTCTCCAAATTGTCTAACTTCTCTAAGTCTCAGTTTCCCCACCTGTAAAATGGATTTAGTAAATAGTACCATATCACAACTCACAGGGTTGTGATATGTTTTATTATCATATATAAAAAATTGAATAGGCTCAATGACAAGAAAGGAGCTTATTATAATACTATGTCCATTTAGAGATACAACAGATTAAAAAGAATAACATCTTCTTTCACAATTAATAAGTGTGTGTGTGTGTCTGTGTCTGTGTCTGTGTGCATGAGTCTCAAGAGAGAAATAAAAAGGTTGATTCTTGGTGAGGATCACATCCTTCAGACTTCATAATTTAACCCTATGTCTATCTTCTTTTATGTCTGAAGTGTCCTGTTACCCTTCCTTACAGAAAGTTCCAGAATGTAAACTAAACTGTATAACCTAAATACACCTCAGGTGCCTTTGGAACCACTGGGCACTGTTTCACATCACCCCAGTGGCAATGCCAATAGGACCGATATTAGCCCAGGAAACAATTCAGAGCAGTCTCCACTTTACACTTATTTTTCAATTTGAAGTTCTGAAGTTCATATTATATTGAAAATAGATGCTTAAAAGTCTTTCTCACTCCACAGACTAGCGCTCTCATTTTTGCATCTGACTCCTGACTTATTAATCACAAGATTCTCTGCCCCCAGCATAGACTTGGTAAAGTAGAAGTTCTCATCAAATGTATACTCATTCTGTTCCTGGTTTACATCAGAACCAAACGACTTTATTGCAGGGGAATAGTGATCTTGAAGTAGTCCAGAGAATGTTGTTGTTTAGTTGCCAAGTTGTGTCTGACTCTTTGTGAACCCATGGAACGTTGCCTGCCAGGCTCCTCTGTCCATAGGATTTCCCAGGCAAGAATACTGAAGTGGGTTGCCATTTCCTTCTCCAGGGAATCTTCCCAACCAGGGATCAAAACTGGGTCTCCTACAATGACAGGTGGATTCTTTGCCGCTGAGGCCCAGGGAAGAACACAGTCCAGAAAACAGGCATAGTAAAAAGTCATTACCACTCTAGGCTGGACTGACAGAAGGAGAAGGCATTACAGCAGCCCAGGGGTGGAGTCACTAGAGACTGGAACCAAGGAGATGCCCAGAAGAAACAGCCTCAGCAGAGATTTCAGGAAAATGTTTCCTGACCTATAACACAATGTGCAGCCCCACATAACCCAGACATCCCACACCTCCAAGGAGTTTTTCCAGAAATCCTCCTTCTCTGTCTCCCTTATGATATGTGGGATTTCAGAGCAGTGGAGAAGAGTGATTAAAATCACAGAATTGATCACTTCTGGGTAACTAGTTTCTGTGTGCCTTTGCTTTCTCCTCTGTAACATTGGGAAATTCATACATATCTCAAGGGGTAAAAGCTGAAGAAGAAATGTGAGATTACATTTACAAAGCATCTAAGCTTGTCTGGCACAAAGCAAACATTCAAATTATGCTAATCCTCACCCTCCCTTTTTAAATGACACAGAACATGCTATAACAAAAGGCTTTTGTATTCCACCCCTTTCTATTAGAGAACTTTTGTGTGGAGACTAGAAAATCTGTCAAAGGGCAAGGGATCTTTCTGGAATGTTGGCCATGGCTCAGAGTAACTGTATGCCTTGGTGGATAGGTAATATAGGGTGAGTGGTTATCTATAGATGCGTAGTTGGAAAGCCTTCCAGGTAGAGAAGGGAAGGGCCATGGGAATGGCTGACGGGTTGAGGGAGGGTGACTTGAGGGTCCCTCCTCTTCTTTCTCCAATCTCCTTGTCAGAGACTTTGGTGAAAATGACAGTCCAATTGTGTAAATTATTTTTTCCTCGCGTCTTTCTATTTTTCTTTTTTCAAGTTTTCTATGCGTGGATCTTACTTGTATAATAAGAAAGAAAAATTAAGCACCAATTTTTAGGTCAACTAACCAAGCTGACTCTATTGGCAAGTCTTTAAAATGAATGGGGGACTTCCCCGGCAGTCCAGTGGTTAAGACTCAGAGCTTCTACTGCAGGGGACACAGATTTGATCCTTGGTCGGGGAAAGAAGATCCCATATGCCAGATGATGTGGCCAAATAAATAAGTGTTGTAGTTGCTGGTTAGTTGCTCAGTCATGTTTAACTCTCTTGCCACCCCATGAACTGTATGTAACCTGCCAGGGTCCTCTGTCCATGGGATTTTCCAGGCAACAATATTGGGGTGGGTTGTCATTTCCTTCTCAAGGGGATCTTCCCAATCTAGGGATCGAACACATGTTTCCTGCATTGGCAGATGGATTCCTCACCACTGAGCCACCAGAGAAGCCCTAAATAAATAAATAATAAAAATGCATGGTAATAGGAAAATGGAAATAAGGTGGGTTCCATTGAGGATTCAGCTCTATCCACATGGGATGGTGCTGGCTGTTTCAAACCAGTCTCACCAGCTGGGTCTGCAATCCTGACATCTTTTGTTCTCCTGGAGAGTTCTTTTGCAATACTTAGAATTGTGGCATAATGCCCTCAGGGAAGGCCTGCATGCTTTTAAATCTTAGAATGTGAAGATACTCCTTTTTTTGTTTGTTTGATGTATAATTATAGTTAAAATTGGAGTTCTTAACTTCTCTTCTACTTGCTGTTAATCTTGGTTATCAAAGTATCAGTTTGCTTTTGTGACAGAGATGGGTGGTGCTCACCAATATCCTCTTCTTTCTGGGCCCCAGCTAGACTACTTTCCCAGCCTAACTTGCAGTCGGTCATGGCCGAGTGACTAAGTCTGGCCAAAGGAATAGGGAATAATGATGTACATCACTCAGAAGCCTGGCCTCTGACCGTTCTCACATAACCCTCCACGCTCTTCTTCACAGATCAGCTGACTGGAAGCTGAAGATCCACTGACTGAGTTTTGAAGCCCAGAGGGATGGTGGAGCTTTCAGAAGGAGGGAGCTGGGTCCCTGAATGATTGCGTGAAATAAATTCCTTCTGCTCTTTCTCAATCACATTGAACTGCAGTGTGAGCAAGGAACACCTTAGCTATGTCTGGCACTGAGATTCTGCAGTTGTTTGTTACAGCAGCAGAGTACTCTTATAAATACCCCTACAGAGGAGGCATACCGGGGGAGAAATATCTAACTCTGAGTGGTGTCCCTGGCAACATGGTGCCAGATGGACACTTCCAAGGAAGATTAGCTGGAGCTGCATATCACCATCTCCCAAGGGGCCACAAAAAGCAAATCAGATCATTGGATGTAACCTCTAAGGATAATTTTCTCTCAGTTACATTTGCTGGTTTATGTTTTCCTCTTTCATGAATAATTACCTCGGCTTCTTATTTTCAACTGTGGGTTGTTAATGATGATGGAGGGACCTAAACGGGGTGGATAGTAAAAGATGTTACAAAATGGAGAAGGTTTTTGAATATTTCAGAGGGTGCTTCTGTGAGCTTGGCTTGAAATGTTTCATTGCCTTATCCTGTGATACTAACAGGCATCCATTAATTCTTTCTTTCATTAAACGATTACTCTGAACAAATATCCCACTAGTCCCTGATACAGTGGGATATAACTCTGAGAAACTGAACGACTGTGGTTCTTTTACTCAAGGAGCTTATGGTCTAATGGAGAAGAAAGACATTAAATAACCAATTACCCAAACAGATAATCACACAAGTGGAATAGGTGCTATGAAGGAAAAGCCCAGTGTACCAGTAGTATTAGAACATATTATGGTGGGGGTGGGTGTGTGGTGGCTAAATTCACTGAAAGGGAAACAGCTCCCTGAGAAAATGATGTGAACTTTGAGACCTGCAGGATGACCAGTTGTCCAGGGGAAAAATATATAAGGTATGGGAAGCAGATCTTAATGTAGGAGAATTACATTAATATAATTAACATTAATATTACTAATAATATTAACTAATGGTTTCATACTACTTATTATGGCTCAGGTAATACTCTAAGTTCTTTACATATGTTCATACATTTAATCCTTTCAGCAATCCTATAAGGTAAGTACTATTATTATTTTCATTTTGCAAATGAAAAAACTGAGGCATAGAAATGTTAATAAGTTGCTAATAAACAGCAAGGGAAGAATTTTCACTCCAACTAACTGGCTCCAGAATTTTGTACTCTTAGTCACAGTAGTCTGCTGAGATTTGGTAGATTCTGGGCAGGAACGGAGAAGACGGGCATAACTGAAACTTGGTGAGCAAAGGAGAAGATGGCACAAGTGAAACAGTGAGATGGACTTGGGAATTATTTCAGGGTAGGGCTTCCCTGGTGGCTCAGTCAATAAAGAATCTGCCTGCAATGCAGGAGACGTGGGTTCGATCCCTGGGTCGGGAAGATCCCCTGGAGAAGAAAATGGCAACCCAATCCAGTATCCTTGCCTGGGAAAATCCATAAACAGAGGAGCCTGGGTGGGCTACAGTCCATGGGGTTGCAAGAGTCAGACATGATTTAATGACTAAATCACCTCCCTGGCATACACTAAGAGGTCAATAAAGTCCCCTAAAATTCTGAGCAATCTTGATCTTTATTTTGTCCATGTGAACTTGGTGACCCATGAACTTTGGCGGTCATGACCCTGGGGTACAGAGAGGTGGTCCTGCCCCATTAGCAGCTTGCACATCCTATTAGCCATGATTCTTCCCTATGGAGTTTAGTTCTTTCTTCTGGATAATAGGCTTGGGGGCCATGAGGACATCCTACCCATGGGTTCAATGTACCTGTTCTTTAATTAGTGTTTTGCTCATGATGCCTGTGACTTCTCAGCCAGCCTGATACACCTCCCAGGTGAGCCCAGGACAAGCTGACTTCATGTAACTCAGTACAATCATTACCCTTGTATACCCTCCTCACACAATTCACCCCTCTTGCAGTCAAGACAGGAAATGCAAACAACAACAACAAAGCTTCTAGAGTTATGTTGTTCATTACAGCATCCACTAGACACATGTAGCTATTATTGAATAATTTAAAAATTCCTCAGTTGAACTAGCTACATTTAGTTTTGGCTGCACCATGCAGCATATGGGGTCTTAGATCCCAGACCAGGGATAGAACCCATGCCACCTGCATTGGAAGCAGGGAGTTTTAACCATAAGATCACCAAGAAAGTCCAAACTTGTCAGATTAAAAATATTCAGTCATAACAAGTGTCTTGTGGCTACTATATTGACAGCATAGTTAAAGAACATAGTTAAAGTTTCTACTGTTGCGGAAAGTTCTATTAGACAATATAGAAACATGCTTTATGCTTCTTGGGTTCATCCTAAGATCTGTAACCATAGCAGAGTGCATTTTATTCCAGAATCCATTCATAATACATGATACCTTATTCATATTCATAGATTATTCATCCTCATTCAACTAATGCACACTAATGTAGACTGAACATCTACGGCTATCAGATTCTATACTGTATACTGAAAAAGGCTGAACTATCACACTGTTAAAAAGTCTTAGATGACTAGAGCAAAAAGGGTTTGAAATATGGATGCACTGGACTATCCCAATTTTGGCAGGGGGGAGGGGGTTGTAGGTAGATAATCAAACCCTTGGGAAAGTACTTAAGCTCTCTGAGCCTCATAGCACTGTTGCGGGTATTAAATGAAGGTATTAAATATATGAAAAACACTTAGTAAACATTCAGTAAATAATAACTGTTATTGTTCACATCATCATCTTCTTCCAAGTTGACAGGCAACACAGTGGGAAGGGAATTCAGCCTTATTCAATTTGGGATAGTAATAAATGTTATAGGTCTTCTTTGTATTGATCACAGATTACCCTCTTTATGAGACTTAGCTCTGCTGTGGACTATTCATTAGATATCTGAAGACTGTGCCTGCTTATCCCCTCCCTACACTCAGCCCTGGGTCCTTCACCTACCTACCCCACTTCTGCAACTCCTTCTTGCCATTTATTTCTGAATATTTTCTTCTTTCACAATGCTTTTCTAAAAAGTAGAACTCAGAACCTCTCCAGGTACTTCAAGTATTGCCCAAATACTATATATTCAGTGACTACCAAAATATGTGCCATGAGGAGGAATTCATTTAACAATTTTTTAACATTTAAAAAATTCATTTAAAAATCCTTTATGAAGGTTTACTCCTATAACTGAATTTTGAAAGTTAAATACAAGACTCAGTTCATATCCACTACACACATGCACACACACATTTTTTATATGAGTGGTATCATAGTCTATGTTTTGTTCATATTTTTCATCAACAAGAAATCTGGAAATATCTCCAATGCTAAGTACAATATGATGCCGCCATTAATCTGAACACAAAACTATATTTCTATTATGAGTGAAGATCCTGTTAGTTGTCTTTTTAGAGGGTGGAAGATTTTTTAAACAGTAGATTAGGCTAGTGTATAGTTACCTAAAATCTCAGAATTTTTTTCATAAAATTATTAAGCCAAGTTCCTCCCATTCTATACTTCTGCAACTGCTGAATATTTTAAGCCTAAATGTAGGACTTGGCATTCATTTCCATTAAACTGCATTTTGTTGTTTTGACCTAACTTCAAGGTCTTTCAAAATCTTGAGTGCTTTATCCAAAAGGCAATCCCTCCCAGCTATAAATCTAATAAATATAATTTTACTTCCACTAAATCACTGCAGCATCAAGGCCAAAAGCAGAGGCCTATAAAACAGATGTGACCTTGCTTCAGACACAGGGATCTGCTTCCACTGATCTTTGCAGGTGACTTGTCCTGGGACTGTGTGTTTAACCTGTCGCTTTCACCCTTCCTCCATTCTGGGTCTCCTTTTTTTTTTTTTTTAATGTTTATTTATTTGGCTGCATCGGGCCTTAGTTGTGGCATGTGGGATCTTTCATTGTGTGTGGACTTCTCTTTAGTTGTGGCACGTGAGCTCAGTAGTTGTGGTACACTGGCTTAGCTGCCCTGTGGCGTGCGGGATCTTAGTTCCCTGACCAGGGATCGAACCCACTACCCTGCATTGGAAAGGAGATTCTTACACGCTGGACCACCAAGAAAGTCCCCTAGGTTTTCCTCTTTATATTTGAACCAAAAGACTATCAAGCATGATAAATCAGCAAGTGATTCATTTACTACTCCTTAACAGATTTGGTGACAAAAACAAAATTTGTCACAAGAATTTGAAACAGCAGAGATAAAATAGAGTTTCAGGATTCTCCGAAGATTCCAATTGTAAATTAAATATAGATCAGAAACTCATTTGATGAACCCTTATTTATTAATCGTATCCATTAGGAGGGGATAAATGAGAGGTGACATCCGATCTGCTTGTAAAAAGTCAGCCAACAAGGAGGGATTAAAAGGAGTATTTCATACACATCACTTTTTCTGAACCTCTAGTTTGGAGTGTGTGGAGTCATTAGTGGGTTCACAAATTTCATTCTCTGTCACCTTCCAGGCACACAGCAGGGTTGCAGCTCCCCACTTTTCACAGCCTTCCCCAGAGGCAGTCACTCTTAATTGTTTGACATATACCTTTCAAGATATTTCTTCTACATTTCCACATATGAATAAATATGAGTAAAAAATATCACTATAAGATATTTAGAAATATCGATCACATTCCTTTCTTTTTATTTCTTATTTTCAAAACTGATAAGGTTTAAATAATTTTTTTTTATTGGAGCATAGTTGCTTTACACGGAGAACGCAATGGCACCCCACTCCAGTACTCTTGCCTGGAAAATCCCATGGACGGGGGAGCCTGGTAGGCTGCAGTCCATAGGGTCGCAAACAGTCGGACACGACTGAGTGACTTTACTTTCACTTTTCACTTTCATGCATTGAAAAAGGAAATGGCAACCCACTCCAGTGTTCTTGCCTGGAGAATCCCAGAGATGGGGGAGCCTGGTGGGCTGCCGTCTATAGGGTCGCACAGAGTCGGACACGACTGAAGTGACTTAGCAGCAGCAGCAGCAGTTGCTTTACAAGGTTGTGTTTGTTTCTACTGTACATTAAAGTAGATCAGCTAAATGTATACATATATCCCCTCTTTTTTGGATTTCCTTCCCCTTTAGGTCACCACAGAGCATCAGATAGAGTTCCCTGTGCTTTGCAATAGGTTCTCATTAGTTATCTATTTTATACATAGTATCAATAGTTTATACTATTGATACAATAGTATCAATAGTTATATATGTCAATTCCAATCTCCCAGTTCATCCTATCACCTCTTTTCCCCTTTGGTATCCATGTTTGTTCTCTACATCTGTCTCTATTTCTGCTTTGTAAATAAGATTGTCATACCAATTTTTTTTAGATTCCACATCTATGCATGAATATACAATATTTTTCTCTTTCTGGTTTACTTCTTCCTTTCTTGCTGTAACTCTCCAGTTAAACAGCTTGGCTTTTTTGTGCTCATTGAGGGAGGATGATAAAAGACAAGTATGGGGTTTGTGAGGGTCTTTCCTTGGCTTTGGTTTTCCAAAGTCTAAAACCCTTGGAATGAGGATGAATCTTAGTTTCTATAGTGCTAAGTAAGAAAATTAAGGAGAGAGGGGTTGCTCACTCATCATTTCTTCTCCCTTGGATATTTCCCTGGGAGGAGGGGAGCAGAGAGTCTGAAAGAAAGTAGTGAGGACATAGATTTCAGACAGTTCTGGAGTGACAGTCTTGGTAGATTGCCTCTGAGGCAGCATTCTGAGATGTTGCTCATCGACTGTCCAGTACCCTGGCAGGGAATAGAAACAGCAAAACAAGTCCTGGGCCTGACAAATGACTTCTGTGCCCAGGAACAAGATGGAGCAGCAGCAGGGAGAAATTCTTGGGCTGACAGGATGCAAACACCTAGGGGACTGATGACCACACATCAGGAGGATGGATATCTTGGCAGGTGCCTGTGTTGACAGAGGACCTTGAGTATCAGAGGGACCAATCGCGCCCCCGCCATCTCCCAGTTCCTGGAAACTCAGATGCACCCCTGGAGAAAAGGAATGATAAACTTCAAATTCATTGAGAGTATATCTGCAGAGTTGATATGGTGAGGACTCAAAAGAGAAATTAGACCAAATTATAAAAATAAAAGAAGTTCTTTTTCTTGTATACCTGAGTAATGGACTTACTATCCATCACACACACAAACAGACACATACTACTCTTTATATTAACGGTATAATCTACAATAGTTTATGTTTTTTATTAATGGACTTCCCTAGGGGTCCAGTGGTTAGGAATCTCCCTGCCAATGCAGGGGACACAGTTTGATTCTTGGTATAAGAAGATTCCACATGCCACAGGGCAACTGAGCCCACACGCCACAAGCCCTGAAGCCCACGCACCCTGGAGCCTGTGCCCCGCAACAAGAGGAGCACCACGATAAGAAGCCCACTCACCACAACTAGAGAGGAGCCCCTGATCACCGAAACCAGAGAAAGCCCGCGTGCAACAGCAAAGACTCAGTGCAGCCAAACATACGCAAACAAACAATATATCTGGAAAATTACCCAGTGCACAATGGTCCATATATGGATAGACTATGATTTATTATTTACTACTTAACCATACCCTTACTGTAAGATATTCAGGTTGTTTCAAGTGTTTGCTGTTTCAAACAAGACTTCAACATATATTCTACATAACTTTGTGCACATATGTATTTCTGTAGAAAGGAGTCCTTGAAATAAATAGAATATAGGATCAAAAGACATGTGAATTTTTAATATTGATAAGATATATACTAGCAATTTGCCTTCCATAGTGACTGTACTGCTTTGTATATCCTGTGACAGTGTATAAATTTCCCTTTATGTTATAACCTCACAGTCTTGAATATTGTTAGTATTTTAAATTTTTGAGTTTGATAGTTAAAAGTATTTTTCATTGTTCACTTCAGGGTAATTGAAAAGTAAGAAATTTTCCTCCTCTTTCCAGCTTTGGCCAACTGGCATATCCCATTTTAAGAGACTAAGAAGCAGGGATTTCTTGGATCTCCCCAGTGGCTCAACAGTTAAGACTCCATGCTTCCAATGCAGGAGGTGCAGGTTCCAGTTGGGGTACTAAGATCCCATATCCTGCACTGTGTGGCCAAAAAAAGTACAGACTTCTAAAAGAAACAAGTGATTAACCAAACCAGATTTCTAGTAGAATCTTACTTAAATATATCATAATGTAATCCTGATTAACAATCTCATTTTTCTCAGATACAACACTTAATAAATTTAATGATGAAACTCTTTTATAGTTGTCCATAACTTATTAATAAATAATGCAGATATGGAATAATAGAGAATTTAGCTTCTTTTCAAGCATTCAGGGAGAGTCACAAAGCTTGACAAAAGAATATTCAAAAGTACAGTAAGGTAGAAATCATACTCCCCAAATTTTTTTTCTTTACTTTAGGCCCCATCGTGCAGCATGTGAGATTAGTTCCCCGACCAGGGATGGAACCCATGTCTCCTGCATTGAGAGCACAGAATCTTAACCACTGGACCAACAGGGAAGTCCCATACTAAAAAAATTTTGACCACAATGCAATAATATTACAAATTAATATCAAAATTAAAAAATCAAAAACCCTTCTGCATAGAATTTGAAAGAAAAACTATTAAACAGCCTTTGTATAAAGAGAATATACAAACAAAATCAAAAAATTTCTATAAGTACTATAATGAAAGCATTGCATGTCAGAATTTGTGAGATGCTGCTATAAAAATAATCGGAGGAAAACTCACACTCTTAAACATGCATAAAAATGATAAAATGAACATAAATGAATTAAATTTTCAACTTAAACAGCTAGGGAAAAAATCAACAAACTGAATCAAGAATTCCAAGGAAGGAGATAATAAGGAGAAAAATATAAATCAATGGAATATGACATAGACACATAATTAAAATATCTTAGGAAAGAATCAGTGAAAGGAACATAGCTACCTTTTGAAATGGAGGGAATTTAAGAAGTCTTATTTTTAAAAAAAAATTAAAAAAAAAAAAGAAGTCTTATTTATGGAGAAACATGAGACAGATTCCTTCTAAGGCCAGAAACAAGATAAAGGATGCTATTGTCTCCACTACTACGTAACACTGTTGGAAGTATTAACCAGTGCAGAAAGAGAAACAATTAGAAACAAAAGAGAAACCAATCAGAACTAAGAAAGCGGAAAATAGGTGAAACTATTCCTATGTACAGATATTAAACATGGAAGAACGAACAGAATCAGTATTACAACACAGAAATAATAAAAGAATTCCCTAATATAGCTGAATGTAAAACTGACAAATGAAATTAACAGTCAACTGTCTGTCAGTCAACTGCTTGCCACTGGTCTTCAAGAAAATAAGGAGCTAGTACCAGATGTAAATCAGCTAGGCCACTAAATACACTACTGAACTAGACTGGCAATTTTTTACGAAGAAAAACTTCCTAGTACCTGAAGAACACAATGAATTGATTTACATAATACAGAGAGTAGCACTGGGACAAAGCAGATAAATATATCAATGTGAATAGGAAATAAGATTTTCAGTTTGGGAAGAAAATATAAAATAAAAGAGGGTATGGAAAAATCTTGCAATATTTAAATTTGAACTAGAAACATTAGTATGAACTTATAACTTAAAATATGTACATTTCTTAATTCTATCTAATGTCACCACAATGACAGTGAGCATACTTGGTGCCAGGATTCTGGTGGTTTCTAAATACTCCATTATCCCACTAAAAGAGACCAGAACTCTGTGGAGAATTGACTAATTCCAGGTCTTGGGAAGGGGAAGTTGAGATGACACGGTGAAATCTTGTGCAACAATCAAGTAAGTATTCAAACACTGATGGAGCCTCATTAAAAAGAAACAAGAACAACTTGAAGAGGATCCTACTTGCCAAATTTGGGACAATTTGAAAATGGGAAAATAATTGTTAGAGCTAAAAAGGCAGTTAGCAAGACATGAGGTTACAAGATCTGTACACAAAAATCAATTACATATCTGTACTAGCAATATGCAATATGAAAATGAAATTTTAAAAATTTCATTTACAATAACATCAAAAGAATATAATACTTAGCAACAGTATTTTCTAAAAACCATAGCAAAAGATATGTACACAATAAACTACAAAACTTTATTGAGAGAAATTGGAAAAGAATTAAATAAATAGAAAGGCATCACATGATCATAGGAGGGAAGACTTAATATTGTTAAAATGGCAATATACCCAAAATTGACCTACAGATTAAATGCAATCTCTAGCAAAAAATCCCAGCCATCATTTTTTGCAAAACTAACCAGTTGACCTTAAAATTCATATGGAAATTAAAGGCATCTAAGAAAGGTCTCTTCTTGAAAGAGAAGATCAAATTTGGAGACTTGTGTTTTCTATTTCAAAATGTACTACATGACAGTGTAATCAAGATTGTAGTGATGGGATAGATCACTACATAAGGAGAGATACATAGATCAATAGGAGAGAATTGAGAATCCAGGGATAAAACCATTTGTCTATTTTTAGTTGATTTTCACAAAAATACCAAGACAATTCAATTAAGAAAGAATAGCCACTCTAACAAAAGTTGCTGCACAACTGCATGTCCACATGCAAAAGAATTGTTGGAGCCCCACCTTATGCCATACACAAAAATTAACTCAAAATAGACCAAAGACCTAAGAAGGATTATAAAATCCTTAGAAGAAAGCATAGGGGTAAATCTTTGCGACTGTGGATTAGGTAATTGTTTCTTAGATATGACACCAAAATACAAACAACACAAGAAAAAAAATGGTAAATTGTACTTCAGTGTTACTGTTGTTCAGTCGTTCAGTCGTGTCCAACTCTTTGTGACCCCATGAACTGCAGCACTCCAGGCTTGCCTGTCCTTCATTATCTCCTGGAGTTTGCTCAGATTCATATCTATTGAGCTGGTGATGCTATTTAACCATCTCATCCTCTGCTGTCCTCTTCTCCTTACCTTCAATCTTTCCCAGCATCTGGGTCTTTTCCAATGTGTTGGCTCTTCACATCTGGTGGCCAAAGTATTGGAGCTTCAGCTTCAGCATCAGTTCTTCAAATAAATATTCAGGGTTGTACTTCATCAAAATTAAAAACTGTTGGGACATTCCTGGTGGTCCAGTGGCTAAAACTTCACAGGGGTCCTGGGGTTCAATTCCTGGTTAGGAAACTAAAAGATCTGTGCCACAACTAAAAGATCCTGTGTGCCACAGCTAAGATCCAGCACAGCCAAAAAAGTAAACACTAAAAAAATAAATAAAAAACTGTTGTGCTTCAAAGGACATTATCAAAGAAAGTGGAAAAACCAACCCATATAATGGGAGAAAATTTTACAAATCTTATATCTGATTAAAGTCTGGTGTGCAATATTAAAAGTACTCTTACAACTCAACAATAAGACAAATAACCCAGTTTTAAAGTGGAAAAATGGTACACATAGATAAATAGACATTTTTCCAAAGAAGATGTACAAATGGCCAGTAATGAAATATGAAAGATGGTTGACTTTATTAGGGAGATGTAAATCAAAG
The DNA here is from genome assembly GCF_032405125.1 of Capricornis sumatraensis. Lineage (NCBI taxonomy): Eukaryota > Metazoa > Chordata > Mammalia > Artiodactyla > Bovidae > Capricornis > Capricornis sumatraensis. Next base: position 180,641,985 of record NC_091070.1, read on the forward strand.
TCACAATAACATTCCACTTCACATCCGTAAGAATAGATATAATCAAAAAGACACAATAGGACTTGGGAGAACAAGATGGTGGAGGAGTAGGTGGACGTGGAGTACATCTCTCTCCACGGATACATCAGGAATACATCTTCAGACACAGAAGTGCATGCAGAACACCAGCTGAGAGCGGACAGGAGTACCTGACCAGTGGAAAAGAATATATAGAACCACGCAAAACTCGGTAGGATGAAGGAACTAGGGGGAAAAAGAGGAGTGTTAGTAGGACTGCACCTGCCCTTAGTGGTGGGGGAACTGAAGCAGGGGTCCAATCCCCATGTTGGGGCAATTGTCTGAGTCAGAGGAGAAACATTTAAGGCTGAGAGTGAAACAGCTGATTTGTGGCAGCCTAAGTGGAATGAGAATCAGACAGTCCTTGCCACAGTCATACATACTCCAGACAGGGACGCAGGTTCCCTGGAAGGCAAAGCAGCTAGGAGCTGGAGTTTAGGGATTGTGGAGCAATCCCAGAGTGAGGGCTGCTGTTGACTGAGGAGAGATGGATCAAGGGAATGTGAGGGAGGAGATCGTGGTGGGAAATGCCGGTGGAGGAGAGCAGGGCAGCCATGGAAGCAAGGTGATACTGCTGAGTCATGTGTAGGGGGTGGAGCCATCCCCATAGCCTCCCTCTCCCCACATGCCAGCATCGGCAGCTGAACAATAGAGAGGCTGGGCCATCAAATGCCCGACCTAGGGAACTAGAGTAGGACCCCACCCAGAGTGCTCCTTTAAGTGCCGGACACGCTGATCTACAGAGTAGGACCCCAGTCAGGGGGGCCCCTCTATGTGCCTGTTGCACGGAACAGAGAAGGACCCCAGGCAAGGGAGCCCTCTAAGTGCCTGAATGGGCAGAGCTATGGAGAAAGACTGGCCAAAGAGGCCTTCTGATTGCCAGCTACCAGAGGCTCGAAAAAGACGCTGCTAAGAGCCATAACTCCTGTGGTAGAGACAGTCCCTCTCCCTGAACATTTGGTGCCGCCAAGGTCCCTGCAAGCCAAGCAGCGGCATCACCTTCACACTCAACTCTCACTGGGGCAGAGCTCCCACAGGCAAAAAAATCTTGCTTCTATACTTGCAGGGTCACTTTTCTTTGCGACCTTGTAGACTGTGGCCTGCCAGGCTTCTCTGTCAGGGAGGTGGGGGGGGGGGTTCTCCAGGCAAGAATACTGGAGCATATTGGCCAATACTGGTTGCCATACCCTTCTAGAGCACTATATTTCCTGCTGCCCTAGCTGCCATCTCCCCTCAGTACCTGGTGCTGCCAGAACCCTGCAATCCAAGCAGCTGCACCACCTCCACACTGGCCCTCACAGGGGCAAACCCAAGTCCCCTAAGGAGGCCTCAGGAGCAAACCCCAGTGGACGACCCACATGCAGAGGTGGAAATAAAACCACAATGGAAACCCAGGGGCAGTGTGGGTAAGGCAGAAGACTCAAAATCTTCCCACCAGCTGTACAAGCTGCAGAATAAATCCACATGATCAACTAGGCAGACCCTGCGTCTATGGAATATATAAATGATAATTGAGAGCTCCCATAAAAGAAAACACACTAGTTCTGATAGCTGTGGACACTGGAGGCAAGAACACACAGGAGCAGGACCAGATTAGAATCTGAGCTGCCCTCATAGCAGGTCCAGAGATCAGCACAGTGTTGAAGAGCATCCTAGGGTGATGAAGTGGACTGTGACTCCCAGTGAGGAGAGGGACTCTGACAGCAGTGACTCAAGAAAAACATTCATTATTCTTCTGTTTTGACTTGTTCTGTACACTCTTTTGGATTTTCTTTTCCTTTTTTCCCCGCTTTGTTGTAGTTCTTGATTTTATTGGCACTATGAAATCTAATTGAGCTTTTGAGCTTTTTTTTCCCCTCAGTCACATTTTTATTGTTCTTATAAACCTCTGCCTCTATGTTGGGCTTTTGCAGTTCTGTGCAGTTTTCCTTTTTCTTTTCTTTTCTTAATTTTTAAAACATTGTTATTTTCTCTACATTTACTCCTTTGTTTGCTTTTCCTACTGTTCTTTTCCCCTTGCAGTTAATTGTTAATGTATATAAATCTTCTTCATCTACCTCTATTTATGCATCCAGCAGTGACCTGCTGCAGGGGGAGATGCTCTGGGTGTGGCAGTGTCTGCATGGGACCTTTTGAAGGAGGTCCTCATTATCTTCATTACCTCCACCATAGTCTGGCCTCAGGTCAAACAACAGGGTGGGAACACAGCCCCAGCCATCAACAGAAAATTGGACTGAAGATTTACTGAGCATGGCCCATCAGAACAAGACCCAGTATCCCCCTCAGTCAGTGTCTCCCAACAAGAAGCTTCCACAAGCCTCTTATCCTTATCCATCAAATGGCAGACAGAATGAAAACAATAATCACAGAAAACTAACCAAACTGATCATACAGCCTTGTCTAACTCCATGAAACTATGAGCCATGCATGGAGGGCCACCCAAGATGGATGGGTCATGGTGGAGAATTCTGACAAAACCTGGTCCACTGGAGAAGGGAATGGCAAAACATTTCAGTATTCTTCCCTTGAGAACCCCATGCATAGCATGAAAAGGCAAAAAGATAGGACACTGAAAGATGAACTCCCCAGGTCGGTAGGTGCCCAATATGCTACTGGAGATCAGTGGAGAACTAACTCCAGAAAGTATAAAAAGATGGACCCAAAGCAAAAACAACACCCAGTTGTGGATGTGACTGGTGATGGAAGTAAAGTCTGATGCTGTAAGAGCAATGTTGCATAGGAACCTGGAATGTCAGGTCCATGAATCAAGGCAAATTGGAAGTGGTCAAACAGGAGATGGCAAGAGTGAACATTGACAATTTAGGAATCAGCGAAATAAAATGGACTGGAATGGGTTTTAACTCAGATGATCGTTATATCTACTACTGTGGGCAGTAGATATAATTTCTTCTTCTTTAGAAGAAATGGAGTAGCCATCACAGTAAACAGAAGAGTCCAAAATGCAGTACCTGGATGCAATCTCAAAAATGGCAGAATGATCTCTGTTCCTTTCCAAGGCAAACCATTCAATATCTCAGTAATCCAGGTCTATCCTCTGACCAGTAATGCTGAAGAAGCTGACATTGAATGGTTCTATGAAGACCTACAAGACCTTCTAGAACTCACACCCGAAAAAAGATGTCATTTTCTTTATAGAGGACTGGAATAAAAAAGTAGGAAGTCAAGAGATACCGGGAGTGATAGGCAAATTTGGCCTTGGAGTACAAAATGAAGTAGGGGAAAGTCTAACAGTGTTTTGCCAAAAGAACACACTGGTCACAGCAAACACTCTTCCAACAACACAAGAGAAGACTCTACACATAGACTTCACCAGATGGTCAATACCAAAATCAGACTGATCATATTCTTCGCAACCAAAAAAAGAGAAGCTGTATACAGTCAGTGAAAACAAGACCAGGAGCTGACTATAGCTCAGACCATGAACTTCTTATTACTAAATTCAGACTTCAATTGAATAAAGTAGGGAAAACCACTAGATCATTCAAGTATGACCTAAATCAACCCTTACGATTATACAGTGGACATGACAAATAGATTCAAGGGCTTAGACCGGATAGACAGAGTGCCTGAAGAACTATGGATGGAGGTTTGTGACACTGTATAAGAGGCAGTGATAAAGAACATCCCCAAGAAAAAGAAATGCAAAAAGGCAATATGGTTGTCTGAGGAGACCTTACAAATAGTTGAGAAATAAAGAGAAGCTAAAGGCAAAAGAGAAAAGGAAAGATATACCCATTTGAATGCAGAGTTCCAAAGAATAGCAAGGAGAGATAAGTAATAAATTCAAATAAATAGAAGAAAATAAGAGAATGGGAAAGACTAAAGATCTCTTCAAGAAAATTAGAGATACCAAGGGAACATTTCATGCAAAGATGGGCACAATAAAGGACAGAAATTGTATGGACCTAACAGAAGCAGAAGATATTAAGAAGAGGTGGCAAGAATACACAGAAAAACAATACAAAACAGATCTTCATGAACCAGATTACCATGATGGTGTGATCACTCACCACGGGTCAGTCATCCTGGAATGTGAAGTCAAGTGGAACTTAGGAAGCATCACTATGAATAAAACTAGTGGAGGTGATGGAATTCCAGTTGAGCTATTTCTAAATCCTAAAGATGATGCTGTGAAAGTGCTGCACTCAATATGCCAGCAAATTTAAAACTCAGCAGTGGCCACAGGACTGGAAAAGATCAGTTTTCCTCCCAATCCCAAAGGAAGGCAATGCCAAAGAATATTCAAACTACTGCACAATTGCAATCATCTCACACACTAATAAAGTAAAGCTTAAAATTCTCCAAGCCGGCTTCAACAGCATGTGAACTGTGAATTTCCAGATGTTCAAGCTGTCTTAGAAAAGGCAGGTCAAGCTGTCTTTAGAAGAAGCAGAGGAACCAGAGATCAAATTGCCAACATCCACTGGCATCGAAAAGCAAGAGAGTTCCAGAAAACATCTACTTCTGCTTTATTGACTAAGCCAAAGCCTTTGACTGTGTGGATCACAACAAACTGTGGAAAATTCTGAAAGAGACGGTAATACCAGAGCACCTTACCTGCCTTCTGAGAAATCTGTATTCAGGTCATGAAGCAACAGTTAGAACTGGACATGGAACAATAGACTGGTTCTAAATTGGGAAAGGAGTACATCAAGGCTGTATATTGTCACCCTGTTTATTTAACTTATATTAGAGTACATCATGCAAAATGCCAGGCTGGATGAAGCACAAGCTGGAATTAAGACTGTTGGGAGAAATATCAATCACTTCAGATATGCAGATGACACAACCTTTATGGCAGAAAGCGAAGAACTAAATTAGAGCCTCTTGATAGAAAGTGAAAGAGGAGAGTGAAAAAGCTGGCTTAAAACTCAACATTCAAAAAATGAAGATCATGGCATCCAGTACCATCACTTCATGGCAAATAGTTGGGGAAATAATGGAAACAGTGAGAGACTATTTTCTTGGGTTGCAAAATCACTGCAGATGGTAACTGCAGCCATGAAATTAAAAGACACTTGCTTCTTGGAAGAAAAGCTATGACCAACCTAGATAGCATATTCAAAAGCAGAGCCATTACTTTGCCAACAAAGGTTCATCTAGTCAACGCTATGGTTTTTCCAGTAGTCATGTATGGATGTGAAAGTTGGACTATAAAGAAAGCTGAATGGTGAAGAATTGATGCTTTTGAACTGTAGTGTTGGAGAAGACTCTTGAGAGTCTCTTGGACTTCAAGGAGATCCAACCAGTCAATCCTAAAGGAAATCAGTCCTGAAACTCCAATACTTTGGCTACCTGATGAGAAGAACTGATTCATTGGAAAAGACCTTGGTGCTAGGAAAGACTAAAGGTGGAAGGAGAAGGGGATGACAGAGGATGAGATGGTTGGATGTCATCACCAGCTCAATGGACATGAGTTTGAAAAAGCTCCGTGTGTTGGTGAAGGCAGGGAAGCCTGGTGTGCTGCAGTCCATGGGGTTGCAAAGAGCTGGACACGACTGCCTGAGCAACTGAACTGAACTAAACTGATCTACTATTCCTTCTTTCCTTTCTTTCTTTATTTTCTTCTTAACATAGTTTGTTAGTTTTGTTTTCATGGCTTTATTCCCCACCTTGCTTTATTTTTGTTTTCTGGTTTGTGCTTTAGTTAGTTTTGTTCTTAACTGGTAAATATAATTTTTTATTTCCTTTGTTCACTGGGTCAGTCTACTGTACTTTATTTTTGTTGGGCTGTTTTGACCTTACTCATGGGTATATATGTATATGTGTATATTCCATTATTTTAATTATTATTTGCCTGATTTTGTAACTTTTGTCTCGGGTTCATCTTTTGTTTCTCATCTTTGGATATTTGTTTTAATCTCACTTAATGCCATAACAAATCACTTGTGGTATCTTCATTCCTGACCAGAGATCAAGCACCGAGCCTTTGGAGTGGGAGCATTGGCTCCAAGACCCTGGACTACTGGAGAACTAACCCTAGGGAGTATCACATAGTGAGAACTCATGCAAAGCAATCCAGTTGAATACAAGACCCAGCATCACCCAACCACCAGTAACACCCTGTGGTGCTACTAAACAACAAACAAAACAAAAATACAAACCCAATCATCAGCAGACACGATTACCACCTCACTCAGCCTTGCCCATCAAAGGAAAAACAAATACTTAGCACAAATCTCACCCTATACCAAGCTTACACAAACCACTGGACCAACCTTAGGAGGGCAGACACTTGAAGCCTGGGAAAAGGAGACCTCAACCACAATAAGTTAATAAAAAATAACAAAAAGACAGAGGAGTACTACACAAATGAAGGAACAAACTATAAACACAAAAGTCCAAATAAATGAAGAAGAAATAGGCAAACTACCTGAAAAAGAATTCAGAATAATGATAGTAAAGATGACCAAAAACCTTGAAGACAAAATGGAGAAAATGCAAGAATCAATTAATAAAGACCTAGAAGAATTAAAGAGTAAATGTACAGAGACAAACAACACAACTACTGAAATTAAAAATACTCTAGCAGGAATCAATAGCAGAATATCTGAAGCAGAACAAATCAGTGAGCTGGAAGACAAAAAAGTAGAAATAACTTTTGAAGAGCAGAATAAAACAAAAAGAATGAAAAGAACTGAGGATAGTCTCAGAGACCTCTGGGACAATATCAAACATACCAACATTAGAATTATAGGGGTCCCAGAAGGAGAGAAAAAGAAAGGGTATGAGAAAAGTTTTGAAGAGATTATAGTTGATAATTTCCCCAACATGGAAAAGGAAATAGTTAATCAAGTCCAAGAGGCACAAAGAAGATAAATCCAAGGAGAAACACACCAAAGACACATACTAATCGAACTAACAAAGACTAAACACAAAGAAAGAATATTAAAATCCGCAAGGGAGAAGCAACAAGTAATATATGAGGGAAACCCCATATGCTTAACAGCTGATCTTTCAGCAGAAACTCTGCAGGCCACAAGGGAATGACAGGATATATTTAAAATACTGAAAGGGAAAAATCTACAACCAAGATTACTGTACCTGGCAAGGAGCTCATTCAAAATTGATGGAGAAATAAAAAGCTTTTCAGACAAGCCAAAGTTAAGAGAATTCAGGACCACCAAATCAGCTTTACAACAAATCTTAAAGGGACTTATACAATCAAGAAACACAGGAGAAGAAAAAAGATCTACAAAATCAACCCCAAACAGTTAAGAAAATGGCAATAGGAACATATATATCAATAATTACTTTCAATATAAATGGATTAACTCCTCCAACCAAAAGATACAGACTGGCTGAATGGATACAAAAACAAGACCCATATATATGCTGTCTATAAGAAACCCACTTCAGACCTAAAGACACATATAGACTGAAAGTGAGAGGATGGAAAAATATATTCCATGCAAATGGGAAGCAAAAGAATGCTGGAGTAGCAATCCTCATATCATACAAAATAGACCTTAAAATAAAAAATATTACAAGGGATAAGGAAGGACACTACATAATGATCAAGGGATCAATCCAAGAGGGAGACAACAATTGTAAATAGTGACTTAGCAGCAGCAGCAGCAGCAGCAGCATGCACCCAATATAGGAGCACCTCAATACATAAGACAGACATAAAAGGAGAGATTGACAGTAACACAATAAGAGTAGGAGACTTTAACACCCCACTCACCCCATGGACAGATCATCAAAACAGAAAATTAATAAGGAAACACATGTTTTAAATGATACATTAGAGGAGATGGATCTCATTGATATCTTCAGGACATTCCATCCAAATGCAGAAGAATACACCTTCTTCTCAAGTGCACATGGAACATTCTCCAAGATAGACGTCATCTTGGGTCCCAAATCAAACCTCAGTAAATTTAAGAAAATTGAAATCATATCAAGCATATTCTCTGACCACAATGTTATGAGACTAGATATCAATTACAGGAAAAAAAAAAACTGTAAGAAACACATGAAGATTAAACAGCATGTTTCTAAATAACCAACAGGTTACTGAAGAAATCAAAAGGGAAATAAAAAAATTTCTAGAAACAAATGACAATGAAAACACGACAACTCAAAACCTATAGAATGCAGCAAAAGCAGTTCTAGAGGGAAGTTTATAGCAATACAATCCTACCTCGAGAAACAAGAAAAACATCGAATAGACAACCTAACTTTACATCTAAAACAACTTGAAAAAGAAGAAAAAATAACAAAATTAATAGAAGGAAAGAAATTATAAAGATCTGAGCAGAAATAAATGAAAAAGAAATGAAAGAAACAATAGTAAAGATTAATAAAACTAAAAGCTGGTTCTTTGAGAAGATAAACAAAATTGACAAACCTTTAGCCAGACTCATCAAGAAAAAAAGAGAGAAGAATCATTTCAACAAAATTAGAGATGAAAAATGAGAGGTTACAACAGACAATGCAGAAATACAAAGGAATAGAAGAGACTGTAATGAACAACTCTATGGCAATAAAATGGATCACCCGGAAGAAATGGACAGGTTCTTAGAAAAGTTCAAACTTCCAAGACTAAACCAGGAAGAAATAGAAATTATGAACAACCCAATTACAAGCACTGAAATTGAAGCTGTGATCAAAAATCTTCCAAGAAACAAAAGTCCAGGACCAGATGGTGTCACAGGAGAATTCTATCAAGCATTTAGAGAAGAGCTAATGCCTAAATTCTTTCAAAAAATTGCAGTGGACGGAACACTTCCAAACTCATTCTATGATGCCACCAGCACCCTGATACCAAAACAAGACAAAGACAACACAAAAAATGAAAACTACAGGCCAATATCACTGAAGAACATAGATGCAAAAATCTTCAACAAAATTTTAGCAAACAGAATTCAGCAACACATCAAAAAGCTCATACACCATGATCTGCTGTTAAGTCACTTCGGTCGTGTCCGACTCTGTGCGACCCCAGAGACAGCAGCCAACCAGGCTCCCCCGTCCCTGGGATTCTCCAGGCAAGAACACTGGAGTGGGTTGCCATTGCCTTCTCCAGTGCATGAAAGTGAAAACTGAAAGTGAAGTTGCCCAGTCGTGGCCGACGCTTAGCAACCCTACGGACTGTAGCTCACCAGGCTCCTACGTCCATGGGATTTTCCAGGCAAGAGTAGTGGAGTGGGTTGCCATTGCCTTCTCCACACCATGATCAAGTTGAGTTTATTCCAGGACTGCAAGGATTCTCCAATAAATGCAAATCAATCAATGTGATACACCATATTAACAAATTGAAAGATAAAAGTCATATGATAATCTCAATAGATGCGGAAAAAGCCTTTAACAAAATTCAGCACCCATTTATGATTAAAACCCTTCAAAAAATGGGCATAGAAGGAACCTACCTCAACATAGTAAAGGCCATATATGATAAGCCTATGGCAAACATTATTCTCAATGGTGAAAAACTGAAAGCATTCCCCCTAAGATCAGAAACAAGACAAGTGTGTCCACTTTCACAACTATTATTCAACAGAGTTTTGGAAGTCCCAGCTATCTCAGAGAAAAAAAAGAAATAAAATGAATACAGATCAGAAAAGAAGTAAAGCTCTCACTGTTTGCAGATAACATGATACTGTACATAGAAAACCCTAAAGATAGTATCAGAAAATTACTAGAGCTAATCAGTGAATTTAGCAAAGTTGCAGGATACAAAGTCAATACACAGAAATCACTTGCATTTCTATATACTAACAATGAAAAATCAGAAAGAGAAATTAAGGAATCAATCCCATTCACCATTGCAAACAAAAAGAATTAAATGTCTAGGACTAAACTTACCTAAAGAGACAAAAGAACTATACACAGAAAATTATAAGAACACTAATGAAAGAAACCAAAGATGATATAAACAGATGGAGAGATAGTCCATGTTCCTGGGTAGGAAGAATCAATATTGTGAAAATGACTATGCTACCAAATGCAATCCACAGATTCAATGTGATCCCTATCAAATTACCAATGGTATTTTTCACAGAACTGGAAAAAAAAACATTTCACAATTCACATGGAAACACAAAAGCTCCAAATAGCCAAAGCAGTCTTGAGAAAGAAAAATGGAGCCAGAAGAATCAGCCTTCTTGACTCCAGATTATACTACAAAGCTACAGGCATCAAGACAGTATGGTACTGGCACAAAAACAGAAATATAGATCAATGGAACAAGATAGAAAGCCCAGAAATAAATCCATGTGCCTATAGGTACCTTATTTTTGACAAAGGAAGCAGGAATATACAATGGGGCAAAGACAGCCTCTTCAATAAATGGTGCTGGGAAAACGGGACAGCTACATGTAGAAGAATGAAATTAGAACACTTCCTAACATCATACACAAAGATAATCTCAAACTGGATTAAAGACCTAATGTAAGACTAGAAACTATAAAACTCTTAGGAGGAAAACATAGGCAGAACACTCAATGACATAAATCAAATCAAGGTCCTCTATGACCCACCTCCTAGAGTAATGGAAATAAAAACAAAAGTAAACAAGTGGGACCTGATTAAACTTAAAAGCTTTTGCACAGCAAAGGAAACTATAAGCAAGGTGAAAAGACAACCCTCAGAATGGGAAAAAATAATAGCAAATGAAACAACTGACAAAGGATTAATTTCCAAAATATACAAGCAGCTCATATAACTCAATGCCAGAAAAATAACCCAATTAAAAAGTGGGAAAAAGATCTAAACAGACATTTCTCCAAAGAAGACATACAGATGGCTAACAAACCCAAGAAAAGATGCTCAACATCAGTATTAGAGAAATGCAAATCAAAAACACAATGAGATATCACCTCACACCAGTTAGAATGGCCATCATCAAAAAGTCTACAAAAAATAAATGCTGGAGATGGTGCGGAGAAATGAACATTCTTACACTGTTGGTGGGAATGCAAATTGATAGAGCCACTATGGAAGATGGTAGGGAGATTCCTTTAAAAACTAGGAATAAAACCACCATATGACTCAGCAATCCCATTCCTAGACATATACCCTCAGGAAACCAAAATTGAAAAAGACACATGTATCTCATTGCTCCTTGCAGCACTATTTACAATAGCTGAGCATGGAAGCAACCTAGATGTCCATCGCCAGATGAATGGATAAAGAAGTTCTGCTGTATATACACAATGGAATATTACTCAGCCATAAAGAGGAACACATTAGAGTCAGTTCTGATGAGGTGGATGAACCTAGACCCTATTATACAGAGTGAAGTGAATCAGAAAGAGTAAGAGAAATAGTATTCTAATGCACATATACAGAATCTAGAAAAATGGTACTGAAGAATTTATTTACAGGGCAGCAATGGAGAAACAGACAGAGAGAATAGACTTATGGACATGGGGACAGGGGAGGAGAGGGTGAGATGTATGGAAAGAGTAACATGAAAACTTACATTACCATATGTAAAATAGATAGCCAACAGGAATTTGCTGTATGGCTCAGGAAACTCAACCAGAGGCTCTGTATCAACCTAGAGGGGTAGGATGGGGAGGGAGATGGGAGGGAGGTTTGTATACCTATGGCTGATTCATGTTGAGGTTTGACAGAAAGCAACAGTATTCTGTAAAGCAACTATTCTTCAACAAGAATAAATTTAAAAAAAAAAGACACAATAGCAAATGTTGGTATCAGCAGGAAGACATTGGAACCCATTGGAACGCACTGCTGGTGAGAATGTAAAATTCTTACCTTCGAAAACAGTTTGGCCATTCGTTAAAAAGTTAAACATAAGATTACCATATGCCCCAGGAACTTAATTCTTTTTTGTGTGTGTGTGTCACATTTTATTTATTTATTTTTTCTAATTTTAAAATCTTTAATTCTTACATGTGTTCCCAAACATGAAGCCCCCTCCCACCTCCCTCCCCATAACATCTCTGTGGGTCATCCCCATGCACCAGCCCCTAGCATGCTGTATCCTGCGTCAGACATAGACTGGCGATTCAATTCTTACATGATAGTATACATGATAGAATGCCATTCTCCAAAATCATCCCACCCTCTCCCTCTCCCTCTGAGTCCAAAAGTCCGTTATACATAGCTGTGTCTTTTTTCCTGTCTTGCATACAGGGTCGTCATTGCCATCTTTCTAAATTCCATATATATGTGTTAGTATACTGTATTGGTGTTTTTCTTTCTGGCTTACTTCACTCTGTATAATCAGCTCCAGTTTCATCCATCTCATCAGAACTGATTCAAATGAATTCTTTGTAACCGCTGAGTAATACTCCATTGTGTACATGTACCACAGCTTTCTTATCCATTCATCTGCTGATGGGCATCTAGGTTGTTTCCATGTCCTGGCTATTATAAACAGTGCTGTGATGAACATTGGGGTACATGTGTCTCTTTCAATTCTGGTTTCCTCGGTGTGTATGCCCAGCAGTGGGATTGCTGGGTCATAAGGTAGTTCTATTTGCAATTTTTTAAGGAATCTCCACACTGTTCTCCATAGTGGCTGTACTAGTTTGCATTCCCACCAACAGTGTAGGAGGGTTCCCTTTTCTCCACACCCTCTCCAGCATTTATTGCTTGCAGATTTTTGGATTGCAGCCATTCTGACTGGTGTGAAGTGGTACCTCATTGTGGTTTTGATTTGCATTTCTCTGATAATGAGTGATGTTGAGCATCTTTTCATGTGTTTGTTAGCCATCCGTATGCCTTCTTTGGAGAAATGTCTATTTAGTTCTTTGGCCCATTTTTTGATTGGGTCATTTATTTTTCTGGAATTGAGCTGCATAAGTTGCTTGTATATTTTTGAGATTAGTTGTTTGTCAGTTTCTTCATTTGCTATTATTTTCTCCCATTCAGAAGGCTGTCTTTTCACCTTGCTTATATTTTCCTTTGTTGTGCAGAAGCTTTTAATTTTAATTAGATCCCATTTGTTTATTTTTGCTTTTATTTCCAGAATTCTGGGAGGTGGATCATAGAGGATCCTGCTGTGATTTATGTCTGAGAGTGTTTTGCCTATGTTCTCCTCTAGGAGTTTTATAGTTTCTGGTCTTACATTTAGATCTTTAATCCATTTTGAGTTTATTTTTGTGTGCGGTGTTAGAAAGTGATCTAGTTTCATTCTTTTACAAGTGGTTGACCAGTTTTCCCAGCACCACTTGTTGGGAACTTAATTCTTAAGTATTAATATATAACCAAGTGAACTGAAAACATCCATCCACACAAAAACTTATACACAAGTGTTCATTGCAGCATTATTCTTTATAACCAAAAGATGGAAACTACCCAAGTGATGAATGAACAAAATGTGGTACATCCTATATTAATAGAATATTTTCCCCCACAAAAAAAGAATTAAGCACTGATTCAACTACAACATGGATGAACGTTTAAAAAAACAAATTTAAATGAAAAAGCCAGGCATAAAAAGGCCTCTTACACAGTTCCATTTACAAAGAATGCCCAGAATAGTCAAATTCATAGACAGAAAGTAGATGAGTGGTTACCAGGGGCTGGGGAGAGGAAGAAATTAAGAAATCAATAAATATTCAAAACAGAAAGTACATTTTAAAACTTTTTTTAATGTAGCAACTTAGTAATTAAAGTATTTCCCAACTAAATAAAAGATAAAAGAATACTACTCCTGATGCCTTTCACCCAGTCAACAACTATATCCTTTTTTCTTTTTTTTTTTTTTTTTGCCACATTTGCTCAATAACTGAAAATGAGCTTGGCTAGATATAAAATCCTTGGTTCACACTTTTTTTCCTTGAAAATATTACTCAATTGTTGGTTTGATTTGTATACTGAATCACTGGGTCTTTTTGACCTAAACTTTAGAGTTTTTCTGGACATGTAAGAATATGTCTTAGGCTTTCTGCTGGCTCAGTGGTAAAGAATCTGCCCATTAAGGCAGGACACACAGGTTTGATCCCTGATCCTGGAAGATCCCACATGCCGAGGAGTAATTAAGCCCATGAGCCACAACTATCGAGACGGTGCCCTAGAGTCCAAGCTCCACAATGAGAGAAACCACAGCAGTGAGAAGCTGGATCACCACTAGAGAGGAGCCCCCAACTCACAGCAACTGCAGAGAAGCCCGCGCAGCACAACCACAAACATAAAGAGTATGTCTTAACACTGACTATTCCGAGTCAATTTCCAGAATTCCCGGTGTAACCTTCAACATACAGTACCCCTTTCAATATATAGATTCAGGGTTTGCTTATTTATTGGTAAGTTTTGCATCACAGCTTTAAATGTTGGCTTTATTTTTTTTCTTCTTTACAGACTCAGTTATAGGTATATTAGATCTTCTTTGTCAGACTTCTACAGCTATTTTTTTTTCTGAGTTTCTTACTTTTTCTTATTTTGTTTCATTGTCATGGAAAATTTCATCTCACTTTTCCACATCTCCTTTGTATACTTTGATGAATCTATTCCTTCTTGTGCATCTTGTAATTTAGTCCTAATTTTGGAGATGGTGGTCATTTCATTCACTTTCTTTTCTGGGTTCAGTCAATTCTTATTTCACACCTTTTTGCTTTGTGCCCACTTCTCGTCTGCATTTACGGGTTACTGATTTGTGATGTTTTTCATATCTTTTTTGGCTTGTCTAACAATATTTGATTCAGCTTCTGCTTTTAGATTGGGCCTTGAATGCTTTCATCAGCTGAAGAATTTTGATTCTCAATTGATTTCCTGTTGAAACTAACTTTCTGTGGATATTGGCTGCTTTCACCTGTTCATTTTCAAGACTTTTGGATTTTCCTGGACCAGATGTTTCCATGGATAGGGTTGAAGGATTTGAGTGACTTACTAGTTTCTTAGTTCAAGAGTGCCCTCTTCAGTTGGTACGGTGAAATACAATTTCTTTAATGACTAGCCTTCTGGAGGATAGGGGAGGAGGATTAGGGAGAGTTTAGTAAGATGAAATTTAACGAAACTCTCATTTCTCTAGAAACCGTCATTTCTACCAACTTCTTTATTTTTCCCACTTGTTATTGTATCTCCAAGAGATGTCTCCTCCTTCTAAGTTCCTTGTTTTCTGAGTCAATTTTCAAAATTCCACAGTGTGATTTTCAACATACAGTATCTCTTATATGTTGATACAGTATCCCGAATACAGTAGAAGCTGCACTTCTTCATACATGTTTTTTAGACTCTTTCTTCCTCCATTAGTGAGAGCCCTAATCCAGCATGGCTCATCTCAGTATTTTTCCACTTAGTGTTGGGACTCTCTAAATGTCACTGCACTCTCCGTTTTCCAAATAATCCCAGCCTCACTCTCCATTTTCAAATGGGCTCCATAGGCAGTGCTCTTAATTAGAGATATTTCTCCACTCAAATACAATAAGAGTTTGTTTTCTGGTTATGTGGTAGATATAATTGTGTTATGTAGTGAGTTAATTGTGATTTTATTTGCTTTCCTTGATCTGTACAGTTTGGGGAAGATATATAGAAAGGGTAAGACTTAGGCAACTGTCATCTTCAGAGTCTTCACCATCTAACTTCAATTGATAAATGCCAACAGGCATAAATTTTTAGGTAATGTTTTCATGCATGCATGCATGCAGAGTCACTTCAGTCATGCCCAACTCTGCAACTCTATGGACTATACCCTGCCAGGCTCCTCTGTCCTTGGGATTCTCCAGGTAAGAATAATGGAGAGGGTTGCCATGCTTCCTTCAGGGGATCTTCCCAAACCAAAGATTGAACCTGCGTCTCTTATGTCTCCTGCATTGACAGGCAGGTTCTTTACCATTAGTGCCACCTGGGAAGCCCAAGGTTTTCATGAGCACTAAATTGAGTTGTTTTATTGGCTTAATATGGGCTTCCCTGGCGGCTTAGATGGTGAAGAATCCACCTGCAATGCAAGACACATCGGTTCAATCCCTGGGTTGGGAAGATCCCCTGGAGAAGGGCATGGCAACCCACTCCAGTATTCTTGCCTGGAGAATCCCAGTTGACAGAGGTACCTGGCAGGCTACATACAGTCCATGGGGTTGCAGAGTTGGGCACAACTGAGCAACTAAGCACAGCACACTGGCTTAATACAGGGGGAACATAACAGTTTAATACAGATAAAATACAGATGATTCATTCAGGTCTTTAAGGAATGCTAGCCTGTACCCCCTTCTTCCCTACTGCTGGACCCAGAGTGGTTGATGTAATATAACACAGTCAGTGGATATAGGGTGGTCAGTGGATTGGGGCCATTACTGTGAAGAGAATGACTGATCCGTCTTGACTAATCTGGACACAGACCATTCCTTTTTGTATCCCTGATTCTTCCTTGAGAGAAAATCACTTTCTCAGGGTGCATAGACTTAGAATGGGGGTGTGCAAGATGGCAACTCCTGATTTAATCCCTCCATGGGAGCTCTTTCTGCCTTGTAAAGGGACTGATGCTAGGATCCTGGCTGGGAGAAAAGCTGGCCACTGGAAGGACTCAACACTGCTCAGGTCCTAGACACCCCTAAGTGGCAAGGCTCTCCACCCTGACTCTTGCAAATCCTGCCCAAGGCCAAGGGAGCCTTGACTGCAAGAGCCCTTAACTGGTTATGTGGTAGATATAATTGTGTTATATAGTGAGTTCATTGTGATTTTATTTGCTTTCCTTGATCTGTCTAGTTTGGGGAAGATATAGGGAAAGGGTAAGACTTAGACAACTGTCATCTTCAGAGTCCTCACCATCTAACTTCAATTGATAAATGTCAACATGTATAAATTTTTAGGTCTCTCTGGATCTTTGGCTAGTGAGAGTCAGCTGAATAATCATATGTGAGCACTGGAGTTGAAATCTCCCTTTCTCTAATCCTGAGGTTCATCATCTGTAACTGATGTATAATGCTTGGCTGATTGTGTGACACCAGAGTATATCTTCAGTAACTGCAATCTTCTGTTACACGTGCATATATGTACACACACATATAATATTTACATATACATGTATGTGTGTGTGTGCTTCCATGGTGACTCAATAGGAAAGAATCCACCTGTCAATGCAGGGGTCAGGGATTCAATCCCTGGGTTGGGAACATCCCCTGGAGTAGGAATAGCAACCCACTCCAGTATTCTTGCCTGGAAAATCCCATGGACAGAGGATCCTGGCAGGCTACAGTCCATGGGGTCACAAATGAGTTGGACACAACTAAATGACTACATAATACACATATTTATATGCACATATATAAAATACATATACAACATATCAGTTTAGGTAGGTTCCCTCAAGTATGGGCAAGGTTTTCATTTAATTATTAGTTGCTTACAAATTCACTGTCTGAAATGAATATGGGGGAAATTAAACCAAATTGAAGTCTGGGGAGAAAACCTCAAGTTATTTAAACAGGTAGTGTTCTCTGATAAATCAGAATTCTACATAAATAAGATTTTATTTGGTCATCAAAATTAGAAATCCTCTCCTTCATACCCCTTTGCTCTTGTATACGCTACCCCCTCACTTCATGGCCATCCAGCCACTGAGACCCTCTTTTCTACCTCCTGTATTCTTCTCATCCAGAAGTCCCACATCAGCTTCAACAGATATGCTCTTCGGCATGTGCAGTGTTTTTAAAAAGTTTAAATGGCCAATATTTAAAAACAAGATTTCACACAGTGGCTCCCCTTTCAGAAAAATATAATACAACCACCCCTTTTTGTTGAACTCTAGTATCACATCTTAGTTCAGGCCTGTAGTACAATTACATCATGCAAATCAGATGAGGCTCTTCTCAGCGTAAAGTCTGCTGTGAATTTTGAGACCAGGTCAATACAACTTCCCAATTCAAGTTGGTCTTACCTTTATCTCCCCAGCCCTGCCTCACATGGTTCTGGCATCCGTCTGGCATATGTGCTTGTATTTCTATATACATCCTATTCCCTTGGCCTGAGTTCTCTTTTCCAGCATCACTCAACTCAAATATTATCTCTCCCTTCTTCTCTGCTTGGTTAGCCAAGAGTCACTCCTGTGTTCTTTCAAGTATAATCCAGTGATTTAACTCCAACAGTTATATAAAGAGTTATTTAATCATATGTCTATCCCCTCCAGGAAATTGTAAGGAAGTCAAGGACAAAAACTGGGTCTTACTCATCTTTGTAGCCCCAGAGCCTAATAGTATTTGACAAGTGAAAGTTGTAACTGAATGACATACCCATCTTGGACCCATTTCTATCAGTCAGCTTGGGCTAAATCATGCTGTCTGTGATACCGGCTCCACCCAAATCTTAGTGGCTTATAAAACAAAGGTTTGTTTTTCATGCACACTACTTGAGTGTCCATCATGGACTGGCCACATCCCTGCTCCACATCTTTACTTTCAGTTCAGTTCAGTTGCTCAGTTGTGTCCGACTCTGTGACCCCATGGACTGCAGTACACCAGGCCTCCATGTCCATTGCCAACTCCCAGAGTTTACCCAAACTCACGTCCATTGAGTCGGTGATACCATCCAACCATCTCATCCTCTGTCATCCCCTTCTCCTCCTGCCTTCAATCTTTCCCAGCATCAGGGTCTTTTCAAATGAGTCAGCTCTTCGCATCAGGTGGCCAAAGTATTGGAGTTTCAGCTTCACCATCAGTCCTTCCAATGAATACTCAGGACTGATCTCCTTTAGGATGGAGTGGTTGGATCTCCTTGCAGTCCAAGGGACTCTCAAGAGTCTTCTCCAACACCACAGTTCAAAAGCATCAATTCTTTCGTACTCAGCTTTCTTTATAGTCCAACTCTCATATCCATACATGACTACTGGAAAAACCATAGCCTTGACTAGATGGACCTTTGTTGGCAAACTAATGTCTCTGCTTCTTCACTTTAGGATTTAGGTAAAAGAAAAGCCCCATAAAGCTGCCAAGTTTCAATGCAGATGGAGAGATAGGTACCCATCCTCTGGTCCTAAGGCTTCTACTCAGAAGCAACACCTTCATTTCTGCTCACCTCCAGTGGTTAAAGCACATTATATACCCAAACTTTAAGCCATTGGGCCAAGATATAAAATCCTCCTAAAAAGTGAATGGTTTGAACTTTAAAACAATGTCACACATTGCCATTAGGTCCAGTTCACCTTTCAGGGACACGGAAGACTGGAGAACAAGTCGCTGTGTCAGCTGGAGTCTGACTCCAGCTAATGGAAAGTCCCTGCAGGAGATAGGAGAGGGCGAGGTTGGGAGAAGCCAGGGCATGCGCCCCCGTCCCTGTCACAGGAAGACTCTCCTTCAGAGGCTCTGTTTCCTCTACACCTCAAGCTCCCACAAGAGATGTCTGCTGGAGTACTGCTTTCTGTTGAGTAAGCCTGGGCGGGATGACCTTAGAGTCAGGCACTCTGACCCAGTCTCCTTACCTGTAGGATGGGATCTACTTACATCACCCAGTTGCTTCAAAAATAAAGAATGTCCAAGGAAATAGGTAAAGAATAAAGTGCAGGAAAATAAAGGAGTTTGAAGTTAAACAAAGTGAGGCAACATAGTATAGCAAAAATGAGACTGGGGGGGTCATAAATCTTGGATTTGGGGTCTCGTTCTGCCACCAACTATCACATTATCCAGGGAACACTATATTCTCAGTTTTCCCCGTCTTCAAAGTGGAGAAAACACTGTTGATAATGGGAAGGTGGCAGAGTGGCACAAATGAGAGTATTTCTGAAGGTGTGTACTGCCAAGCATAAAAGGCTATATAGAAATGTTAAATGAATTCACCAGTTATAAGCAGAAAAAACTTTATTTCTATCAAATTAAAAAGTATGAATCCATCTTCAAGCCAGATAAAATCATCAATAACACAATTAACAGAGCATGTACAGATTAGACTACAGGTTTAGATACTTTGAATTAAGCACATACACCAAAATCAAGAGGGCTGATAACTTCACACTGAGGGAAAGCACTGACTCCTCGTAAACACACAACTTGTGGGAAAATGGAGCTGACATTTCACAGGAGAGTAAACCAGAGGCAAGTTGTCATTAGGTTAGAGAACTGATTTGAGCTTGAGAGGAATCACAGTGAAATGCCATGGTAATGCAACAATTTCCCGAGATCTACTCATCTCAAAAACAAGAATATATAAAAATCAGTAGTACAAATTCTCATAAAACTAGGAAAGCCCTCTGCGCCCTGACACCTTGGAGCTGATGTAATGACTGAGTTTTCATTTTTCTTCCCTTTATTCTTCTCTAAATTAAACACAAAACTTTGTTTTTATTTAGCACATTTCTGTCTCAAGAGAAAGGTTTTATGAAATGAAATTAGACACACATCAACTCCAGTGAGAATCTTCAAGGTGCAATGCTCTTTTGACATGTGCTTAAACAGGAAATCTTTTATTTCAACAATGACACTGTGCTTTCTAGAATAGCCTAATTATCACCAAAGAAGGAATCAATATATCCAACACTACCCCTCCCAAAACACACACTACCTCTCTCTCTCTCTCTCTCTCTCTCTCACGCACACACACACACACCAATTTAGGGAATTTCCTGAAGCATACAGATAATGACATTTATTTTGGCAAGAACTGTGCAATTTGTTAAAAGAAAGATAAGGTACGGCATTTATCAGCAACTGTAGTTATGTCTCAACAGACGCAGGAAGCAAATTTTCCTCACAGTTGAAATACAGCTTCACAGTTCCCCCATCATCTGGGTCTTGCACACGTTGCCTCTGGAAACCAGACTGGGTCAGTTATATAAGGAAAGGGACCTTATGACCAGACCACATTCCCACATTAAAAGGTGTCTGTTCCTGGGTTCCTCTTCTGAAACACCAAACAGACGAGGAAGCTGCTGAAGATGGCAGGGAATAGAGTGCAATTCATACTATAGACATGACTCTGTCTTACGAATTGCCTTTCTGGCCAAATTACTGCAGCAAGAAAAGATATTGTCTATTAAGTGAAAAGCAATACATGAAATCCATCAGGTAGATATGAATGCCTCCCGAGATCCCGTGACCCAGCAGGGGACAGACGAAACACCGTCCTCTGTATATACAGTGTGCGGCTACCGCCAGGACCCACTGATGCCCATTTCCTGTCTTGGCACTAGAGCCAAAAGCAAAGACTCCAGGTGGGCGCAAATACCTTGTTTTACCTATTCATGAGAATAGGGAGCTCAAACTAGAGAAACATAAAAAAACCCTTTTTGAATTTCCTGATTAATCCCTATACATATAGGAAAAGGTTAAGTAAACAAGAGTATTTCAGTTTTAAAAAACAAGGAGGCAAGATAATTGAGATAATACTATTACATAGGCTAATTGTTGAGGATTTAATTAGATAATGGATGGAGTGCACATAGCACCAATAAACAGTGACTACCAAGCCCTTTTGATACCTGAACATACTTGGAAATTTGCTGTCTTTATGATTTAAGCCAAGACTTCTCCCTCCCCTCCTGCCCCCCACACACACCACAAGCAGGTAGTTAAAACTTCTTTAAACAAATAACCAAAATCAGATATTGAGCTCAGTTTCCAGTGATTTAAAAAGTATAAAAACTCTATTTATGGGTTTACATGGGCATCTTTCTATCAAAATTTATCCTGTCAACAACCTGTAGGGCTTCCCTGGCAGTCCAGTGATTAAGACTCTGTATTTCCACTTCAGAGGGCACAGGTTCGATTCCTGGCTGAGTAAGTTCTGCATGCTTCATGGTGTGGCCAGAAAAGAAAAAACTCAACCTAGAAATGGCAGGAGACGCCACAGCATCACCTGTCTCCCAAGAATCTTCCATCGCCTGTGCCTATTCTTACCTTTTCCCCTTCCCTACCAACAAGAGGAGCACACCCTGGATGAAGCTGGAGCTCACGTGAGCTGAGCTGTTGGAAGGTTTTGAGAGCCACCCTGGGGAAGGCAGGTGAGATGGGAAGCCATTTCCGCCAGAATTGTGAGTGATAAGCAGGGCCACCACACCAGAGGGCAGGCAAAGACGTGGATTTGGCGTTCAGGACCATGTTAATGTGCAATGTCACGCAGGGAGGATGATATTAAAGTCTAGGGTGACCCTGGATTAGGAGCTCAATAGCCATTTGTTCACTGGCTAGCAGTATAGGAAAGATCAGTTACTATGGGGGCCTTGTTTGGGGGTGGAGGCAAGGGAGTCATTTGTTCTGATGTCAGGGAAACCAAGTATTTAGTGTCTGGAGTGCTCCCAGGAGTCTAGGGGAGTTTGTAAGCACCATGGCTGGGGTGGCGCAAGCATCAGGGTCCCTTCAGGGACACAAAACCATGGACACCAAGAGAACAAGGGAGGACCGTGAGCTTGCCGCTGCCACAGAGTAGCCTGGACCCAAGCCAGGCCTACTTTGACAGCCTTTCATTTTACTTACGTACAAAAGTAAAAGTCGCTCAGTCATGTCCCACTCTTTGCTTCTCCCATGGACTATATAGTCCATGGAATTCTCCAGGCCAGAATACTGGAGTGGGTAGCCATTCCCTTCTCCAGGGGATCTTCCCAACCCAGAGATCGAACCCAGGTCTCCTGCAAAGCAGGTAGATTCTTTACCAGGGAAGCCCTCATTTTACTTATAAGTGAGCAGTTATGGATGATCAAAGGCTCAGACTCTCCTCTAGCAGCTTCCTTTGCTTAAGCTAAAGGGAAAAAGGAAAAGGAACACTCTCATACAGAGGTGGATGTCAGCAGAGTGAACCCTGCCATTCTGGATGTGAGGCCACTTGGAAATACAAGCAAGCTCAGAGCCCTGCGTTGCTTGGGACAGGATGCAGGTAGTTACCATCTAGGAGCAGAGCCAGGAAACCTGCATTCAAGGGTGTCTACACTGCACGTTGGCAGCAGAAGCCAGGTCAAGATGCTTTACTCCGCCGACCCTAGCGTTGTTTATAAACATGGGATCACGCCTGTCTCAAAGGACACTGGCAAGATTAAATGAGATGTTTACAAATGTCCTAAAACTATACACACATGACACTGAGCAGGCCTTCAATACATGGTACCTATTATATGCTTGCTTTAGTGTTAGAGCATATGAAACACAGCAGTGTTTTCAAGTTCTAAATAGGCAGGAAGCTGGTGGGGATAAGAGAAAGCAAAATGAAAGCAGAGCTGGCTAGAATCAGAGCAGGAGGGGATATGTAGGAATTTTAGAAACCACCCAAACTACTCTTTGTGCCTAGCTTTGATGGAACCTCACGTGTGGTAGTAGAAGGAAAACTAAACAGATCCCTTTAATTTTATCTTGGTCAAAATATTTTCAAGAAAATTTTATTTATTTTAGTGCAAAATCATTGAAGGAAAAGCTAGACTTTGTTGAAGAAAACCAGAAACTTTTTTTTTAGGTTATCGAACATCATCAAACAAGCATCATCTTTCAAAAGCCCGTGGAAACAGTGTTTGGCTTTCATTATGGTCTCACCTAGCAAAGGTGACTGCACTCTACTGCAGGGCAACCTCAGAAATAGTACACACTATTGAGATGCATTGAGCGACTGACACTGGCTTCAAGTGTCTATTTTGCTGGAAGGGAGAAGGGAGGGAAGGATGAAGGAGCAGAGTATTGAGTCAGGGATCACCTAGGCTATTTCCCCTACCTCGTCCCCAAAACTCCAAAGCCCATGATTACACTGGAGCATCTGATAAACATCAACAGAAGGGAGGAAAGTTTTGAAGATTTTTCTGCTTCCAAAAAAGCACACACTTTCCTCTCCTGAATGATCCCGATAATAACCTTAACTTTCTACTTTTCCTACTTTATGGAATTGTCTCCATGGCAAAACTACTCTAAATTGTGCAATTTTCCTCAAATAAGACTTGTTTTTCTCTATGCCTGGTTCCCCTGGAAACCTGAGCTGTATCTGCATGTCTAATTTTCACCCTATCCCCATCAACTGGCATTCAAACACAACTCTTCTCAAAAGTCACTATCAGGCACTGATATTTCACAAATCTGAACTGGGCATTTTAACTGCATAAACCTAGAAAGTAAATAATCTTACTTCACTTGGATTCAGAGGATGAGGAGGAAACTGGTCTGTGTTTCCACTAAGGTAGCCAAAGAACATTCACATGAAGGGACAAAGTAAGAGGGACTGGCCAGAGTTGGGGTAGTGTTTGTAGAGAAGATGCTTGGCTACCATACAGAATCCATGGGTCAGTGAATGACTGGAAATTCACTGTGACATCTTCAGAAAATAAATAATGTGTTCCAACATCACCTATGCTGAAAGGCTTTTGTTTTCTCAGCAGTATCAAGAGTTAGACAGAAGTCACTCCTGGAAATAGTAAAGGACCCTCGCTGGTACAAGCACGATGCATGAAGAGGAATATCTATTTTTAAGGCAACTTTCATTGTCTTTCCCAGAGGAGGGTGAGCATTAGTGGCCACCAAGTCTGGAAACCAGGCAAATCCTTAATAAATCATTTATTGATACTACATTCTAATGAATGACAAAATAGTGTGATCTATATTTCTAGACTTCATGGCCATCCTATAGAAAGCATCTTTGGAATAGAATAAAAAATTACAATTTCATCAAATCCCATAATCATAAAGCTGTCATTATGAGTCTAGGCACAGCTAGTGCAACATTTTCCTTGACCCCACAGGCTCCATTCCCTTTACCAACTATTTATAATATGCTTGGGTCACTCACATGAGAAAAACACTGTCAGCATCAATATTTAGCAGCATTTCAAAATATATATATTTTTTGTCTTCACTATAGGCTAAACTATTCTTTCAGTCCAGTAATTCCATATGGTCTTATTTACTTCTATACATAAGATACAATCTTTTAACATTTATGCAGGTGAATATTTCCCAGTTTTTGAGAGTTCCCCAAAGACTCGTAGGGTTTTATTTTGCCACAATAAAAGAAAGGAGCAGTGTCAACTCATGAGAGTCAGACCAACAGTTTAAGTAGACCCTCCACACAGTTCAGTTCCTGGTGCATAAAGAGACTGAACGTTGTCCCCCAGCTCTCAGACAGGAATTTGAGAGGGATAAAAGCAGGAACAATATTACTTAATAGTCTAGGGAGGGAGAAAACAGATGTCTAATAAAAGCAGTAGAAGCCAAGTCCTTCCATTCTAGGATGTCTGAAAAAGAGATTCAGTGGAGTACGGATGCAGAGAAGGCGTCATTCCTAACAGAAAAAAAATGAACTGTGGACAGTCACTCAAGGCCAGAGAAGTAATCACTGAGAGCTACTGTTTCAATCCCACTGTCACCAGGAGGGCACATGCCAGAGAGCCAGGGACAGAGGCAGCTATAGCCCCTGGCATTCTCAGGCCTCCTGGTGCTATGTTTCAACAGCCTTTAGGGGCTGGGGAGAGCCAGGGAGCACCACCGTCACGTGTGAAAAAGCTATTATGGCAACAACCTGGCCATGGAAAATCAACTAGAGCTTGGGTGATACACCGCTTGGAATCCAGCCTGTGTTGCTTCCTTTCTTATAAAGAACTTGAGACATGTGCAGGGACATCTTAAACACGTGTATGTGGCCCCTCTTTTAGAAAGGCAGAGAAGAGCCTCGTCATTAACTCATTCTATTCATTAGTTTTCATGTCTGTTCACCATTAAAACTAGAAAAGACACTGCAAGCTATCTCAGCTAGCTGCTAACTGGGGCATGGCACCAACACTACACACACAGTTGAACGAATGACCATATCTTCCTGGTTCTTCCACTGCGCAGGCTCAGTAGGCTTCTTTGGACTGAACAGGTGTGATCTTGTTTGAGAAAAGCGTGTAAACATAGGGCCAGATTTTGTTAGTCTCGGTTCCCGAAAACTGATGGAGCACTCCTCGGCTCCTGAAAAACAAAGTCCGACATACAGGGCATTTTAGGTTTCCTTTTGACATGATATCAGCGCAGATGAAGATCCTGGGTATAATGTAAACACAATCTCCTGGTCTACGTCACACATCACTGAGTCCCAAAACCAATGTATCAACACCCCCAGTCCGGTACAACTAAATAAAGCCCTATCCTCTGCAATGCTGAAAAGCTTGATGTCATGCCACCTCTTCTTCTCCCCTTTAAAAACATGATAACATTATAGGGACAACCCCAAATCTGCCTCAACACACACAGTGAAAAGCAAATCAGTGACAAACCTTGCTACTCTAAAACCCTTGTTATAGATCATGAAACACAAGATGTATCCTAATAAATGGTCAAGAATTTCATATCTAAAGGCTGGCTAAATTATTTGGGGGCTACAAGATCAGACAATGATTACAGCAGAGGCTATACACTGCTGTCCTGAATGCAGTCCATACATGGGCTTTGTTTGGCATCCAAGCTATTAAAAATTTTTTAGGGAACTGCCTGGTGGTCCAGTGGTTAGGACTCACTGCTATTACTGCCAGGGGTCCAGGTTCAATCCTTGGATGGGGAAATGAGATACCACAAACTGCAACATAGCCAAAAAAATTTTTTTTCACTTTTTTGCAAATATATTATAAAATATGGGATTTTCTTCTGCAGAGAAAGCCTGACTTCTGCTTCTTTTGAAAAACAGGCTCACTGGCCACACTTAGCCTGAGTGCTTCCATGGTTATAATTGGCTTGAGCAACAGAGGAGCTGCCTAGTTCAACTGTCACTCAACTGCCCAGCTTGACATGCCCCCCACCAGGTTTGACACTCATTTCCATCACCTGCCTAGCCCCTGTAGTTATCTGAATTTGCAACCTGTAGTTTATAGCTTTAGTTTTTCTTTATTAAACTCCCTCCAGACATATCTAAGCCAAAAAGTCCCTTCTAATCTTCTGGCCAAGTCATATATTTACACGTGGGTGTATCAAAATGTAAACCAATATTTCAGTCCCTTAAGAAAATGAAAATGTCTAGATGCTAATTTCTAATCACACAGAGATGATCAGGCTGTGGTCCTTATAAGAGTTTAAGCATAAAAATACCAGGCACTCTTTCCCATGTACACACCAGCATTTCATCTGATTTCATCTGAGAGGTATTTGGCCTTTCAGGTTTACCAGGCTTAAAGAAACTGCAACCCACTGTCTTTCCCATGAGGAGCCACACCTTTTCAGTTGGCCAAGTGGCATGGAAACACTGAAGCACACTCACTTGTATAATTCGATGACTGGTTTTGCCACATCCTTGTACTGTCTTAGTCTGGCAGCAACTGCTTCAGGTTTGTCATCCTCCTGCTGGACCAATGGTTCACCAGTGACGTCATCAACCCCCTACAAATAGCAGAGACAGCAGCTAGTGTGGCCAACACTTAAGCCATTCCATACGTAAAAACTTTCCTGGGCAAAACTGTCCATTCACCTTTGATTCCCACCACCTGATGAGTTAGCCCCAGGGGACAATAAGAATGATGAAGGTGGTTGAAAAACAAACAGCATGAATAAGTATGTTAAGCTTTTTTCATAAGAGATGAAACATTAAATCTTTAAGACTTCTGATATTTCCAAACATATTCCACTGCTTGATAAATGACACCTTTAATCCATAGTTCAAAATTCCATCTTACTTCACCCAACAACAAAACAGCCACTAGACAAGACAATGTCACTCTGGTCCTCTAAATATTCCTAAAACTAGCTTCTTTCTAAAGCTTGAGTTCTAAAAATGGAAAATGAATGTCTCAAAGAACCAAATGGCTTCCTTAGGAAAAACGCTAATCAAAGAGAAGGTATGCCAGTCCTGTTTTTGCTACTTTCATATTCTATCACGTAGAATAGATTAAACTCACTCAGGTTATTTTAGCAAATCAAATAATGACATCTAAAGTTAGAACAAAATAGGCATGAATCATATACCCATGATAACCACGAACAAACATTCTGGCAACTGAAAAACTGTAATTTTAGAAAATCTGATTTTTGGGTGTACTTTAACTTCCCCAGGAGCTATATCTGCATACAAAACCAAAATGGACACCTCAGAATTTCTCCTCCCATGTCCATGGCTATTGGACTACCAAGGCAGATAGTCACAGGAAATCAATCTGTCAAAAGGCAGAATAGAGCAGAACTTAGACATAGAGCAGAAGGCTCGGGCATTCAACTGGATAATCCAAAATTGCCTGTAAGTTTGAAATGCACTAAAATTCCAATACAGCACAAAGCCTTAAGTATATAACCGACACTTAGAATTTACTGGTGAGCCACATAATTATCATGTGTGTAATACAGGGCTATTACCCTGATGGAACAGGAGAGATGACGGGTGGGAGAAGGAGATCCATCACTCATTCCTCTCCTTTATTTTACTTATTGCTGCAAAGCTCAGGAATCATCTCCAGGACTTCAGAGCACCCAGAAATACAACACTGCTTCCAGAAAGAGCAGAAGGATGCTAGGACAACAGCATCTCTCCCAGGGGAGCTTGGTCATAGCAGCTGGCTGACTTGGCCCAAACTGGCACTTCCACTGCTGTCTTTGGAAATAGCACTGCAACTGCAGTGCTCTTATAGGGGTACCCAGGCTTTGGAAAGCAACTCAAATTCTACAAGACTCTCCACATCAGCAAGTCTGAGGAGAGCCAAAATATGATGTATTTGTGTTAGATTCCAATGCCAACTCAGAACCCTCTTTTCCTCCTTAACCATTTTTCCCCCATACTTGTTTTTTGGGATGGAATGATGGAAGGGCTCTACAAAAGAATTCCAGAATAACATATATTTTTAAAAGAAGACTTCAAAAGGAGACTACTGCTTAACCTATATGAAAAGGACTTATAAGAACCTAATGATGACTTAAGGAACTAGATGGCATCCATCCATAACCCCTTGAAGTAGTTTTCTATAGTTGTTATTGACTATATTCAAGTCTATCCTAGTCCATAAACATTAAACCAGTAAGACGCAATAGCCACATCTTTCACATTTAGATAGGAGCAAGTAATACTATATATTAGCAAATAAGAATGATCAGATTGAACTAATTCATGCCTTTACCAGGAAGAACAGTAACTCTTTCAGTGAGTTTGCCAAAAGTTTCTTCAACCATATACCTTTACATGTACTTAACTTTATGCAGACACATAGTTATTATATTGTGAAGTTCTTTTAAAGGGCAATCTTCTATGCCTTTGGCTCTCTCTCATCCCTGTACATCCTCATGCTCACTACTCACAGGACCCCACTCATTCTAACCCTGTGCCTTACTCTGTCCCAGCCCCAAACACTGGCAGCCCAGGATAGATCCTTTGTATCTTTATCCCTACTTTTATGACGCTAGAGAGCACTTATAATCATGTAAACAGATATGTATAAATAAGGGTGGTCATGGTTTTACAAAAATGGAATCATTCTGCTGTTTGCATTTGTCATTTAACAATACCCAGGGAAAAATATTACTCTAGGCCAAAGAATATAGTAAGTAAAGCACTAGTCACTCAGTTGCGTCCAACACTTTGCAACACCATAGACTGTAGCCCACCAGGCTCCTCTGTCCATAGAACTCTCCACGCAAGAATACTGGAGTGGGTTGCCATTTCCTTCTCTGGGAAATCTTCCCAATGAATATAGTACTAACTCAATTTTCTTTCTACTGACTACATAATATTCCAAAATGTGATTATTGCCAATTTTACTTAGCCACCCCTAGAGATGAACGTTTGTATTGTTTTCAAGTTTTATTTTTCCCATTACAAACAGCACCAAAATAAGCCTCACTGTGTACATGACCTTACCTGCTAGTGCTTACATTTTCATAGACTGTACTCCCAGAAGTGAGTCGAATGAAATATGTATTTAAATTTTTTAATGTATATTGCTAGGTTGCTTCTCTAAAAGATGATTAACATTTCATATACCTAATACAGACAACAGTACTGTGTTCCCAGATCCTAGCTAGCAATAAAAGTGTTAATTTACATTCCTTCATTACAAGTGAATGATAATTTTAAAATATTTGTTGGCTATGTATATTTGCTCTTTTTGGAATAGCCTATTCATATTGTTCCCCCACTTTTCAACTGAAATGTTTTACCTCCTTGCCAATGTGTGAAAGTACTTTGTATACTCTTACATGTACATGAGGTGGGTTGAAGTCCAGGTTATATACCCTTCCACTGGGAGGGTGAATCCAACGTCGGCTGAGACGATCTTTGAGCGTTTCAAATGGAATGTTCAAAGTGATCACTAGATCCAGGTCACATATTCTGTCCAAGGCTTCAGCCTGAACTAATGTTCGAGGAAAACCTAAATGCCAAAACAAAATATATCAAATGCAAGACACGTACCAAATCTAATTAGCTGTTGGAGTTATTTTCAGAGACAGAATAATCAAATCTGCACAAATACTACCCAGAAAGGAACTTTAAAAATCAGGAATTTATATCGACTTCAATAAATTGAATATTAGCAGAAACTATGCTACTTTATAACCTAGCTTCAGCATTTGGAATATAAAACGTTAAGGGAGTCACATGATAAAAGCAAAAAGTACTAAAAACTAGACTGGTCCCACCTCTGGTGTAAGCTCTGCTCTTAACTACCTGTGTGACTTTGGGCAAGTTGTAACACCTCCATTTCCTGTTCTGTTAAAGAACCAAAGGGACAAATTTATATTTGTGTCCTTTTAGTTGTAATAGCTTGTGTGTGTGTGTATGTACTAACTAACTTCAGTTGTGTCCAACTCTTTGCAACCCTATGGACCATAGTCCGCCAGGCTCCTCTGTCCATGGGATTCTCTAGGCAAGAATATTGGAGTGGGTTGCCACGCCCTTCTCCAGGGGATCTTCCTGACCCAGGGATTGAACCCACGTCCCTTACATCCTCTGCATTGGCTGGCAGGCCGGTTACCACTAGCACCACCTGGGAAGTCCTTGTAATAGCTTGCTGCTGCTGCTGCTAAATCACTTCAGTTGTGTCCGACTCTGTGCAACCCCATAGACGGCAGCCCACCAGGCTCCTCCATCCCTGGAGTATATTATTCTTAGGTTACCACTAAATACATATAGACACACACACACATTTTTAAAATCCAAATCAATTAAAGTTCAGACTTTCACTCAGACCTTCATTTGAGCCTGCACCTTAACAGTAAGATGGGCAAAATTCCAGTCTCAAAAAGAACTGATACTTTAGAAACCATATGGATACTGCAAAACTTATAAATTCACCCTACTTTGCTAAACATGGGGAAATAAGCTGCAACTGAAATTTGGACTCACAGGTATTACTTTCTTTTTTGCAGTTAGCTGATCCCAAATTATATATATATTTTCCCCATCCACTTTTCCCCTTCTATTTGTCATGAAGTGATGGGACTAGATGCCATGATCTTAGTGTTTTTAATGTTGAGTTTTAAGTCAGCTTATTTACTCTCCTCTTTCACCCTCAATGACAGATTTTATTTTCTTGGGCTCCAAAATCACTGCAAATGGTGAGTGCAGCCATGAAATTAAAATACACTTTTTTCCTTGGAATAAAAGCTATGACAAAAACCTAGACAGTATATTAAAAAACAGAGACATCACTTTGCCAACAAAGCTCCATCTAGTCAAAGCTATGGTTTTTCCAGTAGTAATGTACAGATATGAGAGTTGGACCACTCTCAAAGAAGGCTGAGTGCCAAAGAATAGATGCTCTTGAATTGTGATGCTAGAGAAGACTCTTGAGAGTCCCTTGGACTGCAAGGAGAACAAACCAGTCAATCCTAAAGGAAATCAACCCTGAATATTCTTAGGACTGATGCTGAATCTCCAACACTTTGGCCACCTGAAATGAAGAGCTGACTTATTGGAAAAGACCTTGATGCTGGTTCAGACTGAAGGCAAAAGGAGAATGGGGTGGCAGAGGATGAGATGGTTAGATAACATCATTGATTTAATGGACATGAATTTGAGCAAACTCCAGGAGATAGTGAAGGATAGAGAAGCCTGGTGTGCTGCAGTCCACGGGGTTGCAAAGGGTTGGACATGACTTAGCCACTGAACAATTCCCCCTCCAAGGATTGACTTGCTTTAAATTTCACTACAGGTTTGGCTGGGATAGAACTACACAGTAGTATCTTGTTTCTAAACAGTTTGTCAGGTTGATCTGTTGTTAAAAATCTGACTGTATCCAATATCACTTTTAAAAAAAGTGTCCTTTAAGTCTTAGTTAGGTAAAAGAGCCAGATGGATGAAGAACAGGAAAGAAAGTATAACAGAAGATGCAATATTCAGAAGAGAAACTTTTAAATCCCTTCAAAAAGGACACCGTCTCATCTCTACCCTTTCATCACTAGAAGTAACAAGAGAACTTTGTAAAGATGGGTCTTCATGGCCCTAAAACACTTAACCATCAAAGAACTCCTTTTCCTATTATAGGAAGTCAGTTATTCAAACATGAGCATGCCACATCCTGTGTTACAATCCCCAAGTTGTATGAATGCCAAGGTGATATAAGAGTGTTTGTTCAGTTGAAGATGACAAAACCCACCCAAAGTTGTCTCTATGCCCCTGCTCCAGGTAACAACCTCTGCTCCAGGTAACAACCTCTGCAGAAAACTCTCTCCAATGCTCCCTTCAAAGCCTTCCTTATTGCCCGTCTAAAAGGCCAGGCCCTTTTCTCCAAAGCCCATTCCTCCCAGGCTCCTCATCCATCATCTTTTGCATATTCCATTACCAGGAGTCTGAGCTAAGTCATGGATGAGATTCCTGATTCCTTGTTCTTGCATGTTCCCCAGCTACAATCCAACTCACCTGTTTGCACAGGTTCACCTCTGGGCTGCCCATGACACCATTTTCCTTATCTATACTTCCCTACAGTTGACTTTGGCCATATCAACTTGCATTCAGTATTGCTCTCATCAGGCCTCACTACCTTTGGGTCAAAGATACCTCTGCCTCAGGGCCTTTGCACTGGCTGTCCTCAGCCTAGAATGTTCTTCCTACAGATCTCTGAACATGACTGTTTATCATTTGAGATATTTGCATAAATAAAACTTCCTCGGGGAGACTTCTTACACTAGTATATTTAAAATAGTCCCACTTCCCTCTCATTATCTATCTTATTCTCTTCAATTTTTCTATTACTTATTACTATGAATAATTTCCAAGTATTCATGTTCATTTTCTATCCCTTTCTCACTCACTCTCTGAGAAATGGGACTTTTCTGTCTTGATCATTCTGTACCCTTTTGCTCCTAAAAAATTAACACTGATGAGCAACTTAGTACAGGGCCTTGAATTATTTCCAAAGTTTATGTCCTGATGAACTTACTTACAGTATTTTGCAAGTTCCATGAGAAATTATTCATTACTTACATCTTACTAAACTCAACATCTGGTCTGCAGTCCAGTGTAAGCTTTGGTCACAGTAAGTACAGAAATGAGAAAAAATACTTAGAAATTTTATAGGAATTCCATGGAGTAATTTTAAGGCTCTTGAATCTAAAATTTGGGCTTGAATTTGGTGGTTTTTACCTTTCAATTTTTCTAGTAATTTTTTTCTATTGTATTTGGCAAGAGAATTGTTCTGCAGTGGACTGGGAAAACAAAACTGGAGTTTCACAACAGAGAGTTTATTCTAGGCTTTCCCTGGGGCTTCTTTTCTAATTTCTCCAGTAAAGGAAATTATCCAATGGCCCAACTTTCTTTTCTTAAATTTAACATTGTTTATTACAGAATCTCTTATGAGATTAAGTGGTATCTCTTTGCAAAGGGACACAGGAACAGAGAAACCCAAACCCAGGGCACATTTCAACTCTGTTCTTATGACAAGGAAAGCGCAAGTTCATGCAGAGGCAAGGACAGACTTATCTTGCAGAGCACGTCTCAGTCCATTGGCTATCATGAGCCTAACCCAAGGTAAACACATTCTCTCATCAGGCACAAGAGCCTTTCCAATACTAGAGATAGCTCAAAAGAGACTGCTTTCCCATCCTCATTTGCTGTCCTCTTGTCATCTAGCATTCAGGCTGGCTTCAGCAGAGAAATAGGTACTTCTAATCTTGAATTCTAGGCTCCTGTGCCAATAGCCACCCAGCTATATCCTCTCCATCCTCCCACACTGACTCTCTGGCTAAGCATCCCCTTCACATAAAGGCACCCACCTGCTGGGAAATTATGATTGGAAATATGTTCATGGTGCTTCTGCAATGGGAACTGAGATAAAGTGTTTTCAAAATAGAAAAAATATATATTGCCTTTAAATAAACTGCTAACTAGATTTTTTCGACTCTCATAATTTCTGTTCGATCAGATTATTACTACCTGGTATTTGAGGAAGTAAAAGATCAAATCATATCTGTCTAAGACCAAGTACAATGTGGACACCTTGGCCTTAGCCCTGGAAGGTAGCACTGCCTGGCGCACAGTGACGTAACTTCTTTAATTAGTCTTTCTCATTTGTAAATAATTCCAAGAAATTATATGACTCTCTTGAGCTCTGTAAACTAAATATGTAGCCTTCTTTCTGTTAAGGGCTTGATGACTTTAAAATCAATGCATTAAGCAACTTCTCTTTTGATTAAGTTCAAGAACAAACCGACTTTCTGAACTGGGGTTTCACAGCATGTGGGTGTGGACTTCCCTGGTGGCTCAGACAGTGAAGAATTTGCCTGCCAGTGCAGGAGACA
Source organism: Capricornis sumatraensis (assembly GCF_032405125.1). Classification (NCBI taxonomy): domain Eukaryota; kingdom Metazoa; phylum Chordata; class Mammalia; order Artiodactyla; family Bovidae; genus Capricornis; species Capricornis sumatraensis. The sequence goes on from NC_091070.1 coordinate 180,676,550, forward strand.
CAAGAGACACAGGTTCAGTCCCTGGGCTGGGAAGATCCCCTGGAGTAGGAACAGCAACCCACTCCAGGATTCTTGCTTGGAGAATCCCAGGGACAGAGAAGCCTGGGCGGGCCACTAATGCATGGGGTTGCAAAGAGTCAGACACAACTGAGCACACACACATGCCCTTATATTGAAGATGTAAGCAACATTTTAATTGAGGAGTGTGTACAGAATTTTAAAGATCACTTAAAGACCTGAATTCTCAGTCACTCACAGTCCCTGGGGCCTCATTTTCCAGCATCACTTAGCTACTACCCTGACAAGAAAACATTGCTCTTTATCCTTTGGGTAGAGCTGAAAAAAGCCCTAGGAAAGAAGAGGCAGCTCTAAGAAGAGCAGTTCCCCCAACAAATAAAAACTCACATCTTGGTTAAACTTTCCTTGTCTAATGAGAGTAGAAGGCAGTCTGCTCGGCTCCTCTAGAACTGTTTCTGAGTTTTTTGAGGGCCTCTAGAGGAATTGGTGGGAAATGGAATAGTGTACAAAATAAGCTGGATTCACCAGGAACAGATTTCAAAAACACGTTGGATAGTGCCAACCTACTGGGCTCTCACATTCAGACCCATATTTAATTCCTCTTCTGAGACTTTCTAACACTTTGGGGGGTTGCTGGTTGCTTGCACTCTGCCATAGTACAGCTCAGCACACAGACTCTGCATTCTGGTCCCCATCCAGGCACCAGGGAGCTCAACTCAGCCACAGCTGACAGCCCAGGTCACAGGTCCAGTCTGTCACTCTGGTTAGCCAAAAGAACAAAGGCTCCATGGAGTAGAGGAACAGTGCTCATCTGTCTACGAGATAATTAAAATATGAATATCCTTCAATCTACAGATCCTAACTTTAAGGCTTTAGGACAGGGAGTTCCCTGGTGGTCCAGTGGTTAAGGATCTGCCTCCCAATGCAGTGAATGCATGGTTGTTTTTGTTGTTTTATAAATTTACAATTTATATATAAACCATGTTTACTGCATAGAAAATCTGTAGCTAGTATATACAGACTCCAAAAATGACTTGAGTATTAGTTGATCAAAAAGCCCAAGAGGAGGCACACAAAATTTCATTAATAGGAAAAATGGCATTTAAGAAGTAAAATGTTATACTTTACAAATTTCCATATCTTTTGATCTATTGAAAAAGATGATTTTTTTAATGAATCAATTTTAAATTTCCCTGTGATAAGTGAAAAATTTAAATATATGCACTTAATACTTTTGGGAGCATTGAAATGAAGCCTTAATATTACATGGTCCTGAGCATTTTGTATATCAATGGCTCCATCAGTCAAGCTCCAGAGATTTAGTCCAATGGCAACAATGAAAAGAGTCAACATGCCTGGCTACAATTCTCTCCAATATCACCCTTTAAGTCACTTTCAATCTTGAGCCTTCTCAGCCTGTTTTTCTGGGCTATGCAGGTCTGATCCCTGATCGGGGAACTAGATCCCACATGCCATAGGGCAACTACTGAGCCAGTGCGCTCTGAAGCCCCCACGCCACAAATAAAGAGAAGCCTGCATGTCGCAACAAAAGATCCCACATGCTGCAACTTAGAAGGCCCAATGCAGCCAAATACATAAATCAATGGAATGGGTAAATAAATAAAAGACTTCAGGCCATAAAACAGGAAATAGTATTCTAAAAGGCAGCATGGTAGCTCCAGAATCCCTTGAATTGATTTACATCAGTGTCTCCAAGGTGGGCTGAGCAAATCCTTAAAGTAATTCATTTGTAATTCTCAGAAGAGAATGTCAGAAGAGGTGCAACGTGACTAGAACATTTCAAGCCATTTTTAAAAGGACATCATTATGCATCCATACACATCTTTTAAAAAGAACATGAAGTCAGAGGGGTAGAATGAAGACTATCTGAAACCTGTCAAGCAAGATGTCCCTGTATCAGAACATGAGATGGTCATGGTGACTTGGGAGGTGGGGTAAATGTGGGCACTTTAGAATACATTTAGTTATCATTTGATTTCTACTCATCCAAATTCTCTTCTAGAAAGCTACTCTTCATATGAGATTCAATTCAGTATTTTGAATTGCTAAGATATTGGGATTTGAAAGGAAACAAATTATTAACCAATTAGATTATGTTAGACCATGATCCCTTAGAAGTCTTATAAGAGAAAAACTGAATCTAAATAGGACTATTTCAATGAAATAGTTCAGAAAGTATTTCAATGCATACATAAAATCTTTAAACACATACTTATGTGATTTAGACTAAGGCCCAAGGAGAACTTGCCACTCTAGCTATGGATATTCATTATTCTTTAAATATGGCTCATGGTGCCTATTAAAATTACAAGATCCCTGAGGGCTGGGGCTGTGTTTACTCCTGAAAGGCCCAGGATACAGTCCCACGTGGATATGGTATTCCAGGCAGGCAAGGATTACTGACCAAATGGACTGCATTTGCAGTGTGTGTCAGCACACTCAAGTTCTGTCAACAGGTGGCAGCATTAATAATTTTTCCACTTAGAAAGAACAGCAACTGTGGTATGCTTTTATTTTTTACTAAAAGTAATCCTCAAAGACATGCTTTTAAATGACTAGCAGTATTCCAGCTCCTTATCAGGCTATTCCAAGTGAATATATTCCACTGTTGAGGAAACCAGAAAGTCCAACAGATCAAATAAAATAGCATCATATTCAAGCACAGAAAGCTTGCTTTCCTCCCTCTAACTACTCATGAGACTGCTCTGCTCTGCTCTGCTGGGTGATTAGGAGAACGAAAAACCGACCCCATGGGATCCTTGGCTGAGTGCGTCCTCAGTCACTCAGTCATGTTTAACTCTTTGTGAACCCATGGACTGTAGCCCACCAGGCTCCTCTGTCCATGGGATTCTCCAAGCAAGAATACTAAAGTAGATTGCCATTTCCTTTCCCAGGAGATCTTTCCAACCCAGGGATCGAACCCCCGTCTCTTGCGTCTGCTGCATTGGCAGGTGGATTCTTCACCGCTGCACCATCCAGGAAACCCAATGGGATTTCCTCATCTCAAAACCCGGTCTGGAAAAGCTGCTCTGTCCTGTTCAAACAGCCCGCCCATGCTGAAAGCAGAAATGTTATGCAGTTAAATGTCTCCCAGAAGCAATCATGTTGCATCACTGCTTACAGTGCCTCACAGGTTGTTTTTTAGACCTCCCCAAAAGATGTACTAGGTGCAGGGAGACGTCACTAAATTCAGGACTGGTAACATGTTCCCAGCAGTGCTGGCCACTGGGCCTTGACCCCAGCCCCTCTCAGCCACACCAAGAGCCTGGGGGGAGGGCAGCTGGAGCAGGAGGGGTCACAGCAACAAGCCGAGGCAGCGGAGAGCTAGAGGAACTAGGACATTTCTGTTTTTCTAATTTGGAGTGCATTCACTCCAGAGGAAGGGCACAGAGCCAGAGTCCACCACCACATTTCCAGGCAGAAAAGAAAGCCCTCCACTTAATGGAAATAAAAGGGCACTTCTGAAGGGCAACTTCCAACATCCGCCTGGGATCAGCAGCTTGCAAAAAGGTCAAGCAACCTCAGGGCCCCTTCCTACCTCCAGCAAGATCTGGAGCCAACGTGGAGGCTTCTGACCACCCATCTCTTCCCAGTTGTTGGGAAAATAAGGACCAGGTTACAGACTGTTCATGACAAATAATCACTGAAGGATTAAAGCTGAAAGAAGTCAGTTATTCTTCCATGGTTTCCCCTAACCCAGTGCAGCATTCACACCACCCACTTTGTATTAACTTAAAACTAATCACCATCAAAATCTGTTTTGTGAAGGATTTTTCTCTCTCGTATCTTATTTGTTTACACAATATTAATTTGTATGCATATCTGAGACCTCCATATTCTATTTCAGCCAATTTGTATTAACAGATGGTGAAAAGATTAAGAAGCAGCTGTGCTCCAGATGTTGGCGAAGGGGGCTTATGCTACCTCCTATCACTCTGAGCTCACAGTTCCCTCTGCAACAGGAGTGCTCGAGGGCATGCTTCCTGCTCACTGAGATCTTCCAGGGACACTTGGACTCCTGTTATATATTCTCGAGTTGTAGAAATTTGTAAGACGTGGGTACTGCTCTCAAAGAGCTTATAGGTTAGTAGTAAATGATTTAAAAACCTAGATAGGCTATAATCATTACTGAGTGATCTACTGATAAACACAGGATACAGAAAATTTGGTTTTGAATCACAAGTTTGGATCTTGGAAATGGCTTATTGAAATTAAAGAATTCCGAGTAGGCAGGCATTCGTGGGGAAATTCCCAGATGGCATGGACATGTTCTGGCATCAGTGGAAGGATCTGTCCTGTTTAAGGACGTAGCTGACAACGACTAACTTGAAATCCCTGTTCTTAAACAAGCTATTCTAAAAGCACTAAGCCCTCTTCCCAGTAAGGGAAGATGTATATTGCACTGAGGAAGGTGCTGCATCTGCAAAACTTTTGCTTAAAGGCTCTTCTGTTTAAAAATTCTGCTTCCTCATTCTCTAGAACCAAATTAGGGGAAAATTGGTCCCATTGTGTCTCAGTTGAAACAAAAGGAATTTGTAAATTATTTCACCACAGCCCACATTTTTGCCCCAAGTATCCCCTACACAGGCATAACTGTAGGCTGCAGGCCAGACTTTCTATAATCGGACAGATACTTATTAACCTTTTCTATGGGCAAATACAGTGGAGGGCACTGGCAATACAACCATGAAGGACACAAATATAATCTCTGCTTTCTGAGTCGTACACCTGGGGTGGGGGCATAAGGAAGTATGAAGCACCAAAATACAGATATATATCTAACATCATATGATTATAAGGTAAGAAGATGACGTGGATAGATAGGATGGTACACGAAGAATCCACTGAGGAGGGGATATCAGAGTAGAGATGTGAATGCAGCGACGCACATGTTTGGGGAGGGTGGAGGGCAGGGTATTGCAGGCAGAGGGCATATTGAATACAAAGTTCCTGGAGCATAGCATGCACGGAACCAAAAGGGTGAGAAATTATAAGATACTTATGGAATATAAGCAGATCTGTTCTCCTCTGCCCTAAACAGGTATGAAAGCAAAAGGAAACATGGCAGCAAGAAAAATGTAAACAAAACACAATAAAGACAAAGAATATAGCATCCAATATAATAGAAAAACTGAACAGATGGACCAACAAAAAGATATAATACTGGAATTGTGTTGTTTAGTTGTTAAGTAGTATTCAACTCTTTGCGAACCCACGGACTGTAGCCCACCAGGCTCCTCTGTCCATGAGGTTTCTCAGGCAAGAATACTGGAGTGGGTTGCCATTTCCTTTTCCAGGCGATCTTCCAGATCCAGGGAGTGAACCCATGTCTCCTGTTTGGCAGGTAGATTCTTTACCACCGAGCCACCAGGGATGCCCATAATACAGGAGAGCTTTCCAGAAAGGAAAGAACTGAACTGGAGATCCAAAGGACACACACTATATAAGAGGAAAAACAAAATCAATGTTGAGAGATTCTATTTACTTAAAGTATGAAAAAATAAAAAATAAAGAAGCGAGGCAGCTGCGACAGACTGCGCAGAAGCGCCGGCGAGAAGAGCTACCCCTCGCCCAAGGTCGGGGCGGCGACCAAGAGTGCAGGCTGCATCGGCACAGGAGCGGCCGAGAGGAGTTACCCACCCCGTCCGAGGTCAGGGCGGCGGCCCAGAGGAGCTACAACACGCCCTTCGTCAGGGGCGACAGCCGAGAGGAGCAACCCCACGTCCAAGGTCAGGGGCGTCGGCCGAGAGGAGCTACAGCACACCCCAGGTCAGGGCGGCAGCCCAGAGGAGCTACCACACGCCCGAGGTCGGGGTGGCGGCCCAGAGGAGCTACCACACGCCCTTCGTCAGGGGCGGCGGCCCAGAGGAGCTACCACACGCCCGAGGTCAGGGGCGACAGCCGAGAGGAGCAACCCCACGTCCAAGGTCAGGGGCGGCGGCCGAGACGAGCTACAGCACACCCCAGGTCAGGGCGGCAGCCCAGAGGAGCTACCACACGCCCGAGGTCAGGGGCGGCGGCCGAGACGAGCTACAACCCGGCTGAGGTCAGGGTGGTGGCTGAGAGGAGCTACCCCCCAGTCCGATGTCAGGGGTGGCGGCTGACATGAGCTACCACTCGCCCGAGGTCGGGGCGGCAGCCGAGACGAGCTACCCCATGTCCAATGTCAGGGGCTTCGGCCAAGAGGAGCTACCCTACACCCGAGGTCAGGGGCGGTGGCCGAGAGGAACTACCACCCGCCCGGGGTCAGGGGTGGCGACTGAGAGGAGCTACCCCACAGAGGAGGTCAGGGGCGTCGGCCGAGAGGAGCTATCCCCAACCTGAGCCCAGGGGAGGTGGCCTAGAAGAGCAACCCCATGTCAAAGGAGCGGCAGCTACGCGGGCGCAGGAGGGCCCAGAGGAGCTACTCCAGCGTCCAAGGTCAGGAGGGGCGGCGGTGAGGAGATACCCCTCCTCCAAGGTAAGGAGCAGCGGCTGCGCTTTGCTCGAGCAGCTGGGAAGAGATAACCCACGTCCAAGGTAAGAAAAACCCAAGAAAGACTGAAGGTGTTGCAAGAGGGCATCAGAGGGCAGACACACTGAAACCATAATCACGGAAAACTAGCCAATCTGATCACACCGACCACAGTCTTGTCTAACTCAGTGAAATTAAGCCATGCCATGTGGGCCCACCCAAGATGGGCGGGTCATGGTGGAGAGGTCTGACAGAATATGGTCCACTGGAGAAGGGAATGGCAAACCACTTCAGTATTCTTGCCTTGAGAACCCCATGAAGAGTATGAAAAGGCAAAATGATAGGATACTGAAAGGGGAACTCCCCAGGTCCGTAGGTGCCCAATATACTACTGGAGATCAGTGGAGAAATAACTCCAGAAAGAATGAAGGGATGAAAAAAGCAAAAACAATACCCACTTGTGGATGTGACTGGTGATAGATGCAAGGGCCAGTGCTGTAAAGAGCAATATTGCATAGGAACCTGGAATGTCAGCTCCATGAATCAAGGCAAATTGGAATTGGTCAAACAGGAGATGACAAGAATAAACATCGACATTTTATGAATCAGAGAACTAAAATGGACTGGAATGGGGGAATTTAACTCAGATGACCATTATATCTACTACTGTGGGCAGGAATCCCTTAGAAGAAATGGAGTAGCCATCACGGTCAACAAGAGAGTCTGAAATGCAGTACCTGGATACAATCTCAAAAACAACACAATGATCTCTGTTTGTTTCCAAGGCAAATCATTCAATATCATGGTAATCCAAGCCTATGCCCCAACCAGTAATGCTGAAGAAGCTTAAGTTGAACGGTTCTATGAAGACCTACAAAACCTTTTAGAATTAACACCCAAAAAAGATGTCCTTTTCATTATAGGAGACTGGAATGCAAAAGTAGGAAGTCAAGAAACACCTGAAGTAACAGGCAAATTTGGCCTTGGAGTACGGAATGAAGCAGGGCAAAGGCTAATAGAGTTTTCCCAAGAGTATGCACTGGTCATAGCAAACACCCTCTTCCAACCAACACAAGACAAGACTCTACACATGGTCAACACCAAAATCAGATTGATTATATTCTTTGCAGCCAAAGATGGAGAAGCTCTATACAGTCAACAAAAACAAGGCCAGGAGCTGACTGTGGCTCAGATCATGAACTCCTTATTGCCAAATTAGACTGAAATTGAAGAAAGTAGGGAAAACCACTAGACCATTCAGGTATGACCTAAATCAAATCCCTTATGATTATACAGTGGAAGTGAGAAATAGATTTAAGGGACTAGATCTGATAGAGTGCCTGATGAACTATGGACGGAGGTTCGTGACATTGTACAGGAGACAGGGATTAAGACCATCCCCATGGAAAAGAAATGCAAAAAAGCAAAATGGCTGTCTGAGGAGGCCTTACAAATAGCTATGAAAAGAAGAGAAGTGAAAAGCAAAGAAGAAAAGGAAAGATATAACCATCTGAATGCAGAGTTCCAAAGAATAGCAAGAAGAGATAAGAAAGCCTTCCTCAGCGATCAATGCAAAGAAATAGAGGAAAACAACAGAATGGGAAAGACTAGCGTTCTCTTCAAGAAAATTAGAGATACCAAGGGAACATTTCATGCAAAGATGGGCTCGATAAAAGACAGAAATGGTATGGACCTAACAGAAGTAGAAGATATTAAGAAGAGGTGGCAAGAAAACACAGAAGAACTGTACAAAAAAGAGCTTCATGACCCAGATAATCACGATGGTGTGATCACTCATCTAGAGCCAGACATCCTGGAATGTGAAGTCAAGTGGGCCTTAGAAAGCATCACTACGAACAAAGCTAGAGGTGATGGGATTCCAGTGGAGCTGTTTCAAATCCTGAAAGATGATGCTGTGAAAGTGCTGCACTCAATATGCCAGCACATTTGGAGAACTGAGCAGTGGCCACAGGACTGGAAAAGGTCAGTTTTCATTCCAATCCAAAAGAAAGGCAATGCCAAAGAATGCTCAAACTACCACACAATTGCACTCATCTCACACACTAGTAAAGTAATGCTCAAAAGTTCTCCAAGCCAGGCTTCAGCAATACATGAACTGTGAACTTCCAGATGTTCAAGCTGGTTTTAGAAAAGGCAGAGGAACCAGAGATCAAACTGCCAATATCTGCTGGATCATGGAAAAAGCAAGAGAGTTCCAGAAAAACATCTATTTCTGCTTTATTGACTATGCCAAAGCCTTTGACTGTGTGGATCACAAGAAACTGTGGAAAATTCTGAAAGAGATGGGAATACCAGACCACCTGACCTGCCTCTTGAGAAACTGATATGCAGGGCAGGAAGCAACAGTTAGAACTGACATGGAACAACAGACTGGTTCCAAATAGGAAAAGGAGTACATCAAGGCTGTATATTGTCACCCTGCTTATTTAACTTCTATGCAGAGTACATCATGAGAAACGCTGGGCTGGAAGAAGCACAACGTGAAATCAAGATTGCCAGGAGAAATATCAATAACCTCATATATGCAGATGACATCACCCTTATGGCAGAAAGTGAAGAAGAACTAAAGAGCCTTCTGATGAAAGTGAAAGAAGAGAGTGGAAAAGTTGGCTTAAATCTCAACATTCAGAAAATGAAGATCATGGCATCTGGTCCCATCACTTCATGGGAAATAGATGGGGAAACAGTGGAAACAGTGTCAGACTTTTTTGGGGGGGGCTTCAAAATCACTGCAGATCGTGAATGCAGCCATGAAATTAGAAGATGCTTACTCATTGGAAGAAAAGTTATGACCATCCTAGACAGCATATTGAAAAGCAGAGATATTACTTTCCCAACAAAGGTCCATCTAGTCAAGGCTATGGTTTTTCCAGTGGTCATATATGGACGTGAGAGTTGAACTGTGAAGAAAGCTGAGTGCTGAAGAATTGATGCTTTTGAACTGTGGTGTTGGAGAAGACTCTTGAGAGTCCCTTGGACTGCAAGGTGATCCAACCAGTCCATCCTAAAGGAAATTAGTCCTGGGTGTTCATTGGAAGGACTGATGCGGAAGCTGAAACTCCAATACTTTGGCTACCTCATGCAAAGAGTTGACTCATTGGAAAAGACCCTGATGCTGGGAGGGATTGAGGGCTGGAGGAAAAGGGGACGACAGAGGATGAGATGGCTGGATGACATCACCGACTCGATGGACATGAGTTTGAGTCAACTATGGGAGTTGGTGATGGACAGGGAGGCCTGGCCTGCTGTGATTCATGGGGTCACAAGGAGTCAGACATGACTGATTGACTGAACTGAACTGATGAAGAAATAATTCTTCAGAAAATCTATACCAAGAAAAGAAACCGTATTCACAAAAGGCAAAACAGTCAAATTGGCCTTGGGCTTCTACAGAGCAATAATCCAGGCCAGAAGACAATGAAACACGACTGCAAGGGACACGAGGACCACTTCAGAATATCACAGTCAGCTGAACCTTAAACAATAAGGAGATGTTTTCAAACATGAAAATTCACAGAATATAGCACCTCAGGAGCTGTTCTGCCAGGAGGGCAGAGGAGAAGGGAAGAAAGGGAGAGAAGAGAGGCATTCAATAAAATCCAGTAAACCACGTGATGAATGGGAAAGCTGTGTTAAAAATAATGCAAATAAACTTATTTACAAAACAGAAATAAAGTTACAGATGTAGAGAACAAACTTATGGTTACCAGGGGGAAGCATAACGGGGGAGGAATAAATTGGGAGATTGGGATTGACATATACACACTACTGTATATAAAATGGATAACTAATAATGACCTACTGTATAGCACAGGGACTCTACTCATACTCTGTAATGACCTATGTGGGAAAAGAATTTTCAAAAGAGTAGACAGATGTATATTTATAACTGATTCACTTTGCTGCATGGCAGAAACATCTTAAATCAACTATATACTCCAATAAAAATTCTTTTAAGTAGTTCAGTTTTATTTATATACAAGTCACTTGTTTAAAGTGTATAATTCAATAGTTTCTAGTATATTCAGTGATATAACTAAGATTAATCAAAATAAAATAAACAGAGGAGTGGTATGGGGGGAAAAATGAGTGCACAGAATTCATTAAAATTTCTTAACTGTAAGACTGTAAAATGACAAGTTAGAGAAGTTTATAATAAATTTTCACATTAAATGCTAAGAAAATTGGGAGGAAAGGGAGAGGAGACGAGAGAAAATGTAAGCATATTGTTTAAATTTGAAACGTGAGATTGAAAAAAACACAAATATGTCAATCCCATCTTTTCATAATCTTAAGAGGCTTCCATGGGAATTAATATCCCTTGTGATGAAGAAGGTTTTTATATGAAATTCAGTATTAATTCCTTAGGGTTCACTTTAGCTTTTGCTATAGTTAAATCTGAGTAAAATTGAAAGCCTTTTTTTTTTTTAAGTATTTAAAGTATGATGTTATTCTTACAGAGTTTTACCTGCATTATGTGCATGGAGAGGTGTCTAAAATGGTGGTGTGCAACTGCTAACCCTTGTTATTTCTGGCTAATGGGATTTCAGGCAAAATTTGTTGCTTTTACTTTCCGTTTTTTCATATGGCCTGAATGTTTTATGGTGGTCATGAATAATTTCTACAAGAACAATATGAAAAAAGTAAAATTAAATCATCTATGGGAATTCCCTGTTGGTCCAGTAGTTGGGACTTGGTGCTTTCACTACCGAGGGCCTGTTTAGGGAACTAAGATCCTGCAAGATTCACAGTGCAGCCCTGAGAAAAAATAATAAAATAAACTGTCTGCTTTTCTCAATACCACTTTCTATTTTTAACCCTAATCAACTTATTCATCTTTCCAAAATCTGAGTTTTCTTGTTAGTAATAGGAAAATAAACAGCTTTTTATACTATTTCGTTTTAGATTACTAGATAAGGTTTAATGGAAGATGAGTGATTTTATTTACTTAGGCTTTCCCCAGGTGTACTTAATGAGGGGTAAATATGCTGATCCTTAATAGAATGACAATATTTTCATTAATTTTCTCAACACTTAAGTTCTAACATCTATATCAGTGTTTGCCTGTGTATATTTACATTAATAATAATCACTTAAACTATCTTTCCACTGAAAATAAGAACACATATCTACCACTTGACCACCTACTATGTTCCAGAACTCTACTACAAGTTTTACATTTGCTAGTCAGTCCTTGCAAACCTATGCCATACATACTCCTATTGTACAGATGAGAAAAAAGAATCCAGGAAAGGTAATTTTGCTTACTGAAGACTACAAACTATTTATTCAGACCTGATTCTCTTCTTACATGTTCACAGTAAGTGTACAATAATTGTTTTATTATTAATTAAACTAGTGAACTATACGGAGAAGGCAATGGCAACCCACTCCAGTACTCTTGCCTGGAGAATCCCATGGATGGAGGAGCCTGGTAGGCTGCGGTCCATGGGGTCGCTAAGAGTCGGACACAACTGAGTGACTTCACTTTCACTTTTCACTTTCATGCTTTGGAGAAGGAAATGGCAACCCACTCCAGTATTCTTGCCTGGAGAATCCCAGGGACAGAACCCACTCCAGTATTCTTGCCTGGAGAATCCCAGGGACAGAGGAGCCTGTTGGGCTGCCATCTATGGGGTCGCACAGAGTCAGACACGATTGACGCAACTTAGCAGCAGCAGCAGCAAACTATAAATTATAAATCATATGCTTTGGATGGAGTTTTGCAATGAATTGTCTTAGTTCACCAAATTCCCAAGATGCCTAGTTCATAAGTTAGTGAAGCAAGCTCCCCTAACATCGAAAATTAGCCTTACTTTATAGACTTTTAAGTAAGTAGCATAAACAAATAAGATAACACATCTGAAAGTGTAAGAGAAGAAAGGCACAAATACAGAGAAACCATGCCTTAATGTTAAAGTATGTCTGAACTTTTAAAAAATTTTTAATTGGAGGATAATTGCTTTCAAATTGTGGTCCTGGAGAAGACTCTTGAGAGCCCCTTGGACAGCAAGAAGATCAAATCCATCAATCCTAAAGGAAATCAATCCTTAATATTCATTGGAAGGATTGATGCTGAAGCTGAAGCTCCAATACCTTGGCCACCTGAAGTGAAGAGCGGACTCACTGGAAAAGACCCTGATGCTAGGAAAGACTGAAGACAAAAGGAGAAGAGGGCAGCAGAGGATGAGATGGTTGGAGAGCATTACCTACTCAATGGACATGAACTTGGGCAAACTCTAGGAGATGGTGAGGGACAGGGAGGCCTGGCCTGCAGAGGTCGATGGAAGTCGAACCAACAACTGCTTTACGATGTTGTGTTGTTTTCTGCTGTACAACAATGCGAATCAGCTATAAATATATATTATATATATATATTGAACCTCCCTTTTGAACCTCCCCCCCACTCTCCCTCTAAAAATTGTTTAATTTAGCTAATTTTTAAATGTTAGTTGGAAGGAAAGTTAAAAATAAATTATTCACTCTTCCAAACTCAGTTTTAAATTTTTATTTTTAACTTCCTTCCAACTCATTTTTAATATTAACTTCAACACTTATTCAAGTCCTTGTTTTGCCTGTCAAGAAGTGTTTAACTTTTGCCCCCACCCACTTTTATAGCCTCATCTGCTCATAATTTTTGGCTCTCAAATTATCCAACTACTTGTAGCTTTCAGAACACACATGTTGTTTCACACTTCTATACCTTTTGTGCATGATCTTCTCTGTCTAGATTGTGCTTTAATCCCAATTTCAAAATGTTGTGTCCCCTCCTCCTGGAGGCCTCCCTCGGCCTCAGGAGGGCCAGTCACTTTCTCCTCTGTGCTAGCTCTCCCCTCCTACCCAGTTCAGTGGTGTTCTCAAGGTCCTACACTATGATTATTTAAGTAGCATTTGCTCCTCCTGGACTGTAAGGTCAGGAACTAATGCTCTTCCCTCCTCAGATGGATTGATGCGATACACAAATAATGCATACTCAATTTGTTTCTTGATCTCTGAACCAAGTTTTTCTAGGATGTGTTCAAATGTTTGTTTTCCATATGGTCCTTAATGCTTCCATGTTAAAATCTAGTCATTCCCTGAAAACACAAATGGAATAAACAAAGTCAGGATTGTCTACTATATTAACATTGTTTATTATTCCAGTTTATTATTGAAATGCTAATGTCTAACAACTATATTGATTTCTGTACATATACATGTATCTTTTTCATTTTCATATTCATTCCTATACACATGAGTATGTCAAGAAGGATGAGCCTGGTGAGATGCCAGAGATTATGACTGTTCAATCCATGCTTGGCAGGCCTGAGAACTACCACCATGCCCAGCAGAGTTCCTTCAAGTCTGTGACTCTCCACTCTTCAGCAGTCACTCCAATTGCTTCACACCTTCTGTTCAAGGTTAGGAGAGTCTACATACTGCCTTAATAGTGATCGAAGATACAAAGAGGTTCTTTGCGACTCCATGGACTATACAGTCCACGGAATTCTCCAGGCCAGAATACCAGAGTGGGTCGCCTATCCCTTCTGCAGGAGATCTTCCCAACCCAGGAATTGAACCAGGGTCTCCTGCATTGCAGGTGGATTCTTTACCAAGAGAGCTATCAGGGAAGCCCAAGGACTAAACATCTGAAGGTAAATGGGTATTACCCTCTTGAATACATGCAACTCATACACATACAAGGAGAAAGCCTGATTCTTTTTTCTTCACAGAGAATGTCCTCAGTGACCTTCCAAAAAATGTACCACAAATTTTATTTTTGACATACCCTACATTCCCAAGGGCAACAACAAAAAAAATTGCCCTTGGCATTTTCTTAAAAGATGTGATTCAGAAGATATGTGATTGTTGGCTTTTTCTCTGTAGGCATATGTTGCCCAGTGGGATGTCACACCCTTCAAAGGTCTGATTCAGAAAGAAAAATACAAAGTTGGGATAAGGTCAGAGCAAACACATACAAACACTGCACACATTCAAGTGGCTCTGACTTCTGCTTAAAAAAAAATTCCCAGAATTACCCACAGAGAGCACCCATTAGCGCTCAGAACAAAATCAAATGGCATATACAAACGGAACATGACTGAACGATGACTCTCCTTGTAAAGGTATCTTTATCTCCAATAAAAAGGTTTAAATTATATTCCACTTATAGTTCCAAAATTTAAGATTTTTTCCCATGAAACCAAACTTTGACAGCAAATACAAAATATTTCAATACCTACACATAAAGTCATCTGGCAGACAATTCTGTTACAACTTGAGATAAATTAGGACTGAGCCTAAGAGCATGTTACTGTTTAAATGTACAGGTTTTGGCAGCCATGCTTAGAAATAGGGGGAAAGAAATCTATTACCTAACACACCTCCCAACAGGCCCTATCTCACAGCCAGCTTTTTTTCTTTTTAAATGAAGAATTTGTATTTGAGCTGGTTATTTGTAAGAGTTGGTTACTGTGCCTTAGTTGCTATTTCACCTTAATATCACCTAGTAAGCAGTAAACATCTTAAAGAAAAAAACAAAAAACAAAACCAGAGTTTCATAGCAAAATTAGAAGACATACGTGACATTCCACTGGCTGAATATTTTAGAAAATATAAAAATTATTTTTATAAAACCGCTCTCACTCATGGAACGTCTAAGGAAATTAAAGAAAGAGGGGGAAAGCCACATCTGTATACACATATTAATACAAAAAAGAGTATTTCTCATCCAACTAAAAAGCATACGGCGAAGACAAGGCGGTACTGGACTGTTTTTAGCAAGTACATGGCTGACCAAGACACAGAGCACTCAGCAAGCCCATTCACAGCCACCCCTGGTGTTTCCTTGGCATGCATCCACACTGCTCGTTTTCCACCCACCATTTGCAGGATGCCTCTCCACTGCCATATGGACCAAGATGATGAGTCATCTGTCATCCAAAATTCTTCTCCTGACCTTTCCACATTCAATCACCTTTAGCACACTCAACCGGCACGTCCTCCGCAGAGCACATGCCCTGGAACATAAGGGGTTTCAAGCTGAACATAGAACTTAGCATTCCTAATGGTCCCCACGTTGCCAAAAGGATTTCTTCCAGAGCTTTAAAGGAAAATCACAACCAAAACCGTGACCAGATGGGTTTTCAAGGAGAAAGCTATAAACTAAATCAGTGAGGAGACTGACGTCCTTTACTAAAAGCAGGCCTATGATATAAAAGAATTTCACTTATTCATTCACTGAGAGGAAAAGTTATGGCAAAAGCAAAGCAGTGAAAACATACATAAAACATTTCACAACTGAAACTGAATTTTTAACTTCATGTAGCTGAAGATGTTTTAAACTATTTTTGAACTTAATGCTTCACATAATCACCAAAAAAAAAAAAAAAAAATTTCCTGACCTGCACCTCATGTACAACAAATCACAAAATCTCATATAGTACTTTCTATAATGGCAAGAAGTCTTCTAAGCCCTTTACATATATTCACTTACTTCATCCTTTCTGTAATCCCTGTTTTCCATGAGGAATAAAATGCAGAAAGCTAATAAGGTACTTTGTCCAAGGTCACTGACATTGTAAATGGCAGAGCTGGGATTAAAAGCACTGGTACTACTGGGATTAGTGGTGATTATACTAACCACCTTCCCAAAGGAGTTTAAGACACATGATCCTTTTTTAACAGTTAAGTTTACTTAAAACTATACAAGTTCATTTTATAAGGTGAGAAAACTTAATGATTAAAGAATCTAAACTAGAGAAATATAAATTACTGTTAGATGGTAGCAAAGTTCAAGTTATCAGTCATGGAAAATACCAACATAAGAAAGAAGGAGTCGGGGGTTAATTTTTGTGACTTAAATATTAAGAGTCTGGAGAAATTAACAAAACTGGAGAAGTATAGGTAAGGTACTGATAGCCAAGAAACTCCAAAAGCTAGGAAGGCAATCATAGAGAACCCCAGGTCTATAGTGCCTAACATCAGTCAACACTCCTGTCAATTTTTTTTCCTCATCAAGGCAAACTTTCAGGAATGGTGCCTCCTGGCCACATCACTGTTGATGCTTAAATTCAGGCCTTCAACATCTCTTGGTCCAATTGTGCTAACAATCTCTTCCCCAGCTTCAGGTCACCACCTCCTCCCCTAACCCAGCACCTAATTGCTCTGCTGCTAACAGAATAGTCTTTCTGAAACACCAACAGATTTGATCATGCTATTCCCCTTAAGTCTTCAGTGAGCTTCCCAGGTGGCACTAGTGGTAAAGAACCCATCTGCCAATGCAGGAGATGCAAGAGAAGTAAGTTCAATGCCTGGATTGGGAAGATCCTTTGGAGGAGGTCATGGCAACCCACTCCAGTATTCATGCCTGGAGAATCCCATGGACAGAGGAGCCTGGTGGGCTACAGTCCATAGGATCACAAAGAGTCAGACACGACTGAAGTGACTGAGAACACACGCACATCTTCAGTGGTCCGTATCACCAATTTCCAGTTCCACCATCTCTGTATAGAATCAAAGTCTATCACCCCAGGATTTCCTCTGCCTCTGTCTGCAGGCACAGGAAAACACTAGGCTGTCACTCCTCTCTTACTTAGTTCACATTACCCCTTTGATGAAAAAATTCTCCTTCCAACCCCATTCATCAACCTGCAGGACCTCACTCTATTCATCTCTTTTACCATAAAGTAGCCAATCCCACTTTCTACCATGAGAAGAGATAATTTTCTCCTTTGGGTCCTCAGTGTACCCACATGGGTATTGATTTCATTACACTGTCATAATGTTTTACACACCTGACTCCCCTACTGTAATATAAGTCCCCTTAATAGAGAAAGTGTCTTGTCATTTTATCAACAGCACCTAATAGTTCCTGACTCACAGTAGGAGCTTTATTCATTACTAATAAATAAACATATACTTTCCACAGACCATTATAGCCTCTCTCTTGACAGAAGTTTTCAGTTCAGTCTGTTGGTTCCCTGCAGCCCCCTGCAGTTCCCAATATTTTTAATGGAAGGCATTCTAGAAAGATATGATCTATGCTATAGTCAACTTTTCAGAACACCTACACACTGAAGAATAGATGTTCAACAGTAGAGTTCACAAAGAATGGTCCATAGAACCAAACACACAGGTTCTCCATGGGGTAGGAGATTCTAGGGTTAAATAAATTCAGAAAATGCCTCATGATATCACTTTCTATGAAGAGTTAAATCACACTATCATCATAGTAAAGGTGCATTAAAGTCCTAAGAAGTTGGTTAATCTGGATTTACTAACTTTGAATAGGTAAGTGAACCCTACTTTGCCTCCATTTTCTCATCTATTAAATGGAAATCACAATCTCTACCTTCATATGATCACTGTAGGGACTGAAT